>NW_028248302.1:600000-933722 GCF_964263255.1 Lissotriton vulgaris | reverse complement strand
GCTGATTTTTGACAAAAGAGATAACACCCCCCCATTACGTCATGCTTCAGAAATGTGGAAAATGGTCAGTTTTCAAATGTTTTCTTTTTGAACGTCAGTTCGCATTTGTAAGTGGATCATCAGTGTTAGAGCTAAAATTAGCATGTTTAAAGTGATTTTCATGCTTCCAGGGGCTCGGGAAGTGAATTAAATACTATTTGGAGGCATTTAATGTTCAATCAAAAACAGCTGATTTTTGACAAAAGAGATAACACCCCCCCATTACGTCATGCTTCAGAAATGTGGAAAATGGTCCGTTTTCAAATGTTTTATTTTTGAACGTCAGTTCACATTTGTAGGTGGATCATCAGTGTTAGAGCTAAAATTAGCATGTTTAAAGTGATTTTCATGCTTCTAGGGGCCCTAAACACAAGATTTATGGAATGGTTAAAAGTGCATGAAAATGGCCAATTTACTCACTCCGAGTTCTCAAAAAGGGTTTCTTCACCCTGGGAAGTTAATTAAATACCATTTGGAGGCATTTAATGTTCGAGCAAAAACGGCTGATTTTCGACAAAAGAGATGACACCCCCCCATTACGTCATGCTTCAGAAATGTGGAAAATGGTCCGTTTTCAAATGTTTTATTTTTGAACGTCAGTTCACATTTGTAGGTGGATCATCAGTGTTAGAGGTAAAAGTAGAATGTTTAAAGTGATTTACATGCTTCCAGGTGCCCTAAACACAAGATTTATGGAATGGTTAAAAGTGCATGAAAATGGCCAATTTACTCACTCTGAGTTCTCAAAAAGGGTTTCTTCACCCCGGGAAGTTAATTAAATACCATTTGGAGGCATTTAATGTTCGAGCAAAAACGGCTGATTTTCGACAAAAGAGATAACACCCCCCCATTACGTCATGCTTCAGAAATGTGGAAAATGGTCCGTTTTCAAATGTTTTATTTTTGAACGTCAGTTCACATTTGTAGGTGGATTATCAGTGTTAGAGCTAAAATTAGCATGTTTAAAGTGATTTTCATGCTTCCAGGGGCTCGGGAAGTGAATTAAATACTATTTGGAGGCATTTAATGATCAATCAAAAACAGCTGATTTTTGACAAAAGAGATAACACCCCCATTACGTCATGCTTCAGAAATGTGGAAAATGGTCCGTTTTCAAATGTTTTATTTTTGAACGTCAGTTCACATTTGTAGGTGGATCATCAGTGTTAGAGCTAAAATTAGCATGTTTAAAGTGATTTTCATGCTTCCAGGGGCCCTAAACACAAGATTTATGGAATGGTTAAAAGTGCATGAAAATGGCCAATTTACTCACTCTGAGTTCTCAAAAAGGGTTTCTTCACCCCGGAAAGTTAATTAAATAACATTTGGAGGCATTTAATGTTCGAGCAAAAACGGCTGATTTTCGACAAAAGAGATAACACCCCCCATTACGTCAAGCTTCAGAAATGTGGAAAATGGTCCGTTTTCAAATGTTTTATTTTTGAACGTCAGTTCACATTTGTAGGTGGATCATCGGTGTTAGAGCTAAAATTCGCATGTTTAAAGTGATTTTCATGCTTCCAGGGGCTCGGGAAGTGAATTAAATACTATTTGGAGGCATTTAATGTTCAAGCAAAAACGGCTGATTTTCGACAAAAGAGATAACACCCCCCCATTACGTCATGCTTCAGAAATGTGGAAAATGGTCCGTTTTCAAATGTTTTATTTTTGAACGTCAGTTCACATTTGTAGGTGGATCATCAGTGTTAGAGCTAAAATTAGCATGTTTAAAGTGATTTTCATGCTTCCAGGGGCCCTAAACACAAGATTTATGGAATGGTTAAAAGTGCATGAAAATGGCCAATTTACTCACTCTGAGTTCTCAAAAAGGGTTTCTTCACCCCGGGAAGTTAATTAAATACAATTTGGAGGCATTTAATGTTCGAGCAAAAACGGCTGATTTTCGACAAAAGAGATAACACCCCCCCATTACGTCATGCTTCAGAAATGTGGAAAATGGTCCGTTTTCAAATGTTTTATTTTTGAACGTCAGTTCACATTTGTAGGTGGATCATCAGTGTTAGAGCTAAAATTAGCATGTTTAAAGTGATTTTCATGCTTCCAGGGGCTCGGGAAGTGAATTAAATACTATTTGGAGGCATTTAATGTTCAATCAAAAACAGCTGATTTTTGACAAAAGAGATAACACCCCCCCATTACGTCATGCTTCAGAAATGTGGAAAATGGTCAGTTTTCAAATGTTTTCTTTTTGAACGTCAGTTCACATTTGTAGGTGGATCATCAGTGTTAGAGCTAAAATTAGCATGTTTAAAGTGATTTTCATGCTTCCAGGGGCTCGGGAAGTGAATTAAATACTATTTGGAGGCATTTAATGTTCAATCAAAAACAGCTGATTTTTGACAAAAGAGATAACACCCCCCCATTACGTCATGCTTCAGAAATGTGGAAAATGGTCCGTTTTCAAATGTTTTATTTTTGAACGTCAGTTCACATTTGTAGGTGGATCATCAGTGTTAGAGCTAAAATTAGCATGTTTAAAGTGATTTTCATGCTTCTAGGGGCCCTAAACACAAGATTTATGGAATGGTTAAAAGTGCATGAAAATGGCCAATTTACTCACTCCGAGTTCTCAAAAAGGGTTTCTTCACCCTGGGAAGTTAATTAAATACCATTTGGAGGCATTTAATGTTCGAGCAAAAACGGCTGATTTTCGACAAAAGAGATGACACCCCCCCATTACGTCATGCTTCAGAAATGTGGAAAATGGTCCGTTTTCAAATGTTTTATTTTTGAACGTCAGTTCACATTTGTAGGTGGATCATCAGTGTTAGAGGTAAAAGTAGCATGTTTAAAGTGATTTACATGCTTCCAGGTGCCCTAAACACAAGATTTATGGAATGGTTAAAAGTGCATGAAAATGGCCAATTTACTCACTCTGAGTTCTCAAAAAGGGTTTCTTCACCCCGGGAAGTTAATTAAATACCATTTGGAGGCATTTAATGTTCGAGCAAAAACGGCTGATTTTCGACAAAAGAGATAACACCCCCCCATTACGTCATGCTTCAGAAATGTGGAAAATGGTCCGTTTTCAAATGTTTTATTTTTGAACGTCAGTTCACATTTGTAGGTGGATTATCAGTGTTAGAGCTAAAATTAGCATGTTTAAAGTGATTTTCATGCTTCCAGGGGCTCGGGAAGTGAATTAAATACTATTTGGAGGCATTTAATGATCAATCAAAAACAGCTGATTTTTGACAAAAGAGATAACACCCCCATTACGTCATGCTTCAGAAATGTGGAAAATGGTCAGTTTTCAAATGTTTTATTTTTGAACGTCAGTTCACATTTGTAGGTGGATCATCAGTGTTAGAGCTAAAATTAGCATGTTTAAAGTGATTTTCATGCTTCCAGGGGCCCTAAACACAAGATTTATGGAATGGTTAAAAGTGCATGAAAATGGCCAATTTACTCACTCTGAGTTCTCAAAAAGGGTTTCTTCACCCCGGAAAGTTAATTAAATAACATTTGGAGGCATTTAATGTTCGAGCAAAAACGGCTGATTTTCGACAAAAGAGATAACACCCCCCATTACGTCAAGCTTCAGAAATGTGGAAAATGGTCCGTTTTCAAATGTTTTATTTTTGAACGTCAGTTCACATTTGTAGGTGGATCATCGGTGTTAGAGCTAAAATTCGCATGTTTAAAGTGATTTTCATGCTTCCAGGGGCTCGGGAAGTGAATTAAATACTATTTGGAGGCATTTAATGTTCAAGCAAAAACGGCTGATTTTCGACAAAAGAGATAACACCCCCCCATTACGTCATGCTTCAGAAATGTGGAAAATGGTCCGTTTTCAAATGTTTTATTTTTGAACGTCAGTTCACATTTGTAGGTGGATCATCAGTGTTAGAGCTAAAATTAGCATGTTTAAAGTGATTTTCATGCTTCCAGGGGCCCTAAACACAAGATTTATGGAATGGTTAAAAGTGCATGAAAATGGCCAATTTACTCACTCTGAGTTCTCAAAAAGGGTTTCTTCACCCCGGGAAGTTAATTAAATACAATTTGGAGGCATTTAATGTTCGAGCAAAAACGGCTGATTTTCGACAAAAGAGATAACACCCCCCCATTACGTCATGCTTCAGAAATGTGGAAAATGGTCCGTTTTCAAATGTTTTATTTTTGAACGTCAGTTCACATTTGTAGGTGGATCATCAGTGTTAGAGCTAAAATTAGCATGTTTAAAGTGATTTTCATGCTTCCAGGGGCTCGGGAAGTGAATTAAATACTATTTGGAGGCATTTAATGTTCAATCAAAAACAGCTGATTTTTGACAAAAGAGATAACACCCCCCCATTACGTCATGCTTCAGAAATGTGGAAAATGGTCCGTTTTCAAATGTTTTCTTTTTGAACGTCAGTTCACATTTGTAGGTGGATCATCAGTGTTAGAGGTAAAATTAGCATGTTTAAAGTGATTTTCATGCTTCCAGGGGCCCTAAACACAAGATTTATGGAATGGTTAAAAGTGCATGAAAATGGCCAATTTACTCACTCTGAGTTCTCAAAAAGGGTTTCTTCACCCCGGGAAGTTAATTAAATACTATTTGGAGGCATTTAATGTTCGAGCAAAAACGGCTGATTTTCGACAAAAGAGATAACACCCCCCCATTACGTCATGCTTCAGAAATGTGGAAAATGGTCCGTTTTCAAATGTTTTATTTTTGAACGTCAGTTCACATTTGTAGGTGGATCATCAGTGTTAGAGCTAAAATTAGCATGTTTAAAGTGATTTTCATGCTTCCAGGGGCTCGGGAAGTGAATTAAATACTATTTGGAGGCATTTAATGTTCAAGCAAAAACGGCTGATTTTCGACAAAAGAGATAACACCCCCCCATTACGTCATGCTTCAGAAATGTGGAAAATAGTCCGTTTTCAAATGTTTTATTTTTGAACGTCAGTTCACATTTGTAGGTGGATCATCAGTGTTAGAGCTAAAATTAGCATGTTTAAAGTGATTTTCATGCTTCCAGGGGCCCTAAACACAAGATTTATGGAATGGTTAAAAGTGCATGAAAATGGCCAATTTACTCACTCTGAGTTCTCAAAAAGGGTTTCTTCACCCCGGGAAGTTAATTAAATACCATTTGGAGGCATTTAATGTTCGAGCAAAAACGGCTGATTTTCGACAAAAGAGATAACACCCCCCATTACGTCATGCTTCAGAAATGTGGAAAATGGTCCGTTTTCAAATGTTTTATTTTTGAACGTCAGTTCACATTTGTAGGTGGATCATCAGTGTTAGAGCTAAAATTAGCATGTTTAAAGTGATTTTCATGCTTCCAGGGGCTCGGGAAGTGAATTAAATACTATTTGGAGGCATTTAATGTTCAATCAAAAACAGCTGATTTTTGACAAAAGAGATAACACCCCCCCATTACGTCACGCTTCAGAAATGTGGAAAATGGTCCGTTTTCAAATGTTTTCTTTTTGAACGTCAGTTCACATTTGTAGGTGGATCATCAGTGTTAGAGCTAAAATTAGCATGTTTAAAGTGATTTTCATGCTTCCAGGGGCCCTAAACACAAGATTTATGGAATGGTTAAAAGTGCATGAAAATGGCCAACTTACTCACTCTGAGTTCTCAAAAAGGGTTTCTTCACCCCGGGAAGTTAATTAAATACTATTTGGAGGCATTTAATGTTCGAGCAAAAAAGGCTGATTTTCGACAAAAGAGATAACACCCCCCCCATTACGTCATGCTTCAGAAATGTGGAAAATGGTCCGTTTTCAAATGTTTTATTTTTGAACGTCAGTTCACATTTGTAGGTGGATCATCAGTGTTAGAGCTAAAATTAGCATGTTTAAAGTGATTTTCATGCTTCCAGGGGCTCGGGAAGTGAATAAAATACTATTTGGAGGCATTTAATGTTCAAGCAAAAACGGCTGATTTTCGACAAAAGAGATAGCACCCCCCCATTACGTCATGCTTCAGAAATGTGGAAAATGGTCCGTTTTCAAATGTTTTATTTTTGAACGTCAGTTCACATTTGTAGGTGGATCATCAGTGTTAGAGCTAAAATTATCATGTTTAAACTGATTTTCATGCTTCCAGGGGCTCGGGAAGTGATTTAAATACTATTTGGAGGCATTTAATGTTCGAGCAAAAACAGCTGATTTTCGACAAAAGAGATGACACCCCCCCATTACGTCATGCTTCAGAAATGTGGAAAATGGTCCGTTTTCAAATGTTTTATTTTTGAACGTCATTTCACATTTGTAGGTGGATCATCAGTGTTAGAGGTAAAAGTAGCATGTTTAAAGTGATTTACATGCTTCCAGGTGCCCTAAACACAAGATTTATGGTATGGTTAAAAGTGCATGAAAATGGCCAATTTACTCACTCTGAGTTCTCAAAAAGGGTTTCTTCACCCCGGGAAGTTAATTAAATACCATTTGGAGGCATTTAATGTTCGAGCAAAAACGGCTGATTTTCGACAAAAGAGATAACACCCCCCCCATTACGTCATGCTTCAGAAATGTGGAAAATGGTCCGTTTTCAAATGTTTTATTTTTGAACGTCAGTTCACATTTGTAGGTGGATTATCAGTGTTAGAGCTAAAATTAGCATGTTTAAAGTGATTTTCATGCTTCCAGGGGCTCGGGAAGTGAATTAAATACTATTTGGAGGCATTTAATGATCAATCAAAAACAGCTGATTTTTGACAAAAGAGATAACACCCCCATTACGTCATGCTTCAGAAATGTGGAAAATGGTCCGTTTTCAAATGTTTTATTTTTGAACGTCAGTTCACATTTGTAGATGGATCATCAGTGTTAGAGCTTAAATTAGCATGTTTAAAGTGATTTTCATGCTTCCAGGGGCCCTAAACACAAGATTTATGGAATGGTTAAAAGTGCATGAAAATGGCCAATTTACTCACTCTGAGTTCTCAAAAAGGGTTTCTTCACCCCGGAAAGTTAATTAAATAACATTTGGAGGCATTTAATGTTCGAGCAAAAACGGCTGATTTTCGACAAAAGAGACAACACCCCCCATTACGTCAAGCTTCAGAAATGTGGAAAATGGTCCGTTTTCAAATGTTTTATTTTTGAACGTCAGTTCACATTTGTAGGTGGATCATCGGTGTTAGAGCTAAAATTTGCATGTTTAAAGTGATTTTCATGCTTCCAGGGGCTCGGGAAGTGAATTAAATACTATTTGGAGGCATTTAATGTTCAAGCAAAAACGGCTGATTTTCGAGAAAAGAGATAACACCCCCCCATTACGTCATGCTTCAGAAATGTGGAAAATGGTCCATTTTCAAATGTTTTATTTTTGAACGTCAGTTCACATTTGTAGGTGGATCATCAGTGTTAGAGCTAAAATTAGCATGTTTAAAGTGATTTTCATGCTTCCAGGGGCCCTAAACACAAGATTTATGGAATGGTTAAAAGTGCATGAAAATGGCCAATTTACTCACTCTGAGTTCTCAAAAAGGGTTTCTTCACCCCGGGAAGTTAATTAAATACAATTTGGAGGCATTTAATGTTCGAGCAAAAACGGCTGATTTTCGACAAAAGAGATAACACCCCCCCATTACGTCATGCTTCAGAAATGTGGAAAATGGTCCGTTTTCAAATGTTTTATTTTTGAACGTCAGTTCACATTTGTAGGTGGATCATCAGTGTTAGAGCTAAAATTAGCATGTTTAAAGTGATTTTCATGCTTCCAGGGGCTCGGGAAGTGAATTAAATACTATTTGGAGGCATTTAATGTTCAATCAAAAACAGCTGATTTTTGACAAAAGAGATAACACCCCCCCATTACGTCATGCTTCAGAAATGTGGAAAATGGTCCGTTTTCAAATGTTTTCTTTTTGAACGTCAGTTCACATTTGTAGGTGGATCATCAGTGTTAGAGCTAAAATTAGCATGTTTAAAGTGATTTTCATGCTTCCAGGGGCTCAGGAAGTGAATTAAATACTATTTGGAGGCATTTAATGTTCAATCAAAAACAGCTGATTTTTGACAAAAGAGATAACACCCCCCCATTACGTCATGCTTCAGAAATGTGGAAAATGGTCAGTTTTCAAATGTTTTCTTTTTGAACGTCAGTTCACATTTGTAGGTGGATCATCAGTGTTAGAGCTAAAATTAGCATGTTTAAAGTGATTTTCATGCTTCCAGGGGCTCGGGAAGTGAATTAAATACTATTTGGAGGCATTTAATGTTCAATCAAAAACAGCTGATTTTTGACAAAAGAGATAACACCCCCCCATTACGTCATGCTTCAGAAATGTGGAAAATGGTCCGTTTTCAAATGTTTTATTTTTGAATGTCAGTTCACTTTTGTAGGTGGATCATCAGTGTTAGAGCTAAAATTAGCATGTTTAAAGTGGTTTTCATGCTTCCAGGGGCCCTAAACACAAGATTTATGGAATGGTTAAAAGTGCATGAAAATGGCCAATTTACTCACTCTGAGTTCTCAAAAAGGGTTTCTTCACCCCGGGAAGTTAATTAAATAACATTTGGGGGCATTTAATGTTCGAGCAAAAACGGCTGATTTTCGACAAAAGAGATAACACCCCCCCATTACGTCATGCTTCAGAAATGTGGAAAATGGTCCGTTTTCAAATGTTTTATTTTTGAACGTCAGTTCACATTTGTAGGTGGATCATCAGTGTTAGAGCTAAAATTAGCATGTTTAAAGTGATTTTCATGCTTCCAGGGGCTCGGGAAGTGAATTAAATACTATTTGGAGGCATTTAATGTTCAATCAAAAACAGCTGATTTTTGACAAAAGAGATAACACCCCCCCATTACGTCATGCTTCAGAAATGTGGAAAATGGTCAGTTTTCAAATGTTTTCTTTTTGAACGTCAGTTCACATTTGTAGGTGGATCATCAGTGTTAGAGCTAAAATTAGCATGTTTAAAGTGATTTTCATGCTTCCAGGGGCTCGGGAAGTGAATTAAATACTATTTGGAGGCATTTAATGTTCAATCAAAAACAGCTGATTTTTGACAAAAGAGATAACACCCCCCCATTACGTCATGCTTCAGAAATGTGGAAAATGGTCCGTTTTCAAATGTTTTATTTTTGAACGTCAGTTCACATTTGTAGGTGGATCATCAGTGTTAGAGCTAAAATTAGCATGTTTAAAGTGATTTTCATGCTTCTAGGGGCCCTAAACACAAGATTTATGGAATGGTTAAAAGTGCATGAAAATGGCCAATTTACTCACTCCGAGTTCTCAAAAAGGGTTTCTTCACCCTGGGAAGTTAATTAAATACCATTTGGAGGCATTTAATGTTCGAGCAAAAACGGCTGATTTTCGACAAAAGAGATGACACCCCCCCATTACGTCATGCTTCAGAAATGTGGAAAATGGTCCGTTTTCAAATGTTTTATTTTTGAACGTCAGTTCACATTTGTAGGTGGATCATCAGTGTTAGAGGTAAAAGTAGCATGTTTAAAGTGATTTACATGCTTCCAGGTGCCCTAAACACAAGATTTATGGAATGGTTAAAAGTGCATGAAAATGGCCAATTTACTCACTCTGAGTTCTCAAAAAGGGTTTCTTCACCCCGGGAAGTTAATTAAATACCATTTGGAGGCATTTAATGTTCGAGCAAAAACGGCTGATTTTCGACAAAAGAGATAACACCCCCCCATTACGTCATGCTTCAGAAATGTGGAAAATGGTCCGTTTTCAAATGTTTTATTTTTGAACGTCAGTTCACATTTGTAGGTGGATTATCAGTGTTAGAGCTAAAATTAGCATGTTTAAAGTGATTTTCATGCTTCCAGGGGCTCGGGAAGTGAATTAAATACTATTTGGAGGCATTTAATGATCAATCAAAAACAGCTGATTTTTGACAAAAGAGATAACACCCCCATTACGTCATGCTTCAGAAATGTGGAAAATGGTCCGTTTTCAAATGTTTTATTTTTGAACGTCAGTTCACATTTGTAGGTGGATCATCAGTGTTAGAGCTAAAATTAGCATGTTTAAAGTGATTTTCATGCTTCCAGGGGCCCTAAACACAAGATTTATGGAATGGTTAAAAGTGCATGAAAATGGCCAATTTACTCACTCTGAGTTCTCAAAAAGGGTTTCTTCACCCCGGAAAGTTAATTAAATAACATTTGGAGGCATTTAATGTTCGAGCAAAAACGGCTGATTTTCGACAAAAGAGATAACACCCCCCATTACGTCAAGCTTCAGAAATGTGGAAAATGGTCCGTTTTCAAATGTTTTATTTTTGAACGTCAGTTCACATTTGTAGGTGGATCATCGGTGTTAGAGCTAAAATTCGCATGTTTAAAGTGATTTTCATGCTTCCAGGGGCTCGGGAAGTGAATTAAATACTATTTGGAGGCATTTAATGTTCAAGCAAAAACGGCTGATTTTCGACAAAAGAGATAACACCCCCCCATTACGTCATGCTTCAGAAATGTGGAAAATGGTCCGTTTTCAAATGTTTTATTTTTGAACGTCAGTTCACATTTGTAGGTGGATCATCAGTGTTAGAGCTAAAATTAGCATGTTTAAAGTGATTTTCATGCTTCCAGGGGCCCTAAACACAAGATTTATGGAATGGTTAAAAGTGCATGAAAATGGCCAATTTACTCACTCTGAGTTCTCAAAAAGGGTTTCTTCACCCCGGGAAGTTAATTAAATACAATTTGGAGGCATTTAATGTTCGAGCAAAAACGGCTGATTTTCGACAAAAGAGATAACACCCCCCCATTACGTCATGCTTCAGAAATGTGGAAAATGGTCCGTTTTCAAATGTTTTATTTTTGAACGTCAGTTCACATTTGTAGGTGGATCATCAGTGTTAGAGCTAAAATTAGCATGTTTAAAGTGATTTTCATGCTTCCAGGGGTTCGGGAAGTGAATTAAATACTATTTGGAGGCATTTAATGTTCAATCAAAAACAGCTGATTTTTGACAAAAGAGATAACACCCCCCCATTACGTCATGCTTCAGAAATGTGGAAAATGGTCCGTTTTCAAATGTTTTCTTTTTGAACGTCAGTTCACATTTGTAGGTGGATCATCAGTGTTAGAGCTAAAATTAGCATGTTTAAAGTGATTTTCATGCTTCCAGGGGCTCGGGAAGTGAATTAAATACTATTTGGAGGCATTTAATGTTCAATCAAAAACAGCTGATTTTTGACAAAAGAGATAACACCCCCCCATTACGTCATGCTTCAGAAATGTGGAAAATGGTCAGTTTTCAAATGTTTTCTTTTTGAACGTCAGTTCACATTTGTAGGTGGATCATCAGTGTTAGAGCTAAAATTAGCATGTTTAAAGTGATTTTCATGCTTCCAGGGGCTCGGGAAGTGAATTAAATACTATTTGGAGGCATTTAATGTTCAATCAAAAACAGCTGATTTTTGACAAAAGAGATAACACCCCCCCCATTACGTCATGCTTCAGAAATGTGGAAAATGGTCAGTTTTCAAATGTTTTCTTTTTGAACGTCAGTTCACATTTGTAGGTGGATCATCAGTGTTAGAGCTAAAATTAGCATGTTTAAAGTGATTTTCATGCTTCCAGGGGCTCGGGAAGTGAATTAAATACTATTTGGAGGCATTTAATGTTCAATCAAAAACAGCTGATTTTTGACAAAAGAGATAACACCCCCCCCATTACGTCATGCTTCAGAAATGTGGAAAATGGTCCGTTTTCAAATGTTTTATTTTTGAACGTCAGTTCACATTTGTAGGTGGATCATCAGTGTTAGAGCTAAAATTAGCATGTTTAAAGTGATTTTCATGCTTCTAGGGGCCCTAAACACAAGATTTATGGAATGGTTAAAAGTGCATGAAAATGGCCAATTTACTCACTCCGAGTTCTCAAAAAGGGTTTCTTCACCCTGGGAAGGTAATTAAATACCATTTGGAGGCATTTAATGTTCGAGCAAAAACGGCTGATTTTCGACAAAAGAGATGACACCCCCCCATTACGTCATGCTTCAGAAATGTGGAAAATGGTCCGTTTTCAAATGTTTTATTTTTGAACGTCAGTTCACATTTGTAGGTGGATCATCAGTGTTAGAGGTAAAAGTAGCATGTTTAAAGTGATTTACATGCTTCCAGGTGCCCTAAACACAAGATTTATGGAATGGTTAAAAGTGCATGAAAATGGCCAATTTACTCACTCTGAGTTCTCAAAAAGGGTTTCTTCACCCCGGGAAGTTAATTAAATACCATTTGGAGGCATTTAATGTTCGAGCAAAAACGGCTGATTTTCGACAAAAGAGATAACACCCCCCCATTACGTCATGCTTCAGAAATGTGGAAAATGGTCCGTTTTCAAATGTTTTATTTTTGAACGTCAGTTCACATTTGTAGGTGGATTATCAGTGTTAGAGCTAAAATTAGCATGTTTAAAGTGATTTTCATGCTTCCAGGGGCTCGGGAAGTGAATTAAATACTATTTGGAGGCATTTAATGATCAATCAAAAACAGCTGATTTTTGACAAAAGAGATAACACCCCCATTACGTCATGCTTCAGAAATGTGGAAAATGGTCCGTTTTCAAATGTTTTATTTTTGAACGTCAGTTCACATTTGTAGGTGGATCATCAGTGTTAGAGCTAAAATTAGCATGTTTAAAGTGATTTTCATGCTTCCAGGGGCCCTAAACACAAGATTTATGGAATGGTTAAAAGTGCATGAAAATGGCCAATTTACTCACTCTGAGTTCTCAAAAAGGGTTTCTTCACCCCGGGAAGTTAATTAAATACAATTTGGAGGCATTTAATGTTCGAGCAAAAACGGCTGATTTTCGACAAAAGAGATAACACCCCCCCATTACGTCATGCTTCAGAAATGTGGAAAATGGTCCGTTTTCAAATGTTTTATTTTTGAACGTCAGTTCACATTTGTAGGTGGATCATCAGTGTTAGAGCTAAAATTAGCATGTTTAAAGTGATTTTCATGCTTCCAGGGGCTCGGGAAGTGAATTAAATACTATTTGGAGGCATTTAATGTTCAATCAAAAACAGCTGATTTTTGACAAAAGAGATAACACCCCCCCATTACGTCATGCTTCAGAAATGTGGAAAATGGTCCGTTTTCAAATGTTTTCTTTTTGAACGTCAGTTCACATTTGTAGGTGGATCATCAGTGTTAGAGGTAAAATTAGCATGTTTAAAGTGATTTTCATGCTTCCAGGGGCCCTAAACACAAGATTTATGGAATGGTTAAAAGTGCATGAAAATGGCCAATTTACTCACTCTGAGTTCTCAAAAAGGGTTTCTTCACCCCGGGAAGTTAATTAAATACTATTTGGAGGCATTTAATGTTCGAGCAAAAACGGCTGATTTTCGACAAAAGAGATAACACCCCCCCATTACGTCATGCTTCAGAAATGTGGAAAATGGTCCGTTTTCAAATGTTTTATTTTTGAACGTCAGTTCACATTTGTAGGTGGATCATCAGTGTTAGAGCTAAAATTAGCATGTTTAAAGTGATTTTCATGCTTCCAGGGGCTCGGGAAGTGAATTAAATACTATTTGGAGGCATTTAATGTTCAAGCAAAAACGGCTGATTTTCGACAAAAGAGATAACACCCCCCCATTACGTCATGCTTCAGAAATGTGGAAAATAGTCCGTTTTCAAATGTTTTATTTTTGAACGTCAGTTCACATTTGTAGGTGGATCATCAGTGTTAGAGCTAAAATTAGCATGTTTAAAGTGATTTTCATGCTTCCAGGGGCCCTAAACACAAGATTTATGGAATGGTTAAAAGTGCATGAAAATGGCCAATTTACTCACTCTGAGTTCTCAAAAAGGGTTTCTTCACCCCGGGAAGTTAATTAAATAACATTTGGAGGCATTTAATGTTCGAGCAACAACGGCTGATTTTCGACAAAAGAGATAACACCCCCCCATTACGTCAAGCTTCAGAAATGTGGAAAATGGTCCGTTTTCAAATGTTTTATTTTTGAACGTCAGTTCACATTTGTAGGTGGATCATCAGTGTTAGAGCTAAAATTCGCATGTTTAAAGTGATTTTCATGCTTCCAGGGGCTCGGGAAGTGAATTAAATACTGCAAAAACGGCTGATTTTCGACAAAAGAGATAACACCCCCCCATTACGTCATGCTTCAGAAATGTGGAAAATGGTCCGTTTTCAAATGTTTTCTTTTTGAACGTCAGTTCACATTTGTAGGTGGATCATCAGTGTTAGAGCTAAAATTAGCATGTTTAAAGTGATTTTCATGCTTCCAGGGGCCCTTAACACAAGATTTATGGAATGGTTAAAAGTGCATGAAAATGGCCAATTTACTCACTCTGAGTTCTCAAAAAGGGTTTTTTCACCCCGGGAAGTTAATTAAATACCATTTGGAGGCATTTAATGTTCGAGCAAAAACGGCTGATTTTCGACAAAAGAGATAACACCCCCCCATTACGTCATGCTTCAGAAATGTGGAAAATGGTCTGTTTTCAAATGTTTTATTTTTGAACGTCAGTTCACATTTGTAGGTGGATCATCAGTGTTAGAGCTAAAATTAGCATGTTTAAAGTGATTTTCATGCTTCCAGGGGCTCGGGAAGTGAATTAAATACTATTTGGAGGCATTTAATGTTCAATCAAAAACAGCTGATTTTTGACAAAAGAGATAACACCCCCCCATTACGTCATGCTTCAGAAATGTGGAAAATGGTCCGTTTTCAAATGTTTTCTTTTTGAACGTCAGTTCACATTTGTAGGTGGATCATCAGTGTTAGAGCTAAAATTAGCATGTTTAAAGTGATTTTCATGCTTCCAGGGGCCCTAAACACAAGATTTATGGAATGGTTAAAAGAACATGAAAATGGCCAATTTACTCACTCTGAGTTCTCAAAAAGGGGTTCTTCACCCCGGGAAGTTAATTAAATACTATTTGGAGGCATTTAATGTTCGAGCAAAAACGGCTGATTTTCGACAAAAGAGATAACACCCCCCCCCATTACGTCATGCTTCAGAAATGTGGAAAATGGTCCGTTTTCAAATGTTTTATTTTTGAACGTCAGTTCACATTTGTAGGTGGATCATCAGTGTTAGAGCTAAAATTAGCATGTTTAAAGTGATTTTCATGCTTCCAGGGGCTCGGGAAGTGAATTAAATACTATTTGGAGGCATTTAATGTTCAAGCAAAAACGGCTGATTTTCGGCAAAAGAGATAACACCCCCCCATTACGTCATGCTTCAGAAATGTGGAAAATGGTCCGTTTTCAAATGTTTTATTTTTGAACGTCAGTTCACATTTGTAGGTGGATCATCAGTGTTAGAGCTAAAATTAGCATGTTTAAAGTGGTTTTCATGCTTCCAGGGGCCCTAAACACAAGATTTATGGAATGGTTAAAAGTGCATGAAAATGGCCAATTTACTCACTCTGAGTTCTCAAAAAGGGTTTCTTCACCCAGGGAAGTTAATTAAATACCATTTGGAGGCATTTAATGTTCAAGCAAAAACGGCTGATTTTCGACAAAAGAGATAACACCCCCCCATTACGTCATGCTTCAGAAATGTGGAAAATGGTCCGTTTTCAAATGTTTTATTTTTGAACGTCAGTTCACATTTGTAGGTGGATCATCAGTGTTAGAGCTAAAATTAGCATGTTTAAAGTGATTTTCATGCTTCCAGGGGCTCGGGAAGTGAGTTAAATACTATTTGGAGGCATTTAATGTTCAATCAAAAACAGCTGATTTTTGACAAAAGAGATAACACCCCCCCATTACGTCATGCTTCAGAAATGTGGAAAATGGTCCGTTTTCAAATGTTTTCTTTTTGAACGTCAGTTCACATTTGTAGGTGGATCATCAGTGTTAGAGCTAAAATTAGCATGTTTAAAGTGATTTTCATGCTTCCAGGGGCTCGGGAAGTGAATTAAATACTATTTGGAGGCATTTAATGTTCAAGCAAAAACGGCTGATTTTCGACAATAGAGATAACACCCCCCCATTACGTCATGCTTCAGAAATGTGGAAAATGGCCGTTTTCAAATATTTTCTTTTTGAACGTCAGTTCACATTTGTAGGTGGATCATCAGTGTTAGAGCTAAAATTAGCATGTTTAAAGTGATTTTCATGCTTCCAGGGGCCCTAAACACAAGATTTATGGAATGGTTAAAAGTGCATGAAAATGGCCAATTTACTCACTCTGAGTTCTCAAAAAGGGTTTCTTCACCCCGGGAAGTTAATTAAATACAATTTGGAGGCATTTAATGTTCGAGCAAAAACGGCTGATTTTCGACAAAAGAGATAACACCCCCCCATTACGTCATGCTTCAGAAATGTGGAAAATGGTCCGTTTTCAAATGTTTTATTTTTGAACGTCAGTTCACATTTGTAGGTGGATCATCAGTGTTAGAGCTAAAATTAGCATGTTTAAAGTGATTTTCATGCTTCCAGGGGCTCGGGAAGTGAATTAAATACTATTTGGAGGCATTTAATGTTCAATCAAAAACAGCTGATTTTTGACAAAAGAGATAACACCCCCCCATTACGTCATGCTTCAGAAATGTGGAAAATGGTCCGTTTTCAAATGTTTTCTTTTTGAACGTCAGTTCACATTTGTAGGTGGATCATCAGTGTTAGAGCTAAAATTAGCATGTTTAAAGTGATTTTCATGCTTCCAGGGGCTCAGGAAGTGAATTAAATACTATTTGGAGGCATTTAATGTTCAATCAAAAACAGCTGATTTTTGACAAAAGAGATAACACCCCCCCATTACGTCATGCTTCAGAAATGTGGAAAATGGTCAGTTTTCAAATGTTTTCTTTTTGAACGTCAGTTCACATTTGTAGGTGGATCATCAGTGTTAGAGCTAAAATTAGCATGTTTAAAGTGATTTTCATGCTTCCAGGGGCTCGGGAAGTGAATTAAATACTATTTGGAGGCATTTAATGTTCAATCAAAAACAGCTGATTTTTGACAAAAGAGATAACACCCCCCCATTACGTCATGCTTCAGAAATGTGGAAAATGGTCCGTTTTCAAATGTTTTATTTTTGAATGTCAGTTCACTTTTGTAGGTGGATCATCAGTGTTAGAGCTAAAATTAGCATGTTTAAAGTGGTTTTCATGCTTCCAGGGGCCCTAAACACAAGATTTATGGAATGGTTAAAAGTGCATGAAAATGGCCAATTTACTCACTCTGAGTTCTCAAAAAGGGTTTCTTCACCCCGGGAAGTTAATTAAATAACATTTGGGGGCATTTAATGTTCGAGCAAAAACGGCTGATTTTCGACAAAAGAGATAACACCCCCCCATTACGTCATGCTTCAGAAATGTGGAAAATGGTCCGTTTTCAAATGTTTTATTTTTGAACGTCAGTTCACATTTGTAGGTGGATCATCAGTGTTAGAGCTAAAATTAGCATGTTTAAAGTGATTTTCATGCTTCCAGGGGCTCGGGAAGTGAATTAAATACTATTTGGAGGCATTTAATGTTCAATCAAAAACAGCTGATTTTTGACAAAAGAGATAACACCCCCCCATTACGTCATGCTTCAGAAATGTGGAAAATGGTCAGTTTTCAAATGTTTTCTTTTTGAACGTCAGTTCACATTTGTAGGTGGATCATCAGTGTTAGAGCTAAAATTAGCATGTTTAAAGTGATTTTCATGCTTCCAGGGGCTCGGGAAGTGAATTAAATACTATTTGGAGGCATTTAATGTTCAATCAAAAACAGCTGATTTTTGACAAAAGAGATAACACCCCCCCATTACGTCATGCTTCAGAAATGTGGAAAATGGTCCGTTTTCAAATGTTTTATTTTTGAACGTCAGTTCACATTTGTAGGTGGATCATCAGTGTTAGAGCTAAAATTAGCATGTTTAAAGTGATTTTCATGCTTCTAGGGGCCCTAAACACAAGATTTATGGAATGGTTAAAAGTGCATGAAAATGGCCAATTTACTCACTCCGAGTTCTCAAAAAGGGTTTCTTCACCCTGGGAAGTTAATTAAATACCATTTGGAGGCATTTAATGTTCGAGCAAAAACGGCTGATTTTCGACAAAAGAGATGACACCCCCCCATTACGTCATGCTTCAGAAATGTGGAAAATGGTCCGTTTTCAAATGTTTTATTTTTGAACGTCAGTTCACATTTGTAGGTGGATCATCAGTGTTAGAGGTAAAAGTAGCATGTTTAAAGTGATTTACATGCTTCCAGGTGCCCTAAACACAAGATTTATGGAATGGTTAAAAGTGCATGAAAATGGCCAATTTACTCACTCTGAGTTCTCAAAAAGGGTTTCTTCACCCCGGGAAGTTAATTAAATACCATTTGGAGGCATTTAATGTTCGAGCAAAAACGGCTGATTTTCGACAAAAGAGATAACACCCCCCCATTACGTCATGCTTCAGAAATGTGGAAAATGGTCCGTTTTCAAATGTTTTATTTTTGAACGTCAGTTCACATTTGTAGGTGGATTATCAGTGTTAGAGCTAAAATTAGCATGTTTAAAGTGATTTTCATGCTTCCAGGGGCTCGGGAAGTGAATTAAATACTATTTGGAGGCATTTAATGATCAATCAAAAACAGCTGATTTTTGACAAAAGAGATAACACCCCCATTACGTCATGCTTCAGAAATGTGGAAAATGGTCCGTTTTCAAATGTTTTATTTTTGAACGTCAGTTCACATTTGTAGGTGGATCATCAGTGTTAGAGCTAAAATTAGCATGTTTAAAGTGATTTTCATGCTTCCAGGGGCCCTAAACACAAGATTTATGGAATGGTTAAAAGTGCATGAAAATGGCCAATTTACTCACTCTGAGTTCTCAAAAAGGGTTTCTTCACCCCGGAAAGTTAATTAAATAACATTTGGAGGCATTTAATGTTCGAGCAAAAACGGCTGATTTTCGACAAAAGAGATAACACCCCCCATTACGTCAAGCTTCAGAAATGTGGAAAATGGTCCGTTTTCAAATGTTTTATTTTTGAACGTCAGTTCACATTTGTAGGTGGATCATCGGTGTTAGAGCTAAAATTCGCATGTTTAAAGTGATTTTCATGCTTCCAGGGGCTCGGGAAGTGAATTAAATACTATTTGGAGGCATTTAATGTTCAAGCAAAAACGGCTGATTTTCGACAAAAGAGATAACACCCCCCCATTACGTCATGCTTCAGAAATGTGGAAAATGGTCCGTTTTCAAATGTTTTATTTTTGAACGTCAGTTCACATTTGTAGGTGGATCATCAGTGTTAGAGCTAAAATTAGCATGTTTAAAGTGATTTTCATGCTTCCAGGGGCCCTAAACACAAGATTTATGGAATGGTTAAAAGTGCATGAAAATGGCCAATTTACTCACTCTGAGTTCTCAAAAAGGGTTTCTTCACCCCGGGAAGTTAATTAAATACAATTTGGAGGCATTTAATGTTCGAGCAAAAACGGCTGATTTTCGACAAAAGAGATAACACCCCCCCATTACGTCATGCTTCAGAAATGTGGAAAATGGTCCGTTTTCAAATGTTTTATTTTTGAACGTCAGTTCACATTTGTAGGTGGATCATCAGTGTTAGAGCTAAAATTAGCATGTTTAAAGTGATTTTCATGCTTCCAGGGGTTCGGGAAGTGAATTAAATACTATTTGGAGGCATTTAATGTTCAATCAAAAACAGCTGATTTTTGACAAAAGAGATAACACCCCCCCATTACGTCATGCTTCAGAAATGTGGAAAATGGTCCGTTTTCAAATGTTTTCTTTTTGAACGTCAGTTCACATTTGTAGGTGGATCATCAGTGTTAGAGCTAAAATTAGCATGTTTAAAGTGATTTTCATGCTTCCAGGGGCTCGGGAAGTGAATTAAATACTATTTGGAGGCATTTAATGTTCAATCAAAAACAGCTGATTTTTGACAAAAGAGATAACACCCCCCCATTACGTCATGCTTCAGAAATGTGGAAAATGGTCAGTTTTCAAATGTTTTCTTTTTGAACGTCAGTTCACATTTGTAGGTGGATCATCAGTGTTAGAGCTAAAATTAGCATGTTTAAAGTGATTTTCATGCTTCCAGGGGCTCGGGAAGTGAATTAAATACTATTTGGAGGCATTTAATGTTCAATCAAAAACAGCTGATTTTTGACAAAAGAGATAACACCCCCCCCATTACGTCATGCTTCAGAAATGTGGAAAATGGTCAGTTTTCAAATGTTTTCTTTTTGAACGTCAGTTCACATTTGTAGGTGGATCATCAGTGTTAGAGCTAAAATTAGCATGTTTAAAGTGATTTTCATGCTTCCAGGGGCTCGGGAAGTGAATTAAATACTATTTGGAGGCATTTAATGTTCAATCAAAAACAGCTGATTTTTGACAAAAGAGATAACACCCCCCCCATTACGTCATGCTTCAGAAATGTGGAAAATGGTCCGTTTTCAAATGTTTTATTTTTGAACGTCAGTTCACATTTGTAGGTGGATCATCAGTGTTAGAGCTAAAATTAGCATGTTTAAAGTGATTTTCATGCTTCTAGGGGCCCTAAACACAAGATTTATGGAATGGTTAAAAGTGCATGAAAATGGCCAATTTACTCACTCCGAGTTCTCAAAAAGGGTTTCTTCACCCTGGGAAGGTAATTAAATACCATTTGGAGGCATTTAATGTTCGAGCAAAAACGGCTGATTTTCGACAAAAGAGATGACACCCCCCCATTACGTCATGCTTCAGAAATGTGGAAAATGGTCCGTTTTCAAATGTTTTATTTTTGAACGTCAGTTCACATTTGTAGGTGGATCATCAGTGTTAGAGGTAAAAGTAGCATGTTTAAAGTGATTTACATGCTTCCAGGTGCCCTAAACACAAGATTTATGGAATGGTTAAAAGTGCATGAAAATGGCCAATTTACTCACTCTGAGTTCTCAAAAAGGGTTTCTTCACCCCGGGAAGTTAATTAAATACCATTTGGAGGCATTTAATGTTCGAGCAAAAACGGCTGATTTTCGACAAAAGAGATAACACCCCCCCATTACGTCATGCTTCAGAAATGTGGAAAATGGTCCGTTTTCAAATGTTTTATTTTTGAACGTCAGTTCACATTTGTAGGTGGATTATCAGTGTTAGAGCTAAAATTAGCATGTTTAAAGTGATTTTCATGCTTCCAGGGGCTCGGGAAGTGAATTAAATACTATTTGGAGGCATTTAATGATCAATCAAAAACAGCTGATTTTTGACAAAAGAGATAACACCCCCATTACGTCATGCTTCAGAAATGTGGAAAATGGTCCGTTTTCAAATGTTTTATTTTTGAACGTCAGTTCACATTTGTAGGTGGATCATCAGTGTTAGAGCTAAAATTAGCATGTTTAAAGTGATTTTCATGCTTCCAGGGGCCCTAAACACAAGATTTATGGAATGGTTAAAAGTGCATGAAAATGGCCAATTTACTCACTCTGAGTTCTCAAAAAGGGTTTCTTCACCCCGGGAAGTTAATTAAATACAATTTGGAGGCATTTAATGTTCGAGCAAAAACGGCTGATTTTCGACAAAAGAGATAACACCCCCCCATTACGTCATGCTTCAGAAATGTGGAAAATGGTCCGTTTTCAAATGTTTTATTTTTGAACGTCAGTTCACATTTGTAGGTGGATCATCAGTGTTAGAGCTAAAATTAGCATGTTTAAAGTGATTTTCATGCTTCCAGGGGCTCGGGAAGTGAATTAAATACTATTTGGAGGCATTTAATGTTCAATCAAAAACAGCTGATTTTTGACAAAAGAGATAACACCCCCCCATTACGTCATGCTTCAGAAATGTGGAAAATGGTCCGTTTTCAAATGTTTTCTTTTTGAACGTCAGTTCACATTTGTAGGTGGATCATCAGTGTTAGAGGTAAAATTAGCATGTTTAAAGTGATTTTCATGCTTCCAGGGGCCCTAAACACAAGATTTATGGAATGGTTAAAAGTGCATGAAAATGGCCAATTTACTCACTCTGAGTTCTCAAAAAGGGTTTCTTCACCCCGGGAAGTTAATTAAATACTATTTGGAGGCATTTAATGTTCGAGCAAAAACGGCTGATTTTCGACAAAAGAGATAACACCCCCCCATTACGTCATGCTTCAGAAATGTGGAAAATGGTCCGTTTTCAAATGTTTTATTTTTGAACGTCAGTTCACATTTGTAGGTGGATCATCAGTGTTAGAGCTAAAATTAGCATGTTTAAAGTGATTTTCATGCTTCCAGGGGCTCGGGAAGTGAATTAAATACTATTTGGAGGCATTTAATGTTCAAGCAAAAACGGCTGATTTTCGACAAAAGAGATAACACCCCCCCATTACGTCATGCTTCAGAAATGTGGAAAATAGTCCGTTTTCAAATGTTTTATTTTTGAACGTCAGTTCACATTTGTAGGTGGATCATCAGTGTTAGAGCTAAAATTAGCATGTTTAAAGTGATTTTCATGCTTCCAGGGGCCCTAAACACAAGATTTATGGAATGGTTAAAAGTGCATGAAAATGGCCAATTTACTCACTCTGAGTTCTCAAAAAGGGTTTCTTCACCCCGGGAAGTTAATTAAATAACATTTGGAGGCATTTAATGTTCGAGCAACAACGGCTGATTTTCGACAAAAGAGATAACACCCCCCCATTACGTCAAGCTTCAGAAATGTGGAAAATGGTCCGTTTTCAAATGTTTTATTTTTGAACGTCAGTTCACATTTGTAGGTGGATCATCAGTGTTAGAGCTAAAATTCGCATGTTTAAAGTGATTTTCATGCTTCCAGGGGCTCGGGAAGTGAATTAAATACTGCAAAAACGGCTGATTTTCGACAAAAGAGATAACACCCCCCCATTACGTCATGCTTCAGAAATGTGGAAAATGGTCCGTTTTCAAATGTTTTCTTTTTGAACGTCAGTTCACATTTGTAGGTGGATCATCAGTGTTAGAGCTAAAATTAGCATGTTTAAAGTGATTTTCATGCTTCCAGGGGCCCTTAACACAAGATTTATGGAATGGTTAAAAGTGCATGAAAATGGCCAATTTACTCACTCTGAGTTCTCAAAAAGGGTTTTTTCACCCCGGGAAGTTAATTAAATACCATTTGGAGGCATTTAATGTTCGAGCAAAAACGGCTGATTTTCGACAAAAGAGATAACACCCCCCCATTACGTCATGCTTCAGAAATGTGGAAAATGGTCTGTTTTCAAATGTTTTATTTTTGAACGTCAGTTCACATTTGTAGGTGGATCATCAGTGTTAGAGCTAAAATTAGCATGTTTAAAGTGATTTTCATGCTTCCAGGGGCTCGGGAAGTGAATTAAATACTATTTGGAGGCATTTAATGTTCAATCAAAAACAGCTGATTTTTGACAAAAGAGATAACACCCCCCCATTACGTCATGCTTCAGAAATGTGGAAAATGGTCCGTTTTCAAATGTTTTCTTTTTGAACGTCAGTTCACATTTGTAGGTGGATCATCAGTGTTAGAGCTAAAATTAGCATGTTTAAAGTGATTTTCATGCTTCCAGGGGCCCTAAACACAAGATTTATGGAATGGTTAAAAGAACATGAAAATGGCCAATTTACTCACTCTGAGTTCTCAAAAAGGGGTTCTTCACCCCGGGAAGTTAATTAAATACTATTTGGAGGCATTTAATGTTCGAGCAAAAACGGCTGATTTTCGACAAAAGAGATAACACCCCCCCCCATTACGTCATGCTTCAGAAATGTGGAAAATGGTCCGTTTTCAAATGTTTTATTTTTGAACGTCAGTTCACATTTGTAGGTGGATCATCAGTGTTAGAGCTAAAATTAGCATGTTTAAAGTGATTTTCATGCTTCCAGGGGCTCGGGAAGTGAATTAAATACTATTTGGAGGCATTTAATGTTCAAGCAAAAACGGCTGATTTTCGGCAAAAGAGATAACACCCCCCCATTACGTCATGCTTCAGAAATGTGGAAAATGGTCCGTTTTCAAATGTTTTATTTTTGAACGTCAGTTCACATTTGTAGGTGGATCATCAGTGTTAGAGCTAAAATTAGCATGTTTAAAGTGGTTTTCATGCTTCCAGGGGCCCTAAACACAAGATTTATGGAATGGTTAAAAGTGCATGAAAATGGCCAATTTACTCACTCTGAGTTCTCAAAAAGGGTTTCTTCACCCAGGGAAGTTAATTAAATACCATTTGGAGGCATTTAATGTTCAAGCAAAAACGGCTGATTTTCGACAAAAGAGATAACACCCCCCCATTACGTCATGCTTCAGAAATGTGGAAAATGGTCCGTTTTCAAATGTTTTATTTTTGAACGTCAGTTCACATTTGTAGGTGGATCATCAGTGTTAGAGCTAAAATTAGCATGTTTAAAGTGATTTTCATGCTTCCAGGGGCTCGGGAAGTGAGTTAAATACTATTTGGAGGCATTTAATGTTCAATCAAAAACAGCTGATTTTTGACAAAAGAGATAACACCCCCCCATTACGTCATGCTTCAGAAATGTGGAAAATGGTCCGTTTTCAAATGTTTTATTTTTGAACGTCAGTTCACATTTGTAGGTGGATCATCAGTGTTAGAGCTAAAATTAGCATGTTTAAAGTGATTTTCATGCTTCCAGGGGCTCGGGAAGTGAATTAAATACTATTTGGAGGCATTTAATGTTCAAGCAAAAACGGCTGATTTTCGACAATAGAGATAACACCCCCCCATTACGTCATGCTTCAGAAATGTGGAAAATGGCCGTTTTCAAATATTTTCTTTTTGAACGTCAGTTCACATTTGTAGGTGGATCATCAGTGTTAGAGCTAAAATTAGCATGTTTAAAGTGATTTTCATGCTTCCAGGGGCCCTAAACACAAGATTTATGGAATGGTTAAAAGTGCATGAAAATGGCCAATTTACTCACTCTGAGTTCTCAAAAAAGGGTTTCTTCACCCCGGGAAGTTAATTAAATACCATTTGGAGGCATTTAATGTTCGAGCAAAAACGGCTGATTTTCGACAAGAGAGATAACCCCCCCCATTACGTCATGCTTCAGAAATGTGGAAAATGGTCCGTTTTCAAATGTTTTATTTTTGAACGTCAGTTCCCATTTGTAGGTGGATCATCAGTGTTAGAGCTAAAATTAGCATGTTTAAAGAGATTTTCATGCTTCCAGGGGCTCGGGAAGTGAGTTAAATACTATTTGGAGGCATTTAATGTTCAATCAAAAACAGCTGATTTTTGACAAAAGAGATAACACCCCCCCATTACGTCATGCTTCAGAAATGTGGAAAATGGTCAGTTTTCAAATGTTTTATTTTTGAACGTCAGTTCACATTTGTAGGTGGATCATCAGTGTTAGAGCTAAAATTAGCATGTTTAAAGTGATTTTCATGCTTCCAGGGGCCCTAAACACAAGATTTATGGAAGGGTTAAAGTGCATGAAAATGGCCAATTTACTCACTCTGAGTTCTCAAAAAGGGTTTCTTCACCCCGGGAAGTTAATTAAATAACATTTGGAGGCATTTAATGTTCGAGCAAAAACGGCTGATTTTCGACAAAAGAGATAACACCCCCCCATTACGTCATGCTTCAGAAATGTGGAAAATGGTCCGTTTTCAAATGTTTTATTTTTGAACGTCAGTTCACATTTGTAGGTGGATCATCAGTGTTAGAGCTAAAATTAGCATGTTTAAAGTGATTTTCATGCTTCCAGGGGCTCGGGAAGTGAATTAAATACTATTTGGAGGCATTTAATGTTCAAGCAAAAACGGCTGATTTTCGACAATAGAGATAACACCCCCCCCATTACGTCATGCTTCAGAAATGTGGAAAATGGCCGTTTTCAAATATTTTCTTTTTGAACGTCAGTTCACATTTGTAGGTGGATCATCAGTGTTAGAGCTAAAATTAGCATGTTTAAAGTGATTTTCATGCTTCCAGGGGCCCTAAACACAAGATTTATGGAATGGTTAAAAGTGCATGAAAATGGCCAATTTACTCACTCTGAGTTCTCAAAAAAGGGTTTCTTCACCCCGGGAAGTTAATTAAATACCATTTGGAGGCATTTAATGTTCGAGCAAAAACGGCTGATTTTCGACAAGAGAGATAACCCCCCCATTACGTCATGCTTCAGAAATGTGGAAAATGGTCAGTTTTCAAATGTTTTATTTTTGAACGTCAGTTCCCATTTGTAGGTGGATCATCAGTGTTAGAGCTAAAATTAGCATGTTTAAAGAGATTTTCATGCTTCCAGGGGCTCGGGAAGTGAGTTAAATACTATTTGGAGGCATTTAATGTTCAATCAAAAACAGCTGATTTTTGACAAAAGAGATAACACCCCCCCATTACGTCATGCTTCAGAAATGTGGAAAATGGTCCTTTTTCAAATGTTTTATTTTTGAACGTCAGTTCACATTTGTAGGTGGATCATCAGTGTTAGAGCTAAAATTAGCATGTTTAAAGTGATTTTCATGCTTCCAGGGGCTCGGGAAGTGAATTAAATACTATTTGAAGGCATTTATTGTTCAAGCAAAAACGGCTGATTTTCGACAAAAGAGATAACACCCCCCCATTACGTCATGCTTCAGAAATGTGGAAAATGGTCCGTTTTCAAATGTTTTATTTTTGAATGTGAGTTCACATTTGTAGGTGGATCATCAGTGTTAGAGCTAAAATTAGCATGTTTAAAGTGGTTTTCATGCTTCCAGGGGCCCTAAACACAAGATTTATGGAAGGGTAAAAGTGCATGAAAATGGCCAATTTACTCACTCTGAGTTCTCAAAAAGGGTTTCTTCACCCCGGGAAGTTAATTAAATAACATTTGGAGGCATTTAATGTTCGAGCAAAAACGGCTGATTTTCGACAAAAGAGATAACACCCCCCCATTACGTCATGCTTCAGAAATGTGGAAAATGGTCCGTTTTCAAATGTTTTATTTTTGAACGTCAGTTCACATTTGTAGGTGGATCATCAGTGTTAGAGCTAAAATTAGCATGTTTAAAGTGATTTTCATGCTTCCAGGGGCTCGGGAAGTGAATTAGATACTATTTGGAGGCATTTAATGTTCAATCAAAAACAGCTGATTTTTGACAAAAGAGATAACACCCCCCCATTACGTCATGCTTCAGAAATGTGGAAAATGGTCCGTTTTTAAATGTTTTCTTTTTGAACGTCAGTTCACATTTGTAGGTGGATCATCAGTGTTAGAGCTAAAATTAGCATGTTTAAAGTGATTTTCATGCTTCCAGGGGCTCGGGAAGTGAATTAAATACTATTTGGATTCATTTAATGTTCAATCAAAAACAGCTGATTTTTGACAAAAGAGATAACACCCCCCCATTACGTCATGCTTCAGAAATGTGGAAAATGGTCCGTTTTCAAATGTTTTATTTTTGAACTTCAGTTCACATTTGTAGGTGGATCATCAGTGTTAGAGCTAAAATTAGCATGTTTAAAGTGATTTTCATGCTTCTAGGGGCCCTAAACACAAGATTTATGGAATGGTTAAAAGTGCATGAAAATGGCCAATTTACTCACTCTGAGTTCTCAAAAAGGGTTTCTTCACCCTGGGAAGTTAATTAAATACCATTTGGAGGCATTTAATGTTCGAGCAAAAACGGCTGATTTTCGACAAACGAGATAACACCCCCCATTACGTCATGCTTCAGAAATGTGGAAAATGGTCCGTTTTCAAATGTTTTATTTTTTAACGTCAGTTCACATTTGTAGGTGGATCATCAGTGTTAGAGGTAAAAGTAGCATGTTTAAAGTGATTTTCATGCTTCCAGGTGCCCTAAACACAAGATTTATGGAATGGTTAAAAGTGCATGAAAATGGCCAATTTACTCACTCTGAGTTCTCAAAAAGGGTTTCTTCACCCCGGGAAGTTAATTAAATACCATTTGGAGGCATTTAATGTTCGAGCAAAAACGGCTGATTTTCGACAAAAGAGATAACACCCCCCCATTACGTCATGCTTCAGAAATGTGGAAAATGGTCCGTTTTCAAATGTTTTATTTTTGAACGTCAGTTCACATTTGTAGGTGGATCATCAGTGTTAGAGCTAAAATTAGCATGTTTAAAGTGATTTTCATGCTTCCAGGGTCTCGGGAAGTGAATTAAATACTATTTGGAGGCATTTAATGTTCGAGCAAAAACGGCTGATTTTCGACAAAAGAGAGAACACCCCCCCATTACGTCATGCTTCAGAAATGTGGAAAATGGTCCGTTTTCAAATGTTTTATTTTTGAACGTCAGTTCACATTTGTAGGTGGATCATCAGTGTTAGAGCTAAAATTAGCATGTTTAAAGTGATTTTCATGCTTCCAGGGGCTCGGGAAGTGAATTAAATACTATTTGGAGGCATTTAATGTTCAAGCAAAAACGGCTGATTTTCGACAATAGAGATAACACCCCCCCATTACGTCATGCTTCAGAAATGTGGAAAATGGCCGTTTTCAAATATTTTCTTTTTGAACGTCAGTTCACATTTGTAGGTGGATCATCAGTGTTAGAGCTAAAATTAGCATGTTTAAAGTGATTTTCATGCTTCCAGGGGCCCTAAACACAAGATTTATGGAATGGTTAAAAGTGCATGAAAATGGCCAATTTACTCACTCTGAGTTCTCAAAAAAGGGTTTCTTCACCCCGGGAAGTTAATTAAATACCATTTGGAGGCATTTAATGTTCGAGCAAAAACGGCTGATTTTCGGCAAGAGAGATAACCCCCCCATTACGTCATGCTTCAGAAATGTGGAAAATGGTCCGTTTTCAAATGTTTTATTTTTGAACGTCAGTTCCCATTTGTAGGTGGATCATCAGTGTTAGAGCTAAAATTAGCATGTTTAAAGAGATTTTCATGCTTCCAGGGGCTCGGGAAGTGAGTTAAATACTATTTGGAGGCATTTAATGTTCAATCAAAAACAGCTGATTTTTGACAAAAGAGATAACACCCCCCCATTACGTCATGCTTCAGAAATGTGGAAAATGGTCCTTTTTCAAATGTTTTATTTTTGAACGTCAGTTCACATTTGTAGGTGGATCATCAGTGTTAGAGCTAAAATTAGCATGTTTAAAGTGATTTTCATGCTTCCAGGGGCTCGGGAAGTGAATTAAATACTATTTGGAGGCATTTATTGTTCAAGCAAAAACGGCTGATTTTCGACAAAAGAGATAACACCCCCCCATTACGTCATGCTTCAGAAATGTGGAAAATGGTCCGTTTTCAAATGTTTTATTTTTGAATGTGAGTTCACATTTGTAGGTGGATCATCAGTGTTAGAGCTAAAATTAGCATGTTTAAAGTGGTTTTCATGCTTCCAGGGGCCCTAAACACAAGATTTATGGAAGGGTAAAAGTGCATGAAAATGGCCAATTTACTCACTCTGAGTTCTCAAAAAGGGTTTCTTCACCCCGGGAAGTTAATTAAATAACATTTGGAGGCATTTAATGTTCGAGCAAAAACGGCTGATTTTCGACAAAAGAGATAACACCCCCCCATTACGTCATGCTTCAGAAATGTGGAAAATGGTCCGTTTTCAAATGTTTTATTTTTGAACGTCAGTTCACATTTGTAGGTGGATCATCAGTGTTAGAGCTAAAATTAGCATGTTTAAAGTGATTTTCATGCTTCCAGGGGCTCGGGAAGTGAATTAAATACTATTTGGAGGCATTTAATGTTCAATCAAAAACAGCTGATTTTTGACAAAAGAGATAACACCCCCCCATTACGTCATGCTTCAGAAATGTGGAAAATGGTCCGTTTTTAAATGTTTTCTTTTTGAACGTCAGTTCACATTTGTAGGTGGATCATCAGTGTTAGAGCTAAAATTAGCATGTTTAAAGTGATTTTCATGCTTCCAGGGGCTCGGGAAGTGAATTAAATACTATTTGGATTCATTTAATGTTCAATCAAAAACAGCTGATTTTTGACAAAAGAGATAACACCCCCCCATTACGTCATGCTTCAGAAATGTGGAAAATGGTCCGTTTTCAAATGTTTTATTTTTGAACTTCAGTTCACATTTGTAGGTGGATCATCAGTGTTAGAGCTAAAATTAGCATGTTTAAAGTGATTTTCATGCTTCTAGGGGCCCTAAACACAAGATTTATGGAATGGTTAAAAGTGCATGAAAATGGCCAATTTACTCACTCTGAGTTCTCAAAAAGGGTTTCTTCACCCTGGGAAGTTAATTAAATACCATTTGGAGGCATTTAATGTTCGAGCAAAAACGGCTGATTTTCGACAAACGAGATAACACCCCCCATTACGTCATGCTTCAGAAATGTGGAAAATGGTCCGTTTTCAAATGTTTTATTTTTTAACGTCAGTTCACATTTGTAGGTGGATCATCAGTGTTAGAGGTAAAAGTAGCATGTTTAAAGTGATTTTCATGCTTCCAGGTGCCCTAAACACAAGATTTATGGAATGGTTAAAAGTGCATGAAAATGGCCAATTTACTCACTCTGAGTTCTCAAAAAGGGTTTCTTCACCCCGGGAAGTTAATTAAATACCATTTGGAGGCATTTAATGTTCGAGCAAAAACGGCTGATTTTCGACAAAAGAGATAACACCCCCCCCATTACGTCATGCTTCAGAAATGTGGAAAATGGTCCGTTTTCAAATGTTTTATTTTTGAACGTCAGGTCACATTTGTAGGTGGATCATCAGTGTTAGAGCTAAAATTAGCATGTTTAAAGTGATTTTCATGCTTCCAGGGGCTCGGGAAGTGAATAAAATACTATTTGGAGGCATTTAATGTTCAAGCAAAAACGGCTGATTTTCGACAAAAGAGATAGCACCCCCCATTACGTCATGCTTCAGAAATGTGGAAAATGGTCCGTTTTCAAATGTTTTATTTTTGAACGTCAGTTCACATTTGTAGGTGGATCATCAGTGTTAGAGCTAAAATTATCATGTTTAAACTGATTTTCATGCTTCCAGGGGCTCGGGAAGTGAATTAAATACTATTTGGAGGCATTTAATGTTCAAGCAAAAACGGCTGATTTTCGACAAAAGAGATAACACCCCCCCATTACGTCATGCTTCAGAAATGTGGAAAATGGTCCGTTTTCAAATGTTTTATTTTTGAACGTCAGTTCACATTTGTAGGTGGATCATCAGTGTTAGAGCTAAAATTAGCATGTTTAAAGTGGTTTTCATGCTTCCAGGGACCCTAAACACAAGATTTATGGAATGGTTAAAAGTGCATGAAAATGGCCAATTTACTCACTCTGAGTTCTCAAAAAGGGTTTCTTCACCCAAGGAAGTTAATTAAATACCATTTGGAGGCATTTAATGTTCGAGCAAAAACGGCTGATTTTCGACAAAAGAGATAACACCCCCCCCATTACGTCATGCTTCAGAAATGTGGAAAATGGTCTGTTTTCAAATGTTTTATTTTTGAACGTCAGTTCACATTTGTAGGTGGATCATCAGTGTTAGAGCTAAAATTAGCATGCTTAAAGTGATTTTCATGCTTCCAGGGGCCCTAAACACAAGATTTATGGAATGGTTAAAAGTGCATGAAAATGGCCAATTTACACACTCTGAGTTCTCAAAAAGGGTTTCTTCACCCTGGGAAGTTAATTAAATAACATTTGGAGGCATTTAATGTTCGAGCAACAACGGCTGATTTTCGACAAAAGAGATAACACCCCCCCATTACGTCAAGCTTCAGAAATGTGGAAAATGGTCCGTTTTCAAATGTTTTATTTTTGAACGTCAGTTCACATTTGTAGGTGGATCATCAGTGTTAGAGCTAAAATTCGCATGTTTAAAGTGATTTTCATGCTTCCAGGGGCTCGGGAAGTGAATTAAATACTGCAAAAACGGCTGATTTTCGACAAAAGAGATAACACCCCCCCATTACGTCATGCTTCAGAAATGTGGAAAATGGTCCGTTTTCAAATGTTTTCTTTTTGAACGTCAGTTCACATTTGTAGGTGGATAATCAGTGTTAGAGCTAAAATTAGCATGTTTAAAGTGATTTTCATGCTTCCAGGGGCCCTAAACACAAGATTTATGGAATGGTTAAAAGTGCATGAAAATGGCCAATTTACTCACTCTGAGTTCTCAAAAAGGGTTTTTTCACCCCGGGAAGTTAATTAAATACCATTTGGAGGCATTTAATGTTCGAGCAAAAACGGCTGATTTTCGACAAAAGAGATAACACCCCCCCATTACGTCATGCTTCAGAAATGTGGAAAATGGTCTGTTTTCAAATGTTTTATTTTTGAACGTCAGTTCACATTTGTAGGTGGATCATCAGTGTTAGAGCTAAAATTAGCATGTTTAAAGTGATTTTCATGCTTCCAGGGGCTCGGGAAGTGAATTAAATACTATTTGGAGGCATTTAATGTTCAATCAAAAACAGCTGATTTTTGACAAAAGAGATAACACCCCCCCATTACGTCATGCTTCAGAAATGTGGAAAATGGTCCGTTTTCAAATGTTTTCTTTTTGAACGTCAGTTCACATTTGTAGGTGGATCATCAGTGTTAGAGCTAAAATTAGCATGTTTAAAGTGATTTTCATGCTTCCAGGGGCCCTAAACACAAGATTTATGGAATGGTTAAAAGAACATGAAAATGGCCAATTTACTCACTCTGAGTTCTCAAAAAGGGGTTCTTCACCCCGGGAAGTTAATTAAATACTATTTGGAGGCATTTAATGTTCGAGCAAAAACGGCTGATTTTCGACAAAAGAGATAACACCCCCCCATTACGTCATGCTTCAGAAATGTGGAAAATGGTCCGTTTTCAAATGTTTTATTTTTGAACGTCAGTTCACATTTGTAGGTGGATCATCAGTGTTAGAGCTAAAATTAGCATGTTTAAAGTGATTTTCATGCTTCCAGGGGCTCGGGAAGTGAATTAAATACTATTTGGAGGCATTTAATGTTCAAGCAAAAACGGCTGATTTTCGGCAAAAGAGATAACACCCCCCCATTACGTCATGCTTCAGAAATGTGGAAAATGGTCCGTTTTCAAATGTTTTATTTTTGAACGTCAGTTCACATTTGTAGGTGGATCATCAGTGTTAGAGCTAAAATTAGCATGTTTAAAGTGGTTTTCATGCTTCCAGGGGCACTAAACACAAGATTTATGGAATGGTTAAAAGTGCATGAAAATGGCCAATTTACTCACTCTGAGTTCTCAAAAAGGGTTTCTTCACCCAGGGAAGTTAATTAAATACCATTTGGAGGCATTTAATGTTCAAGCAAAAACGGCTGATTTTCGACAAAAGAGATAACACCCCCCCATTACGTCATGCTTCAGAAATGTGGAAAATGGTCCGTTTTCAAATGTTTTATTTTTGAACGTCAGTTCCCATTTGTAGGTGGATCATCAGTGTTAGAGCTAAAATTAGCATGTTTAAAGAGATTTTCATGCTTCCAGGGGCTCAGGAAGTGAGTTAAATACTATTTGGAGGCATTTAATGTTCAATCAAAAACAGCTGATTTTCGGCAAAAGAGATAACACCCCCCCCATTACGTCATGCTTCAGAAATGTGGAAAATGGTCCGTTTTCAAATGTTTTATTTTTGAACGTCAGTTCACATTTGTAGGTGGATCATCAGTGTTAGAGCTAAAATTAGCATGTTTAAAGTGATTTTCATGCTTCCAGGGGCTCGGGAAGTGAATTAAATACTATTTGGAGGCATTTATTGTTCAAGCAAAAACGGCTGATTTTCGACAAAAGAGATAACACCCCCCCATTACGTCATGCTTCAGAAATGTGGAAAATGGTCCGTTTTCAAATGTTTTATTTTTGAATGTGAGTTCACATTTGTAGGTGGATCATCAGTGTTAGAGCTAAAATTAGCATGTTTAAAGTGGTTTTCATGCTTCCAGGGGCCCTAAACACAAGATTTATGGAAGGGTAAAAGTGCATGAAAATGGCCAATTTACTCACTCTGAGTTCTCAAAAAGGGTTTCTTCACCCCGGGAAGTTAATTAAATAACATTTGGAGGCATTTAATGTTCGAGCAAAAACGGCTGATTTTCGACAAAAGAGATAACACCCCCCCATTACGTCATGCTTCAGAAATGTGGAAAATGGTCCGTTTTCAAATGTTTTATTTTTGAACGTCAGTTCACATTTGTAGGTGGATCATCAGTGTTAGAGCTAAAATTAGCATGTTTAAAGTGATTTTCATGCTTCCAGGGGCTCGGGAAGTGAATTAAATACTATTTGGAGGCATTTAATGTTCAATCAAAAACAGCTGATTTTTGACAAAAGAGATAACACCCCCCCATTACGTCATGCTTCAGAAATGTGGAAAATGGTCCGTTTTCAAATGTTTTCTTTTTGAACGTCAGTTCACATTTGTAGGTGGATCATCAGTGTTAGAGCTAAAATTAGCATGTTTAAAGTGATTTTCATGCTTCCAGGGGCTCGGGAAGTGAATTAAATACTATTTGGAGGCATTTAATGTTCAATCAAAAACAGCTGATTTTCGACAAAAGAGATAACACCCCCCCATTACGTCATGCTTCAGAAATGTGGAAAATGGTCCGTTTTCAAATGTTTTATTTTTGAACGTCAGTTCACATTTGTAGGTGGATCATCAGTGTTAGAGCTAAAATTAGCATGTTTAAAGTGATTTTCATGCTTCCAGGGGCCCTAAACACAAGATTTATGGAATGGTTAAAAGTGCATGAAAATGGCCAATTTACTCACTCTGAGTTCTCAAAAAGGGTTTCTTCACCCCGGGAAGTTAATTAAATACCATTTGGAGGCATTTAATGTTCGAGCAAAAACGGCTGATTTTCGACAAAAGAGATAACACCCCCCCATTACGTCATGCTTCAGAAATGTGGAAAATGGTCTGTTTTCAAATGTTTTATTTTTGAACGTCAGTTCACATTTGTAGGTGGATCATCAGTGTTAGAGGTAAAAGTAGCATGTTTAAAGTGATTTTCATGCTTCCAGGTGCCCTAAACACAAGATTTATGGAATGGTTAAAAGTGCATGAAAATGGTCAATTTACTCACTCTGAGTTCTCAAAAAGGGTTTCTTCACCCCGGGAAGTTAATTAAATACCATTTGGAGGCATTTAATGTTCGAGCAAAAACGGCTGATTTTCGACAAAAGAGATAACACCCCCCCCATTACGTCATGCTTCAGAAATGTGGAAAATGGTCCGTTTTCAAATGTTTTATTTTTGAACGTCAGGTCACATTTGTAGGTGGATCATCAGTGTTAGAGCTAAAATTAGCATGTTTAAAGTGATTTTCATGCTTCCAGGGGCTCGGGAAGTGAATTAAATACTATTTGGAGGCATTTAATGTTCAATCAAAAACAGCTGATTTTTGACAAAAGAGATAACACCCCCCCATTACGTCATGCTTCAGAAATGTGGAAAATGGTCCGTTTTCAAATGTTTTATTTTTGAACGTCAGTTCACATTTGTAGGTGGATTATCAGTGTTAGAGCTAAAATTAGCATGTTTGAAGTGATTTTCATGCTTCCAGGGGCTCGGGATGTGAATTAAATACTATTTGGAGGCATTTAATGTTCAAGCAAAAACGGCTGATTTTCGACAAAAGAGATAACACCCCCCCATTACGTCATGCTTCAGAAATGTGGAAAATGGTCCGTTTTCAAATGTTTTATTTTTGAACGTCAGTTCACATTTGTAGGTGGATCATCAGTGTTAGAGCTAAAATTAGCATGTTTAAAGTGATTTTCATGCTTCCAGGGGCCCTAAACACAAGATTTATGGAATGGTTAAAAGTGCATGAAAATGGCCAATTTACTCACTCTGAGTTCTCAAAAAGGGTTTCTTCACCCCGGGAAGTTAATTAAATACCATTTGGAGGCATTTAATGTTCGAGCAAAAACGGCTGATTTTCGACAAAAGAGATAACACCCCCCCATTACGTCATGCTTCAGAAATGTGGAAAATGGTCTGTTTTCAAATGTTTTATTTTTGAACGTCAGTTCACATTTGTAGGTGGATCATCAGTGTTAGAGGTAAAAGTAGCATGTTTAAAGTGATTTTCATGCTTCCAGGTGCCCTAAACACAAGATTTATGGAATGGTTAAAAGTGCATGAAAATGGTCAATTTACTCACTCTGAGTTCTCAAAAAGGGTTTCTTCACCCCGGGAAGTTAATTAAATACCATTTGGAGGCATTTAATGTTCGAGCAAAAACGGCTGATTTTCGACAAAAGAGATAACACCCCCCCCATTACGTCATGCTTCAGAAATGTGGAAAATGGTCCGTTTTCAAATGTTTTATTTTTGAACGTCAGGTCACATTTGTAGGTGGATCATCAGTGTTAGAGCTAAAATTAGCATGTTTAAAGTGATTTTCATGCTTCCAGGGGCTCGGGAAGTGAATTAAATACTATTTGGAGGCATTTAATGTTCAATCAAAAACAGCTGATTTTTGACAAAAGAGATAACACCCCCCCATTACGTCATGCTTCAGAAATGTGGAAAATGGTCCGTTTTCAAATGTTTTCTTTTTGAACGTCAGTTCACATTTGTAGGTGGATCATCAGTGTTAGAGCTAAAATTAGCATGTTTAAAGTGATTTTCATGCTTCCAGGGGCTCGGGAAGTGAATTAAATACTATTTGGAGGCATTTAATGTTCAATCAAAAACAGCTGATTTTTGACAAAAGAGATAACACCCCCCCATTACGTCATGCTTCAGAAATGTGGAAAATGGTCTGTTTTCAAATGTTTTATTTTTGAACGTCAGTTCACATTTGTAGGTGGATCATCAGTGTTAGAGGTAAAAGTAGCATGTTTAAAGTGATTTTCATGCTTCCAGGTGCCCTAAACACAAGATTTATGGAATGGTTAAAAGTGCATGAAAATGGTCAATTTACTCACTCTGAGTTCTCAAAAAGGGTTTCTTCACCCCGGGAAGTTAATTAAATACCATTTGGAGGCATTTAATGTTCGAGCAAAAACGGCTGATTTTCGACAAAAGAGATAACACCCCCCCCCATTACGTCATGCTTCAGAAATGTGGAAAATGGTCCGTTTTCAAATGTTTTATTTTTGAACGTCAGGTCACATTTGTAGGTGGATCATCAGTGTTAGAGCTAAAATTAGCATGTTTAAAGTGATTTTCATGCTTCCAGGGGCTCGGGAAGTGAATTAAATACTATTTGGAGGCATTTAATGTTCAATCAAAAACAGCTGATTTTTGACAAAAGAGATAACACCCCCCCATTACGTCATGCTTCAGAAATGTGGAAAATGGTCCGTTTTCAAATGTTTTATTTTTGAACGTCAGTTCACATTTGTAGGTGGATTATCAGTGTTAGAGCTAAAATTAGCATGTTTGAAGTGATTTTCATGCTTCCAGGGGCTCGGGATGTGAATTAAATACTATTTGGAGGCATTTAATGTTCAAGCAAAAACGGCTGATTTTCGACAAAAGAGATAACACCCCCCCATTACGTCATGCTTCAGAAATGTGGAAAATGGTCCGTTTTCAAATGTTTTATTTTTGAACGTCAGTTCACATTTGTAGGTGGATCATCAGTGTTAGAGCTAAAATTAGCATGTTTAAAGTGATTTTCATGCTTCTAGGGGCCCTAAACACAAGATTTATGGAATGGTTAAAAGTGCATGAAAATGGCCAATTTACTCACTCTGAGTTCTCAAAAAGGGTTTCTTCACCCTGGGAAGTTAATTAAATACCATTTGGAGGCATTTAATGTTCGAGCAAAAACGGCTGATTTTCGACAAACGAGATAACACCCCCCCATTACGTCATGCTTCAGAAATGTGGAAAATGGTCCGTTTTCAAATGTTTTATTTTTGAACGTCAGTTCACATTTGTAGGTGGATCATCAGTGTTAGAGGTAAAAGTAGCATGTTTAAAGTGATTTTCATGCTTCCAGGTGCCCTAAACACAAGATTTATGGAATGGTTAAAAGTGCATGAAAATGGTCAATTTACTCACTCTGAGTTCTCAAAAAGGGTTTCTTCACCCCGGGAAGTTAATTAAATACCATTTGGAGGCATTTAATGTTCGAGCAAAAACGGCTGATTTTCGACAAAAGAGATAACACCCCCCCCATTACGTCATGCTTCAGAAATGTGGAAAATGGTCCGTTTTCAAATGTTTTATTTTTGAACGTCAGGTCACATTTGTAGGTGGATCATCAGTGTTAGAGCTAAAATTAGCATGTTTAAAGTGATTTTCATGCTTCCAGGGGCTCGGGAAGTGAATTAAATACTATTTGGAGGCATTTAATGTTCAATCAAAAACAGCTGATTTTTGACAAAAGAGATAACACCCCCCCATTACGTCATGCTTCAGAAATGTGGAAAATGGTCAGTTTTCAAATGTTTTATTTTTGAACGTCAGTTCACATTTGTAGGTGGATTATCAGTGTTAGAGCTAAAATTAGCATGTTTGAAGTGATTTTCATGCTTCCAGGGGCTCGGGATGTGAATTAAATACTATTTGGAGGCATTTAATGTTCAAGCAAAAACGGCTGATTTTCGACAAAAGAGATAACACCCCCCCATTACGTCATGCTTCAGAAATGTGGAAAATGGTCCGTTTTCAAATGTTTTATTTTTGAACGTCAGTTCACATTTGTAGGTGGATCATCAGTGTTAGAGCTAAAATTAGCATGTTTAAAGTGATTTTCATGCTTCCAGGGGCCCTAAACACAAGATTTATGGAATGGTTAAAAGTGCATGAAAATGGCCAATTTACTCACTCTGAGTTCTCAAAAAGGGTTTCTTCACCCCGGGAAGTTAATTAAATACCATTTGGAGGCATTTAATGTTCGAGCAAAAACGGCTGATTTTCGACAAAAGAGATAACACCCCCCCATTACGTCATGCTTCAGAAATGTGGAAAATGGTCTGTTTTCAAATGTTTTATTTTTGAACGTCAGTTCACATTTGTAGGTGGATCATCAGTGTTAGAGGTAAAAGTAGCATGTTTAAAGTGATTTTCATGCTTCCAGGTGCCCTAAACACAAGATTTATGGAATGGTTAAAAGTGCATGAAAATGGTCAATTTACTCACTCTGAGTTCTCAAAAAGGGTTTCTTCACCCCGGGAAGTTAATTAAATACCATTTGGAGGCATTTAATGTTCGAGCAAAAACGGCTGATTTTCGACAAAAGAGATAACACCCCCCCCATTACGTCATGCTTCAGAAATGTGGAAAATGGTCCGTTTTCAAATGTTTTATTTTTGAACGTCAGGTCACATTTGTAGGTGGATCATCAGTGTTAGAGCTAAAATTAGCATGTTTAAAGTGATTTTCATGCTTCCAGGGGCTCGGGAAGTGAATTAAATACTATTTGGAGGCATTTAATGTTCAATCAAAAACAGCTGATTTTTGACAAAAGAGATAACACCCCCCCATTACGTCATGCTTCAGAAATGTGGAAAATGGTCCGTTTTCAAATGTTTTATTTTTGAACGTCAGTTCACATTTGTAGGTGGATTATCAGTGTTAGAGCTAAAATTAGCATGTTTGAAGTGATTTTCATGCTTCCAGGGGCTCGGGATGTGAATTAAATACTATTTGGAGGCATTTAATGTTCAAGCAAAAACGGCTGATTTTCGACAAAAGAGATAACACCCCCCCATTACGTCATGCTTCAGAAATGTGGAAAATGGTCCGTTTTCAAATGTTTTATTTTTGAACGTCAGTTCACATTTGTAGGTGGATCATCAGTGTTAGAGCTAAAATTAGCATGTTTAAAGTGATTTTCATGCTTCCAGTGGCCCTAAACACAAGATTTATGGAATGGTTAAAAGTGCATGAAAATGGCCAATTTACTCACTCTGAGTTCTCAAAAAGGGTTTCTTCACCCCGGGAAGTTAATTAAATACCATTTGGAGGCATTTAATGTTCGAGCAAAAACGGCTGATTTTCGACAAAAGAGATAACACCCCCCCATTACGTCATGCTTCAGAAATGTGGAAAATGGTCTGTTTTCAAATGTTTTATTTTTGAACGTCAGTTCACATTTGTAGGTGGATCATCAGTGTTAGAGCTAAAATTAGCATGTTTAAAGTGATTTTCATGCTTCCAGGGGCCCTAAACACAAGATTTATGGAATGGTTAAAAGTGCATGAAAATGGCCAATTTACTCACTCTGAGTTCTCAAAAAGGGTTTCTTCACCCCGGGAAGTTAATTAAATAACATTTGGAGGCATTTAATGTTCGAGCAAAAACGGCTGATTTTCGACAAAAGAGATAACACCCCCCCATTACGTCATGCTTCAGAAATGTGGAAAATGGTCCGTTTTCAAATGTTTTATTTTTGAACGTCAGTTCACATTTGTAGGTGGATCATCAGTGTTAGAGCTAAAATTAGCATGTTTAAAGTGATTTTCATGCTTCCAGGGGCTCGGGAAGTGAATTAAATACTATTTGGAGGCATTTAATGTTCAATCAAAAACAGCTGATTTTTGACAAAAGAGATAACACCCCCCCATTACGTCATGCTTCAGAAATGTGGAAAATGGTCCGTTTTCAAATGTTTTCTTTTTGAACGTCAGTTCACATTTGTAGGTGGATCATCAGTGTTAGAGCTAAAATTAGCATGTTTAAAGTGATTTTCATGCTTCCAGGGGCTCGGGAAGTGAATTAAATACTATTTGGAGGCATTTAATGTTCAATCAAAAACAGCTGATTTTTGACAAAAGAGATAACACCCCCCCATTACGTCATGCTTCAGAAATGTGGAAAATGGTCCGTTTTCAAATGTTTTATTTTTGAACTCCAGTTCACATTTGTAGGTGGATCATCAGTGTTAGAGCTAAAATTAGCATGTTTAAAGTGATTTTCATGCTTCTAGGGGCCCTAAACACAAGATTTATGGAATGGTTAAAAGTGCATGAAAATGGCCAATTTACTCACTCTGAGTTCTCAAAAAGGGTTTCTTCACCCTGGGAAGTTAATTAAATACCATTTGGAGGCATTTAATGTTCGAGCAAAAACGGCTGATTTTCGACAAACGAGATAACACCCCCCCATTACGTCATGCTTCAGAAATGTGGAAAATGGTCCGTTTTCAAATGTTTTATTTTTGAACGTCAGTTCACATTTGTAGGTGGATCATCAGTGTTAGAGGTAAAAGTAGCATGTTTAAAGTGATTTTCATGCTTCCAGGTGCCCTAAACACAAGATTTATGGAATGGTTAAAAGTGCATGAAAATGGCCAATTTACTCACTCTGAGTTCTCAAAAAGGGTTTCTTCACCCCGGGAAGTTAATTAAATACCATTTGGAGGCATTTAATGTTCGAGCAAAAACGGCTGATTTTCGACAAAAGAGATAACACCCCCCCATTACGTCATGCTTCAGAAATGTGGAAAATGGTCCGTTTTCAAATGTTTTATTTTTGAACGTCAGGTCACATTTGTAGGTGGATCATCAGTGTTAGAGCTAAAATTAGCATGTTTAAAGTGATTTTCATGCTTCCAGGGGCTCGGGAAGTGAATTAAATACTATTTGGAGGCATTTAATGTTCAATCAAAAACAGCTGATTTTTGACAAAAGAGATAACACCCCCCCATTACGTCATGCTTCAGAAATGTGGAAAATTGTCCGTTTTCAAATGTTTTATTTTTGAACGTCAGTTCACATTTGTAGGTGGATCATCAGTGTTAGAGCTAAAATTAGCATGTTTAAAGTGGTTTTCATGCTTCCAGGGGCACTAAACACAAGATTTATGGAATGGTTAAAAGTGCATGAAAATGGCCAATTTACTCACTCTGAGTTCTCAAAAAGGGTTTCTTCACCCAGGGAAGTTAATTAAATACCATTTGGAGGCATTTAATGTTCAAGCAAAAACGGCTGATTTTCGACAAAAGAGATAACACCCCCCCATTACGTCATGCTTCAGAAATGTGGAAAATGGTCCGTTTTCAAATGTTTTATTTTTGAACGTCAGTTCCCATTTGTAGGTGGATCATCAGTGTTAGAGCTAAAATTAGCATGTTTAAAGAGATTTTCATGCTTCCAGGGGCTCAGGAAGTGAGTTAAATACTATTTGGAGGCATTTAATGTTCAATCAAAAACAGCTGATTTTCGGCAAAAGAGATAACACCCCCCCCATTACGTCATGCTTCAGAAATGTGGAAAATGGTCCGTTTTCAAATGTTTTATTTTTGAACGTCAGTTCACATTTGTAGGTGGATCATCAGTGTTAGAGCTAAAATTAGCATGTTTAAAGTGATTTTCATGCTTCCAGGGGCTCGGGAAGTGAATTAAATACTATTTGGAGGCATTTATTGTTCAAGCAAAAACGGCTGATTTTCGACAAAAGAGATAACACCCCCCCATTACGTCATGCTTCAGAAATGTGGAAAATGGTCCGTTTTCAAATGTTTTATTTTTGAATGTGAGTTCACATTTGTAGGTGGATCATCAGTGTTAGAGCTAAAATTAGCATGTTTAAAGTGGTTTTCATGCTTCCAGGGGCCCTAAACACAAGATTTATGGAAGGGTAAAAGTGCATGAAAATGGCCAATTTACTCACTCTGAGTTCTCAAAAAGGGTTTCTTCACCCCGGGAAGTTAATTAAATAACATTTGGAGGCATTTAATGTTCGAGCAAAAACGGCTGATTTTCGACAAAAGAGATAACACCCCCCCATTACGTCATGCTTCAGAAATGTGGAAAATGGTCCGTTTTCAAATGTTTTATTTTTGAACGTCAGTTCACATTTGTAGGTGGATCATCAGTGTTAGAGCTAAAATTAGCATGTTTAAAGTGATTTTCATGCTTCCAGGGGCTCGGGAAGTGAATTAAATACTATTTGGAGGCATTTAATGTTCAATCAAAAACAGCTGATTTTTGACAAAAGAGATAACACCCCCCCATTACGTCATGCTTCAGAAATGTGGAAAATGGTCCGTTTTCAAATGTTTTCTTTTTGAACGTCAGTTCACATTTGTAGGTGGATCATCAGTGTTAGAGCTAAAATTAGCATGTTTAAAGTGATTTTCATGCTTCCAGGGGCTCGGGAAGTGAATTAAATACTATTTGGAGGCATTTAATGTTCAATCAAAAACAGCTGATTTTCGACAAAAGAGATAACACCCCCCCATTACGTCATGCTTCAGAAATGTGGAAAATGGTCCGTTTTCAAATGTTTTATTTTTGAACGTCAGTTCACATTTGTAGGTGGATCATCAGTGTTAGAGCTAAAATTAGCATGTTTAAAGTGATTTTCATGCTTCCAGGGGCCCTAAACACAAGATTTATGGAATGGTTAAAAGTGCATGAAAATGGCCAATTTACTCACTCTGAGTTCTCAAAAAGGGTTTCTTCACCCCGGGAAGTTAATTAAATACCATTTGGAGGCATTTAATGTTCGAGCAAAAACGGCTGATTTTCGACAAAAGAGATAACACCCCCCCATTACGTCATGCTTCAGAAATGTGGAAAATGGTCTGTTTTCAAATGTTTTATTTTTGAACGTCAGTTCACATTTGTAGGTGGATCATCAGTGTTAGAGGTAAAAGTAGCATGTTTAAAGTGATTTTCATGCTTCCAGGTGCCCTAAACACAAGATTTATGGAATGGTTAAAAGTGCATGAAAATGGTCAATTTACTCACTCTGAGTTCTCAAAAAGGGTTTCTTCACCCCGGGAAGTTAATTAAATACCATTTGGAGGCATTTAATGTTCGAGCAAAAACGGCTGATTTTCGACAAAAGAGATAACACCCCCCCCATTACGTCATGCTTCAGAAATGTGGAAAATGGTCCGTTTTCAAATGTTTTATTTTTGAACGTCAGGTCACATTTGTAGGTGGATCATCAGTGTTAGAGCTAAAATTAGCATGTTTAAAGTGATTTTCATGCTTCCAGGGGCTCGGGAAGTGAATTAAATACTATTTGGAGGCATTTAATGTTCAATCAAAAACAGCTGATTTTTGACAAAAGAGATAACACCCCCCCATTACGTCATGCTTCAGAAATGTGGAAAATGGTCCGTTTTCAAATGTTTTATTTTTGAACGTCAGTTCACATTTGTAGGTGGATTATCAGTGTTAGAGCTAAAATTAGCATGTTTGAAGTGATTTTCATGCTTCCAGGGGCTCGGGATGTGAATTAAATACTATTTGGAGGCATTTAATGTTCAAGCAAAAACGGCTGATTTTCGACAAAAGAGATAACACCCCCCCATTACGTCATGCTTCAGAAATGTGGAAAATGGTCCGTTTTCAAATGTTTTATTTTTGAACGTCAGTTCACATTTGTAGGTGGATCATCAGTGTTAGAGCTAAAATTAGCATGTTTAAAGTGATTTTCATGCTTCCAGGGGCCCTAAACACAAGATTTATGGAATGGTTAAAAGTGCATGAAAATGGCCAATTTACTCACTCTGAGTTCTCAAAAAGGGTTTCTTCACCCCGGGAAGTTAATTAAATACCATTTGGAGGCATTTAATGTTCGAGCAAAAACGGCTGATTTTCGACAAAAGAGATAACACCCCCCCATTACGTCATGCTTCAGAAATGTGGAAAATGGTCTGTTTTCAAATGTTTTATTTTTGAACGTCAGTTCACATTTGTAGGTGGATCATCAGTGTTAGAGGTAAAAGTAGCATGTTTAAAGTGATTTTCATGCTTCCAGGTGCCCTAAACACAAGATTTATGGAATGGTTAAAAGTGCATGAAAATGGTCAATTTACTCACTCTGAGTTCTCAAAAAGGGTTTCTTCACCCCGGGAAGTTAATTAAATACCATTTGGAGGCATTTAATGTTCGAGCAAAAACGGCTGATTTTCGACAAAAGAGATAACACCCCCCCCATTACGTCATGCTTCAGAAATGTGGAAAATGGTCCGTTTTCAAATGTTTTATTTTTGAACGTCAGGTCACATTTGTAGGTGGATCATCAGTGTTAGAGCTAAAATTAGCATGTTTAAAGTGATTTTCATGCTTCCAGGGGCTCGGGAAGTGAATTAAATACTATTTGGAGGCATTTAATGTTCAATCAAAAACAGCTGATTTTTGACAAAAGAGATAACACCCCCCCATTACGTCATGCTTCAGAAATGTGGAAAATGGTCCGTTTTCAAATGTTTTCTTTTTGAACGTCAGTTCACATTTGTAGGTGGATCATCAGTGTTAGAGCTAAAATTAGCATGTTTAAAGTGATTTTCATGCTTCCAGGGGCTCGGGAAGTGAATTAAATACTATTTGGAGGCATTTAATGTTCAATCAAAAACAGCTGATTTTTGACAAAAGAGATAACACCCCCCCATTACGTCATGCTTCAGAAATGTGGAAAATGGTCTGTTTTCAAATGTTTTATTTTTGAACGTCAGTTCACATTTGTAGGTGGATCATCAGTGTTAGAGGTAAAAGTAGCATGTTTAAAGTGATTTTCATGCTTCCAGGTGCCCTAAACACAAGATTTATGGAATGGTTAAAAGTGCATGAAAATGGTCAATTTACTCACTCTGAGTTCTCAAAAAGGGTTTCTTCACCCCGGGAAGTTAATTAAATACCATTTGGAGGCATTTAATGTTCGAGCAAAAACGGCTGATTTTCGACAAAAGAGATAACACCCCCCCCCATTACGTCATGCTTCAGAAATGTGGAAAATGGTCCGTTTTCAAATGTTTTATTTTTGAACGTCAGGTCACATTTGTAGGTGGATCATCAGTGTTAGAGCTAAAATTAGCATGTTTAAAGTGATTTTCATGCTTCCAGGGGCTCGGGAAGTGAATTAAATACTATTTGGAGGCATTTAATGTTCAATCAAAAACAGCTGATTTTTGACAAAAGAGATAACACCCCCCCATTACGTCATGCTTCAGAAATGTGGAAAATGGTCCGTTTTCAAATGTTTTATTTTTGAACGTCAGTTCACATTTGTAGGTGGATTATCAGTGTTAGAGCTAAAATTAGCATGTTTGAAGTGATTTTCATGCTTCCAGGGGCTCGGGATGTGAATTAAATACTATTTGGAGGCATTTAATGTTCAAGCAAAAACGGCTGATTTTCGACAAAAGAGATAACACCCCCCCATTACGTCATGCTTCAGAAATGTGGAAAATGGTCCGTTTTCAAATGTTTTATTTTTGAACGTCAGTTCACATTTGTAGGTGGATCATCAGTGTTAGAGCTAAAATTAGCATGTTTAAAGTGATTTTCATGCTTCTAGGGGCCCTAAACACAAGATTTATGGAATGGTTAAAAGTGCATGAAAATGGCCAATTTACTCACTCTGAGTTCTCAAAAAGGGTTTCTTCACCCTGGGAAGTTAATTAAATACCATTTGGAGGCATTTAATGTTCGAGCAAAAACGGCTGATTTTCGACAAACGAGATAACACCCCCCCATTACGTCATGCTTCAGAAATGTGGAAAATGGTCCGTTTTCAAATGTTTTATTTTTGAACGTCAGTTCACATTTGTAGGTGGATCATCAGTGTTAGAGGTAAAAGTAGCATGTTTAAAGTGATTTTCATGCTTCCAGGTGCCCTAAACACAAGATTTATGGAATGGTTAAAAGTGCATGAAAATGGTCAATTTACTCACTCTGAGTTCTCAAAAAGGGTTTCTTCACCCCGGGAAGTTAATTAAATACCATTTGGAGGCATTTAATGTTCGAGCAAAAACGGCTGATTTTCGACAAAAGAGATAACACCCCCCCCATTACGTCATGCTTCAGAAATGTGGAAAATGGTCCGTTTTCAAATGTTTTATTTTTGAACGTCAGGTCACATTTGTAGGTGGATCATCAGTGTTAGAGCTAAAATTAGCATGTTTAAAGTGATTTTCATGCTTCCAGGGGCTCGGGAAGTGAATTAAATACTATTTGGAGGCATTTAATGTTCAATCAAAAACAGCTGATTTTTGACAAAAGAGATAACACCCCCCCATTACGTCATGCTTCAGAAATGTGGAAAATGGTCAGTTTTCAAATGTTTTATTTTTGAACGTCAGTTCACATTTGTAGGTGGATTATCAGTGTTAGAGCTAAAATTAGCATGTTTGAAGTGATTTTCATGCTTCCAGGGGCTCGGGATGTGAATTAAATACTATTTGGAGGCATTTAATGTTCAAGCAAAAACGGCTGATTTTCGACAAAAGAGATAACACCCCCCCATTACGTCATGCTTCAGAAATGTGGAAAATGGTCCGTTTTCAAATGTTTTATTTTTGAACGTCAGTTCACATTTGTAGGTGGATCATCAGTGTTAGAGCTAAAATTAGCATGTTTAAAGTGATTTTCATGCTTCCAGGGGCCCTAAACACAAGATTTATGGAATGGTTAAAAGTGCATGAAAATGGCCAATTTACTCACTCTGAGTTCTCAAAAAGGGTTTCTTCACCCCGGGAAGTTAATTAAATACCATTTGGAGGCATTTAATGTTCGAGCAAAAACGGCTGATTTTCGACAAAAGAGATAACACCCCCCCATTACGTCATGCTTCAGAAATGTGGAAAATGGTCTGTTTTCAAATGTTTTATTTTTGAACGTCAGTTCACATTTGTAGGTGGATCATCAGTGTTAGAGGTAAAAGTAGCATGTTTAAAGTGATTTTCATGCTTCCAGGTGCCCTAAACACAAGATTTATGGAATGGTTAAAAGTGCATGAAAATGGTCAATTTACTCACTCTGAGTTCTCAAAAAGGGTTTCTTCACCCCGGGAAGTTAATTAAATACCATTTGGAGGCATTTAATGTTCGAGCAAAAACGGCTGATTTTCGACAAAAGAGATAACACCCCCCCCATTACGTCATGCTTCAGAAATGTGGAAAATGGTCCGTTTTCAAATGTTTTATTTTTGAACGTCAGGTCACATTTGTAGGTGGATCATCAGTGTTAGAGCTAAAATTAGCATGTTTAAAGTGATTTTCATGCTTCCAGGGGCTCGGGAAGTGAATTAAATACTATTTGGAGGCATTTAATGTTCAATCAAAAACAGCTGATTTTTGACAAAAGAGATAACACCCCCCCATTACGTCATGCTTCAGAAATGTGGAAAATGGTCCGTTTTCAAATGTTTTATTTTTGAACGTCAGTTCACATTTGTAGGTGGATTATCAGTGTTAGAGCTAAAATTAGCATGTTTGAAGTGATTTTCATGCTTCCAGGGGCTCGGGATGTGAATTAAATACTATTTGGAGGCATTTAATGTTCAAGCAAAAACGGCTGATTTTCGACAAAAGAGATAACACCCCCCCATTACGTCATGCTTCAGAAATGTGGAAAATGGTCCGTTTTCAAATGTTTTATTTTTGAACGTCAGTTCACATTTGTAGGTGGATCATCAGTGTTAGAGCTAAAATTAGCATGTTTAAAGTGATTTTCATGCTTCCAGTGGCCCTAAACACAAGATTTATGGAATGGTTAAAAGTGCATGAAAATGGCCAATTTACTCACTCTGAGTTCTCAAAAAGGGTTTCTTCACCCCGGGAAGTTAATTAAATACCATTTGGAGGCATTTAATGTTCGAGCAAAAACGGCTGATTTTCGACAAAAGAGATAACACCCCCCCATTACGTCATGCTTCAGAAATGTGGAAAATGGTCTGTTTTCAAATGTTTTATTTTTGAACGTCAGTTCACATTTGTAGGTGGATCATCAGTGTTAGAGCTAAAATTAGCATGTTTAAAGTGATTTTCATGCTTCCAGGGGCCCTAAACACAAGATTTATGGAATGGTTAAAAGTGCATGAAAATGGCCAATTTACTCACTCTGAGTTCTCAAAAAGGGTTTCTTCACCCCGGGAAGTTAATTAAATAACATTTGGAGGCATTTAATGTTCGAGCAAAAACGGCTGATTTTCGACAAAAGAGATAACACCCCCCCATTACGTCATGCTTCAGAAATGTGGAAAATGGTCCGTTTTCAAATGTTTTATTTTTGAACGTCAGTTCACATTTGTAGGTGGATCATCAGTGTTAGAGCTAAAATTAGCATGTTTAAAGTGATTTTCATGCTTCCAGGGGCTCGGGAAGTGAATTAAATACTATTTGGAGGCATTTAATGTTCAATCAAAAACAGCTGATTTTTGACAAAAGAGATAACACCCCCCCATTACGTCATGCTTCAGAAATGTGGAAAATGGTCCGTTTTCAAATGTTTTCTTTTTGAACGTCAGTTCACATTTGTAGGTGGATCATCAGTGTTAGAGCTAAAATTAGCATGTTTAAAGTGATTTTCATGCTTCCAGGGGCTCGGGAAGTGAATTAAATACTATTTGGAGGCATTTAATGTTCAATCAAAAACAGCTGATTTTTGACAAAAGAGATAACACCCCCCCATTACGTCATGCTTCAGAAATGTGGAAAATGGTCCGTTTTCAAATGTTTTATTTTTGAACTCCAGTTCACATTTGTAGGTGGATCATCAGTGTTAGAGCTAAAATTAGCATGTTTAAAGTGATTTTCATGCTTCTAGGGGCCCTAAACACAAGATTTATGGAATGGTTAAAAGTGCATGAAAATGGCCAATTTACTCACTCTGAGTTCTCAAAAAGGGTTTCTTCACCCTGGGAAGTTAATTAAATACCATTTGGAGGCATTTAATGTTCGAGCAAAAACGGCTGATTTTCGACAAACGAGATAACACCCCCCCATTACGTCATGCTTCAGAAATGTGGAAAATGGTCCGTTTTCAAATGTTTTATTTTTGAACGTCAGTTCACATTTGTAGGTGGATCATCAGTGTTAGAGGTAAAAGTAGCATGTTTAAAGTGATTTTCATGCTTCCAGGTGCCCTAAACACAAGATTTATGGAATGGTTAAAAGTGCATGAAAATGGCCAATTTACTCACTCTGAGTTCTCAAAAAGGGTTTCTTCACCCCGGGAAGTTAATTAAATACCATTTGGAGGCATTTAATGTTCGAGCAAAAACGGCTGATTTTCGACAAAAGAGATAACACCCCCCCATTACGTCATGCTTCAGAAATGTGGAAAATGGTCCGTTTTCAAATGTTTTATTTTTGAACGTCAGGTCACATTTGTAGGTGGATCATCAGTGTTAGAGCTAAAATTAGCATGTTTAAAGTGATTTTCATGCTTCCAGGGGCTCGGGAAGTGAATTAAATACTATTTGGAGGCATTTAATGTTCAATCAAAAACAGCTGATTTTTGACAAAAGAGATAACACCCCCCCATTACGTCATGCTTCAGAAATGTGGAAAATTGTCCGTTTTCAAATGTTTTATTTTTGAACGTCAGTTCACATTTGTAGGTGGATTATCAGTGTTAGAGCTAAAATTAGCATGTTTGAAGTGATTTTCATGCTTCCAGGGGCTCGGGATGTGAATTAAATACTATTTGGAGGCATTTAATGTTCAAGCAAAAACGGCTGATTTTCGACAAAAGAGATAACACCCCCCCATTAAGTCATGCTTCAGAAATGTGGAAAATGGTCCGTTTTCAAATGTTTTATTTTTGAACGTCAGTTCACATTTGTAGGTAGATCATCAGTGTTAGAGCTAAAATTAGCATGTTTAAAGTGATTTTCATGCTTCCAGGGGCCCTAAACACAAGATTTATGGAATGGTTAAAAGTGCATGAAAATGGCCAATTTACTCACTCTGAGTTCTCAAAAAGGGTTTCTTCACCCCGGGAAGTTAATTAAATACCATTTGGAGGCATTTAATGTTCGAGCAAAAACGGCTGATTTTCGACAAAAGAGATAACACCCCCCCATTACGTCAAGCTTCAGAAATGTGGAAAATGGTCCATTTTCAAATGTTTTATTTTTGAACTTCAGTTCACATTTGTAGGTGGATCATCGGTGTTAGAGCTAAAATTAGCATGTTTAAAGAGATTTTCATGCTTCCAGGGGCTCGGGAAGTGAGTTAAATACTATTTGGAGGCATTTAATGTTCAATCAAAAACAGCTGATTTTTGACAAAAGAGATAACACCCCCCCATTACGTCATGCTTCAGAAATGTGGAAAATGGTCCTTTTTCAAATGTTTTATTTTTGAACGTCAGTTCACATTTGTAGGTGGATCATCAGTGTTAGAGCTAAAATTAGCATGTTTAAAGTGATTTTCATGCTTCCAGGGGCTCGGGAAGTGAATTAAATACTATTTGGAGGCATTTATTGTTCAAGCAAAAACGGCTGATTTTCGACAAAAGAGATAACACCCCCCCATTACGTCATGCTTCAGAAATGTGGAAAATGGTCCGTTTTCAAATGTTTTATTTTTGAATGTGAGTTCACATTTGTAGGTGGATCATCAGTGTTAGAGCTAAAATTAGCATGTTTAAAGTGGTTTTCATGCTTCCAGGGGCCCTAAACACAAGATTTATGGAAGGGTAAAAGTGCATGAAAATGGCCAATTTACTCACTCTGAGTTCTCAAAAAGGGTTTCTTCACCCCGGGAAGTTAATTAAATAACATTTGGAGGCATTTAATGTTCGAGCAAAAACGGCTGATTTTCGACAAAAGAGATAACACCCCCCCATTACGTCATGCTTCAGAAATGTGGAAAATGGTCCGTTTTCAAATGTTTTATTTTTGAACGTCAGTTCACATTTGTAGGTGGATCATCAGTGTTAGAGCTAAAATTAGCATGTTTAAAGTGATTTTCATGCTTCCAGGGGCTCGGGAAGTGAATTAAATACTATTTGGAGGCATTTAATGTTCAATCAAAAACAGCTGATTTTTGACAAAAGAGATAACACCCCCCCATTACGTCATGCTTCAGAAATGTGGAAAATGGTCCGTTTTTAAATGTTTTCTTTTTGAACGTCAGTTCACATTTGTAGGTGGATCATCAGTGTTAGAGCTAAAATTAGCATGTTTAAAGTGATTTTCATGCTTCTAGGGGCCCTAAACACAAGATTTATGGAATGGTTAAAAGTGCATGAAAATGGCCAATTTACTCACTCTGAGTTCTCAAAAAGGGTTTCTTCACCCTGGGAAGTTAATTAAATACCATTTGGAGGCATTTAATGTTCGAGCAAAAACGGCTGATTTTCGACAAACGAGATAACACCCCCCATTACGTCATGCTTCAGAAATGTGGAAAATGGTCCGTTTTCAAATGTTTTATTTTTTAACGTCAGTTCACATTTGTAGGTGGATCATCAGTGTTAGAGGTAAAAGTAGCATGTTTAAAGTGATTTTCATGCTTCCAGGTGCCCTAAACACAAGATTTATGGAATGGTTAAAAGTGCATGAAAATGGCCAATTTACTCACTCTGAGTTCTCAAAAAGGGTTTCTTCACCCCGGGAAGTTAATTAAATACCATTTGGAGGCATTTAATGTTCGAGCAAAAACGGCTGATTTTCGACAAAAGAGATAACACCCCCCCATTACGTCATGCTTCAGAAATGTGGAAAATGGTCCGTTTTCAAATGTTTTATTTTTGAACGTCAGGTCACATTTGTAGGTGGATCATCAGTGTTAGAGCTAAAATTAGCATGTTTAAAGTGATTTTCATGCTTCCAGGGGCTCGGGAAGTGAATAAAATACTATTTGGAGGCATTTAATGTTCAAGCAAAAACGGCTGATTTTCGACAAAAGAGATAGCACCCCCCATTACGTCATGCTTCAGAAATGTGGAAAATGGTCCGTTTTCAAATGTTTTATTTTTGAACGTCAGTTCACATTTGTAGGTGGATCATCAGTGTTAGAGCTAAAATTATCATGTTTAAACTGATTTTCATGCTTCCAGGGGCTCGGGAAGTGAATTAAATACTATTTGGAGGCATTTAATGTTCAAGCAAAAACGGCTGATTTTCGACAAAAGAGATAACACCCCCCCATTACGTCATGCTTCAGAAATGTGGAAAATGGTCCGTTTTCAAATGTTTTATTTTTGAACGTCAGTTCACATTTGTAGGTGGATCATCAGTGTTAGAGCTAAAATTAGCATGTTTAAAGTGGTTTTCATGCTTCCAGGGACCCTAAACACAAGATTTATGGAATGGTTAAAAGTGCATGAAAATGGCCAATTTACTCACTCTGAGTTCTCAAAAAGGGTTTCTTCACCCAAGGAAGTTAATTAAATACCATTTGGAGGCATTTAATGTTCGAGCAAAAACGGCTGATTTTCGACAAAAGAGATAACACCCCCCCCATTACGTCATGCTTCAGAAATGTGGAAAATGGTCTGTTTTCAAATGTTTTATTTTTGAACGTCAGTTCACATTTGTAGGTGGATCATCAGTGTTAGAGCTAAAATTAGCATGCTTAAAGTGATTTTCATGCTTCCAGGGGCCCTAAACACAAGATTTATGGAATGGTTAAAAGTGCATGAAAATGGCCAATTTACACACTCTGAGTTCTCAAAAAGGGTTTCTTCACCCTGGGAAGTTAATTAAATAACATTTGGAGGCATTTAATGTTCGAGCAACAACGGCTGATTTTCGACAAAAGAGATAACACCCCCCCATTACGTCAAGCTTCAGAAATGTGGAAAATGGTCCGTTTTCAAATGTTTTATTTTTGAACGTCAGTTCACATTTGTAGGTGGATCATCAGTGTTAGAGCTAAAATTCGCATGTTTAAAGTGATTTTCATGCTTCCAGGGGCTCGGGAAGTGAATTAAATACTGCAAAAACGGCTGATTTTCGACAAAAGAGATAACACCCCCCCATTACGTCATGCTTCAGAAATGTGGAAAATGGTCCGTTTTCAAATGTTTTCTTTTTGAACGTCAGTTCACATTTGTAGGTGGATAATCAGTGTTAGAGCTAAAATTAGCATGTTTAAAGTGATTTTCATGCTTCCAGGGGCCCTAAACACAAGATTTATGGAATGGTTAAAAGTGCATGAAAATGGCCAATTTACTCACTCTGAGTTCTCAAAAAGGGTTTTTTCACCCCGGGAAGTTAATTAAATACCATTTGGAGGCATTTAATGTTCGAGCAAAAACGGCTGATTTTCGACAAAAGAGATAACACCCCCCCATTACGTCATGCTTCAGAAATGTGGAAAATGGTCTGTTTTCAAATGTTTTATTTTTGAACGTCAGTTCACATTTGTAGGTGGATCATCAGTGTTAGAGCTAAAATTAGCATGTTTAAAGTGATTTTCATGCTTCCAGGGGCTCGGGAAGTGAATTAAATACTATTTGGAGGCATTTAATGTTCAATCAAAAACAGCTGATTTTTGACAAAAGAGATAACACCCCCCCATTACGTCATGCTTCAGAAATGTGGAAAATGGTCCGTTTTCAAATGTTTTCTTTTTGAACGTCAGTTCACATTTGTAGGTGGATCATCAGTGTTAGAGCTAAAATTAGCATGTTTAAAGTGATTTTCATGCTTCCAGGGGCCCTAAACACAAGATTTATGGAATGGTTAAAAGAACATGAAAATGGCCAATTTACTCACTCTGAGTTCTCAAAAAGGGGTTCTTCACCCCGGGAAGTTAATTAAATACTATTTGGAGGCATTTAATGTTCGAGCAAAAACGGCTGATTTTCGACAAAAGAGATAACACCCCCCCCATTACGTCATGCTTCAGAAATGTGGAAAATGGTCCGTTTTCAAATGTTTTATTTTTGAACGTCAGTTCACATTTGTAGGTGGATCATCAGTGTTAGAGCTAAAATTAGCATGTTTAAAGTGATTTTCATGCTTCCAGGGGCTCGGGAAGTGAATTAAATACTATTTGGAGGCATTTAATGTTCAAGCAAAAACGGCTGATTTTCGGCAAAAGAGATAACACCCCCCCATTACGTCATGCTTCAGAAATGTGGAAAATGGTCCGTTTTCAAATGTTTTATTTTTGAACGTCAGTTCACATTTGTAGGTGGATCATCAGTGTTAGAGCTAAAATTAGCATGTTTAAAGTGGTTTTCATGCTTCCAGGGGCACTAAACACAAGATTTATGGAATGGTTAAAAGTGCATGAAAATGGCCAATTTACTCACTCTGAGTTCTCAAAAAGGGTTTCTTCACCCAGGGAAGTTAATTAAATACCATTTGGAGGCATTTAATGTTCAAGCAAAAACGGCTGATTTTCGACAAAAGAGATAACACCCCCCCATTACGTCATGCTTCAGAAATGTGGAAAATGGTCCGTTTTCAAATGTTTTATTTTTGAACGTCAGTTCCCATTTGTAGGTGGATCATCAGTGTTAGAGCTAAAATTAGCATGTTTAAAGAGATTTTCATGCTTCCAGGGGCTCAGGAAGTGAGTTAAATACTATTTGGAGGCATTTAATGTTCAATCAAAAACAGCTGATTTTCGGCAAAAGAGATAACACCCCCCCCATTACGTCATGCTTCAGAAATGTGGAAAATGGTCCGTTTTCAAATGTTTTATTTTTGAACGTCAGTTCACATTTGTAGGTGGATCATCAGTGTTAGAGCTAAAATTAGCATGTTTAAAGTGATTTTCATGCTTCCAGGGGCTCGGGAAGTGAATTAAATACTATTTGGAGGCATTTATTGTTCAAGCAAAAACGGCTGATTTTCGACAAAAGAGATAACACCCCCCCATTACGTCATGCTTCAGAAATGTGGAAAATGGTCCGTTTTCAAATGTTTTATTTTTGAATGTGAGTTCACATTTGTAGGTGGATCATCAGTGTTAGAGCTAAAATTAGCATGTTTAAAGTGGTTTTCATGCTTCCAGGGGCCCTAAACACAAGATTTATGGAAGGGTAAAAGTGCATGAAAATGGCCAATTTACTCACTCTGAGTTCTCAAAAAGGGTTTCTTCACCCCGGGAAGTTAATTAAATAACATTTGGAGGCATTTAATGTTCGAGCAAAAACGGCTGATTTTCGACAAAAGAGATAACACCCCCCCATTACGTCATGCTTCAGAAATGTGGAAAATGGTCCGTTTTCAAATGTTTTATTTTTGAACGTCAGTTCACATTTGTAGGTGGATCATCAGTGTTAGAGCTAAAATTAGCATGTTTAAAGTGATTTTCATGCTTCCAGGGGCTCGGGAAGTGAATTAAATACTATTTGGAGGCATTTAATGTTCAATCAAAAACAGCTGATTTTTGACAAAAGAGATAACACCCCCCCATTACGTCATGCTTCAGAAATGTGGAAAATGGTCCGTTTTCAAATGTTTTCTTTTTGAACGTCAGTTCACATTTGTAGGTGGATCATCAGTGTTAGAGCTAAAATTAGCATGTTTAAAGTGATTTTCATGCTTCCAGGGGCTCGGGAAGTGAATTAAATACTATTTGGAGGCATTTAATGTTCAATCAAAAACAGCTGATTTTCGACAAAAGAGATAACACCCCCCCATTACGTCATGCTTCAGAAATGTGGAAAATGGTCCGTTTTCAAATGTTTTATTTTTGAACGTCAGTTCACATTTGTAGGTGGATCATCAGTGTTAGAGCTAAAATTAGCATGTTTAAAGTGATTTTCATGCTTCCAGGGGCCCTAAACACAAGATTTATGGAATGGTTAAAAGTGCATGAAAATGGCCAATTTACTCACTCTGAGTTCTCAAAAAGGGTTTCTTCACCCCGGGAAGTTAATTAAATACCATTTGGAGGCATTTAATGTTCGAGCAAAAACGGCTGATTTTCGACAAAAGAGATAACACCCCCCCATTACGTCATGCTTCAGAAATGTGGAAAATGGTCTGTTTTCAAATGTTTTATTTTTGAACGTCAGTTCACATTTGTAGGTGGATCATCAGTGTTAGAGGTAAAAGTAGCATGTTTAAAGTGATTTTCATGCTTCCAGGTGCCCTAAACACAAGATTTATGGAATGGTTAAAAGTGCATGAAAATGGTCAATTTACTCACTCTGAGTTCTCAAAAAGGGTTTCTTCACCCCGGGAAGTTAATTAAATACCATTTGGAGGCATTTAATGTTCGAGCAAAAACAGCTGATTTTCGACAAAAGAGATAACACCCCCCCCATTACGTCATGCTTCAGAAATGTGGAAAATGGTCCGTTTTCAAATGTTTTATTTTTGAACGTCAGGTCACATTTGTAGGTGGATCATCAGTGTTAGAGCTAAAATTAGCATGTTTAAAGTGATTTTCATGCTTCCAGGGGCTCGGGAAGTGAATTAAATACTATTTGGAGGCATTTAATGTTCAATCAAAAACAGCTGATTTTTGACAAAAGAGATAACACCCCCCCATTACGTCATGCTTCAGAAATGTGGAAAATGGTCCGTTTTCAAATGTTTTATTTTTGAACGTCAGTTCACATTTGTAGGTGGATTATCAGTGTTAGAGCTAAAATTAGCATGTTTGAAGTGATTTTCATGCTTCCAGGGGCTCGGGATGTGAATTAAATACTATTTGGAGGCATTTAATGTTCAAGCAAAAACGGCTGATTTTCGACAAAAGAGATAACACCCCCCCATTACGTCATGCTTCAGAAATGTGGAAAATGGTCCGTTTTCAAATGTTTTATTTTTGAACGTCAGTTCACATTTGTAGGTGGATCATCAGTGTTAGAGCTAAAATTAGCATGTTTAAAGTGATTTTCATGCTTCCAGGGGCCCTAAACACAAGATTTATGGAATGGTTAAAAGTGCATGAAAATGGCCAATTTACTCACTCTGAGTTCTCAAAAAGGGTTTCTTCACCCCGGGAAGTTAATTAAATACCATTTGGAGGCATTTAATGTTCGAGCAAAAACGGCTGATTTTCGACAAAAGAGATAACACCCCCCCATTACGTCATGCTTCAGAAATGTGGAAAATGGTCTGTTTTCAAATGTTTTATTTTTGAACGTCAGTTCACATTTGTAGGTGGATCATCAGTGTTAGAGGTAAAAGTAGCATGTTTAAAGTGATTTTCATGCTTCCAGGTGCCCTAAACACAAGATTTATGGAATGGTTAAAAGTGCATGAAAATGGTCAATTTACTCACTCTGAGTTCTCAAAAAGGGTTTCTTCACCCCGGGAAGTTAATTAAATACCATTTGGAGGCATTTAATGTTCGAGCAAAAACGGCTGATTTTCGACAAAAGAGATAACACCCCCCCATTACGTCATGCTTCAGAAATGTGGAAAATGGTCCGTTTTCAAATGTTTTATTTTTGAACGTCAGGTCACATTTGTAGGTGGATCATCAGTGTTAGAGCTAAAATTAGCATGTTTAAAGTGATTTTCATGCTTCCAGGGGCTCGGGAAGTGAATTAAATACTATTTGGAGGCATTTAATGTTCAATCAAAAACAGCTGATTTTTGACAAAAGAGATAACACCCCCCCATTACGTCATGCTTCAGAAATGTGGAAAATGGTCCGTTTTCAAATGTTTTCTTTTTGAACGTCAGTTCACATTTGTAGGTGGATCATCAGTGTTAGAGCTAAAATTAGCATGTTTAAAGTGATTTTCATGCTTCCAGGGGCTCGGGAAGTGAATTAAATACTATTTGGAGGCATTTAATGTTCAATCAAAAACAGCTGATTTTTGACAAAAGAGATAACACCCCCCCATTACGTCATGCTTCAGAAATGTGGAAAATGGTCCGTTTTCAAATGTTTTATTTTTGAACTTCAGTTCACATTTGTAGGTGGATCATCAGTGTTAGAGCTAAAATTAGCATGTTTAAAGTGATTTTCATGCTTCTAGGGGCCCTAAACACAAGATTTATGGAATGGTTAAAAGTGCATGAAAATGGCCAATTTACTCACTCTGAGTTCTCAAAAAGGGTTTCTTCACCCTGGGAAGTTAATTAAATACCATTTGGAGGCATTTAATGTTCGAGCAAAAACGGCTGATTTTCGACAAACGAGATAACACCCCCCCATTACGTCATGCTTCAGAAATGTGGAAAATGGTCCGTTTTCAAATGTTTTATTTTTGAACGTCAGGTCACATTTGTAGGTGGATCATCAGTGTTAGAGCTAAAATTAGCATGTTTAAAGTGATTTTCATGCTTCCAGGGGCTCGGGAAGTGAATTAAATACTATTTGGAGGCATTTAATGTTCAATCAAAAACAGCTGATTTTTGACAAAAGAGATAACACCCCCCCATTACGTCATGCTTCAGAAATGTGGAAAATGGTCCGTTTTCAAATGTTTTATTTTTGAACGTCAGTTCACATTTGTAGGTGGATTATCAGTGTTAGAGCTAAAATTAGCATGTTTGAAGTGATTTTCATGCTTCCAGGGGCTCGGGATGTGAATTAAATACTATTTGGAGGCATTTAATGTTCAAGCAAAAACGGCTGATTTTCGACAAAAGAGATAACACCCCCCCATTACGTCATGCTTCAGAAATGTGGAAAATGGTCCGTTTTCAAATGTTTTATTTTTGAACGTCAGTTCACATTTGTAGGTGGATCATCAGTGTTAGAGCTAAAATTAGCATGTTTAAAGTGATTTTCATGCTTCTAGGGGCCCTAAACACAAGATTTATGGAATGGTTAAAAGTGCATGAAAATGGCCAATTTACTCACTCTGAGTTCTCAAAAAGGGTTTCTTCACCCTGGGAAGTTAATTAAATACCATTTGGAGGCATTTAATGTTCGAGCAAAAACGGCTGATTTTCGACAAACGAGATAACACCCCCCCATTACGTCATGCTTCAGAAATGTGGAAAATGGTCCGTTTTCAAATGTTTTATTTTTGAACGTCAGTTCACATTTGTAGGTGGATCATCAGTGTTAGAGGTAAAAGTAGCATGTTTAAAGTGATTTTCATGCTTCCAGGTGCCCTAAACACAAGATTTATGGAATGGTTAAAAGTGCATGAAAATGGTCAATTTACTCACTCTGAGTTCTCAAAAAGGGTTTCTTCACCCCGGGAAGTTAATTAAATACCATTTGGAGGCATTTAATGTTCGAGCAAAAACGGCTGATTTTCGACAAAAGAGATAACACCCCCCCCATTACGTCATGCTTCAGAAATGTGGAAAATGGTCCGTTTTCAAATGTTTTATTTTTGAACGTCAGGTCACATTTGTAGGTGGATCATCAGTGTTAGAGCTAAAATTAGCATGTTTAAAGTGATTTTCATGCTTCCAGGGGCTCGGGAAGTGAATTAAATACTATTTGGAGGCATTTAATGTTCAATCAAAAACAGCTGATTTTTGACAAAAGAGATAACACCCCCCCATTACGTCATGCTTCAGAAATGTGGAAAATGGTCAGTTTTCAAATGTTTTATTTTTGAACGTCAGTTCACATTTGTAGGTGGATTATCAGTGTTAGAGCTAAAATTAGCATGTTTGAAGTGATTTTCATGCTTCCAGGGGCTCGGGATGTGAATTAAATACTATTTGGAGGCATTTAATGTTCAAGCAAAAACGGCTGATTTTCGACAAAAGAGATAACACCCCCCCATTACGTCATGCTTCAGAAATGTGGAAAATGGTCCGTTTTCAAATGTTTTATTTTTGAACGTCAGTTCACATTTGTAGGTGGATCATCAGTGTTAGAGCTAAAATTAGCATGTTTAAAGTGATTTTCATGCTTCCAGGGGCCCTAAACACAAGATTTATGGAATGGTTAAAAGTGCATGAAAATGGCCAATTTACTCACTCTGAGTTCTCAAAAAGGGTTTCTTCACCCCGGGAAGTTAATTAAATACCATTTGGAGGCATTTAATGTTCGAGCAAAAACGGCTGATTTTCGACAAAAGAGATAACACCCCCCCATTACGTCATGCTTCAGAAATGTGGAAAATGGTCTGTTTTCAAATGTTTTATTTTTGAACGTCAGTTCACATTTGTAGGTGGATCATCAGTGTTAGAGGTAAAAGTAGCATGTTTAAAGTGATTTTCATGCTTCCAGGTGCCCTAAACACAAGATTTATGGAATGGTTAAAAGTGCATGAAAATGGTCAATTTACTCACTCTGAGTTCTCAAAAAGGGTTTCTTCACCCCGGGAAGTTAATTAAATACCATTTGGAGGCATTTAATGTTCGAGCAAAAACGGCTGATTTTCGACAAAAGAGATAACACCCCCCCCATTACGTCATGCTTCAGAAATGTGGAAAATGGTCCGTTTTCAAATGTTTTATTTTTGAACGTCAGGTCACATTTGTAGGTGGATCATCAGTGTTAGAGCTAAAATTAGCATGTTTAAAGTGATTTTCATGCTTCCAGGGGCTCGGGAAGTGAATTAAATACTATTTGGAGGCATTTAATGTTCAATCAAAAACAGCTGATTTTTGACAAAAGAGATAACACCCCCCCATTACGTCATGCTTCAGAAATGTGGAAAATGGTCCGTTTTCAAATGTTTTATTTTTGAACGTCAGTTCACATTTGTAGGTGGATTATCAGTGTTAGAGCTAAAATTAGCATGTTTGAAGTGATTTTCATGCTTCCAGGGGCTCGGGATGTGAATTAAATACTATTTGGAGGCATTTAATGTTCAAGCAAAAACGGCTGATTTTCGACAAAAGAGATAACACCCCCCCATTACGTCATGCTTCAGAAATGTGGAAAATGGTCCGTTTTCAAATGTTTTATTTTTGAACGTCAGTTCACATTTGTAGGTGGATCATCAGTGTTAGAGCTAAAATTAGCATGTTTAAAGTGATTTTCATGCTTCCAGTGGCCCTAAACACAAGATTTATGGAATGGTTAAAAGTGCATGAAAATGGCCAATTTACTCACTCTGAGTTCTCAAAAAGGGTTTCTTCACCCCGGGAAGTTAATTAAATACCATTTGGAGGCATTTAATGTTCGAGCAAAAACGGCTGATTTTCGACAAAAGAGATAACACCCCCCCATTACGTCATGCTTCAGAAATGTGGAAAATGGTCTGTTTTCAAATGTTTTATTTTTGAACGTCAGTTCACATTTGTAGGTGGATCATCAGTGTTAGAGCTAAAATTAGCATGTTTAAAGTGATTTTCATGCTTCCAGGGGCCCTAAACACAAGATTTATGGAATGGTTAAAAGTGCATGAAAATGGCCAATTTACTCACTCTGAGTTCTCAAAAAGGGTTTCTTCACCCCGGGAAGTTAATTAAATAACATTTGGAGGCATTTAATGTTCGAGCAAAAACGGCTGATTTTCGACAAAAGAGATAACACCCCCCCATTACGTCATGCTTCAGAAATGTGGAAAATGGTCCGTTTTCAAATGTTTTATTTTTGAACGTCAGTTCACATTTGTAGGTGGATCATCAGTGTTAGAGCTAAAATTAGCATGTTTAAAGTGATTTTCATGCTTCCAGGGGCTCGGGAAGTGAATTAAATACTATTTGGAGGCATTTAATGTTCAATCAAAAACAGCTGATTTTTGACAAAAGAGATAACACCCCCCCATTACGTCATGCTTCAGAAATGTGGAAAATGGTCCGTTTTCAAATGTTTTCTTTTTGAACGTCAGTTCACATTTGTAGGTGGATCATCAGTGTTAGAGCTAAAATTAGCATGTTTAAAGTGATTTTCATGCTTCCAGGGGCTCGGGAAGTGAATTAAATACTATTTGGAGGCATTTAATGTTCAATCAAAAACAGCTGATTTTTGACAAAAGAGATAACACCCCCCCATTACGTCATGCTTCAGAAATGTGGAAAATGGTCCGTTTTCAAATGTTTTATTTTTGAACTTCAGTTCACATTTGTAGGTGGATCATCAGTGTTAGAGCTAAAATTAGCATGTTTAAAGTGATTTTCATGCTTCTAGGGGCCCTAAACACAAGATTTATGGAATGGTTAAAAGTGCATGAAAATGGCCAATTTACTCACTCTGAGTTCTCAAAAAGGGTTTCTTCACCCTGGGAAGTTAATTAAATACCATTTGGAGGCATTTAATGTTCGAGCAAAAACGGCTGATTTTCGACAAACGAGATAACACCCCCCCATTACGTCATGCTTCAGAAATGTGGAAAATGGTCCGTTTTCAAATGTTTTATTTTTGAACGTCAGTTCACATTTGTAGGTGGATCATCAGTGTTAGAGGTAAAAGTAGCATGTTTAAAGTGATTTTCATGCTTCCAGGTGCCCTAAACACAAGATTTATGGAATGGTTAAAAGTGCATGAAAATGGCCAATTTACTCACTCTGAGTTCTCAAAAAGGGTTTCTTCACCCCGGGAAGTTAATTAAATACCATTTGGAGGCATTTAATGTTCGAGCAAAAACGGCTGATTTTCGACAAAAGAGATAACACCCCCCCATTACGTCATGCTTCAGAAATGTGGAAAATGGTCCGTTTTCAAATGTTTTATTTTTGAACGTCAGGTCACATTTGTAGGTGGATCATCAGTGTTAGAGCTAAAATTAGCATGTTTAAAGTGATTTTCATGCTTCCAGGGGCTCGGGAAGTGAATTAAATACTATTTGGAGGCATTTAATGTTCAATCAAAAACAGCTGATTTTTGACAAAAGAGATAACACCCCCCCATTACGTCATGCTTCAGAAATGTGGAAAATTGTCCGTTTTCAAATGTTTTATTTTTGAACGTCAGTTCACATTTGTAGGTGGATTATCAGTGTTAGAGCTAAAATTAGCATGTTTGAAGTGATTTTCATGCTTCCAGGGGCTCGGGATGTGAATTAAATACTATTTGGAGGCATTTAATGTTCAAGCAAAAACGGCTGATTTTCGACAAAAGAGATAACACCCCCCCATTAAGTCATGCTTCAGAAATGTGGAAAATGGTCCGTTTTCAAATGTTTTATTTTTGAACGTCAGTTCACATTTGTAGGTAGATCATCAGTGTTAGAGCTAAAATTAGCATGTTTAAAGTGATTTTCATGCTTCCAGGGGCCCTAAACACAAGATTTATGGAATGGTTAAAAGTGCATGAAAATGGCCAATTTACTCACTCTGAGTTCTCAAAAAGGGTTTCTTCACCCCGGGAAGTTAATTAAATACCATTTGGAGGCATTTAATGTTCGAGCAAAAACGGCTGATTTTCGACAAAAGAGATAACACCCCCCCATTACGTCAAGCTTCAGAAATGTGGAAAATGGTCCATTTTCAAATGTTTTATTTTTGAACTTCAGTTCACATTTGTAGGTGGATCATCGGTGTTAGAGCTAAAATTCGCATGTTTAAAGGGATTTTCATGCTTCCAGGGGCTCAGGAAGTGAATTAAATACTATTTGGAGGCATTTAATGTTCAAGCAAAAACGGCTGATTTTCGACAAAAGAGATAACAACCCCCCATTACGTCATGCTTCAGAAATGTGGAAAATGGTCCGTTTTCAAATGTTTTATTTTTGAACATCAGTTCACATTTGTAGGTGGATCATCAGTGTTAGAGCTAAAATTAGCATGTTTAAAGTGGTTTTCATGCTTCCAGGGGCCCTAAACACAAGATTTATGGAATGGTTAAAAGTGCATGAAAATGGCCAATTTACTCACTCTGAGTTCTCAAAAAGGGTTTCTTCACCCAGGGAAGTTAATTAAATACTATTTGGAGGCATTTAATGTTCAAGCAAAAACGGCTGATTTTCGACAAAAGAGATAACACCCCCCCATTACGTCATGCTTCAGAAATGTGGAAAATGGTCCGTTTTCAAATGTTTTATTTTTGAACGTCAGTTCACATTTGTAGGTGGATCATCAGTGTTAGAGCTAAAATTAGCATGTTTAAAGTGATTTTCATGCTTCCAGGGGCTCGGGAAGTGAATTAAATACTATTTGGAGGCATTTAATGTTCAAGCAAAAACGGCTGATTTTCGACAAAAGAGATAACACCCCCCCATTACGTCATGCTTCAGAAATGTGGAAAATGGTCCGTTTTCAAATGTTTTATTTTTGAACGTCAGTTCACATTTGTAGGTGGATCATCAGTGTTAGAGCTAAAATTTGCATGTTTAAAGTGATTTTCATGCTTCCAGGGGCCCTAAACACAAGATTTATGGAATGGTTAAAAGTGCATGAAAATGGCCAATTTACTCACTCTGAGTTCTCAAAAAGGGTTTTTTCACCCCGGGAAGTTAATTAAATACCATTTGGAGGCATTTAATGTTCGAGCAAAAACGGCTGATTTTCGACAAAAGAGATAACACCCCACCATTACGTCATGCTTCAGAAATGTGGAAAATGGTCCGTTTTCAAATGTTTTATTTTTGAACGTCAGTTCACATTTGCAGGTGGATCATCAGTGTTAGAGCTAAAATTAGCATGTTTAAAGTGATTTTCATGCTTCCAGGGGCTCGGGAAGTGAATTAAATACTATTTGGAGGCATTTAATGTTCAATCAAAAGCAGCTGATTTTTGACAAAAGAGATAACACCCCCCCCATTACGTCATGCTTCAGAAATGTGGAAAATGGCCTGTTTTCAAAATGTTTTCTTTTTGAACGTCAGTTCACATTTGTAGGTGGATCATCAGTGTTAGAGCTAAAATTAGCATGTTTAAAGTGATTTTCATGCTTCCAGGGGCCCTAAACACAAGATTTATGGAATGGTTAAAAGAACATGAAAATGGCCAATTTACTCACTCTGAGTTCTCAAAAAGGGGTTCTTCACCCCGGGAAGTTAATTAAATACTATTTGGAGGCATTTAATGTTCGAGCAAAAACGGCTGATTTTCGACAAAAGAGATAACACCCCCCCCCATTACGTCATGCTTCAGAAATGTGGAAAATGGTCCGTTTTCAAATGTTTTATTTTTGAACGTCAGTTCACATTTGTAGGTGGATCATCAGTGTTAGAGCTAAAATTAGCATGTTTAAAGTGATTTTCATGCTTCCAGGGGCTCGGGAAGTGAGTTAAATACTATTTGGAGGCATTTAATGTTCAATCAAAAACAGCTGATTTTTGACAAAAGAGATAACACCCCCCCATTACGTCATGCTTCAGAAATGTGGAAAATGGTCCGTTTTCAAATGTTTTATTTTTGAACGTCAGATCACATTTGTAGGTGGATCATCAGTGTTAGAGCTAAAATTAGCATGTTTAAAGTGATTTTCATGCTTCCAGGGGCTCGGGAAGTGAATTAAATACTATTTGGAGGCATTTAATGTTCAAGCAAAAACGGCTGATTTTCGACAAAAGAGATAACACCCCCCCCCATTACGTCATGCTTCAGAAATGTGGAAAATGTCCGTTTTCAAATATTTTCTTTTTGAACGTCAGTTCACATTTGTAGGTGGATCATCAGTGTTAGAGCTAAAATTAGCATGTTTAAAGTGATTTTCATGCTTCCAGGGGCCCTAAACACAAGATTTATGGAATGGTTAAAAGTGCATGAAAATGGCCAATTTACTCACTCTGAGTTCTCAAAAAAGGGTTTCTTCACCCCGGGAAGTTAATTAAATACCATTTGGAGGCATTTAATGTTCGAGCAAAAACGGCTGATTTTCGACAAGAGAGATAACCCCCCCCATTACGTCATGCTTCAGAAATGTGGAAAATGGTCCGTTTTCAAATGTTTTATTTTTGAACGTCAGTTCCCATTTGTAGGTGGATCATCAGTGTTAGAGCTAAAATTAGCATTTTTAAAGTGATTTTCATGCTTCCAGGGGCTCGGGAAGTGAGTTAAATACTATTTGGAGGCATTTAATGTTCAATCAAAAACAGCTGATTTTTGACAAAAGAGATAACACCCCCCCATTACGTCATGCTTCAGAAATGTGGAAAATGGTCCGTTTTCAAATGTTTTATTTTTGAACGTCAGTTCACATTTGTAGGTGGATCATCAGTGTTAGAGCTAAAATTAGCATGTTTAAAGTGATTTTCATGCTTCCAGGGGCTCGGGAAGTGAATTAAATACTATTTGGAGGCATTTATTGTTCAAGCAAAAACGGCTGATTTTTGACAAAAGAGATAACACCCCCCCCCCATTACGTCATGATTCAGAAATGTGGAAAATGGTCCGTTTTCAAATGTTTTATTTTTGAATGTCAGTTCACATTTGTAGGTGGATCATCAGTGTTAGAGCTAAAATTAGCATGTTTAAAGTGGTTTTCATGCTTCCAGGGGCCCTAAACACAAGATTTATGGAATGGTTAAAAGTGCATGAAAATGGCCAATTTACTCACTCTGAGTTCTCAAAAAGGGTTTCTTCACCCCGGGAAGTTAATTAAATAACATTTGGAGGCATTTAATGTTCGAGCAAAAACGGCTGATTTTCGACAAAAGAGATAACACCCCCCCATTACGTCATGCTTCAGAAATGTGGAAAATGGTCAGTTTTCAAATGTTTTATTTTTGAACGTCAGTTCACATTTGTAGGTGGATCATCAGTGTTAGAGCTAAAATTAGCATGTTTAAAGTGATTTTCATGCTTCCAGGGGCTCGGGAAGTGAATCAAATACTATTTGGAGGCATTTAATGTTCAATCAAAAACAGCTGATTTTTGACAAAAGAGATAACACCCCCCCATTACGTCATGCTTCAGAAATGTGGAAAATGGTCCGTTTTCAAATGTTTTCTTTTTGAACGTCAGTTCACATTTGTAGGTGGATCATCAGTGTTAGAGCTAAAATTAGCATGTTTAAAGTTATTTTCATGCTTCCAGGGGCTCGGGAAGTGAATTAAATACTATTTGGAGGCATTTAATGTTCAATCAAAAACAGCTGATTTTTGACAAAAGAGATAACACCCCCCCATTACGTCATGCTTCAGAAATGTGGAAAATGGTCCGTTTTCAAATGTTTTATTTTTGAACGTCAGTTCACATTTGTAGGTGGATCATCAGTGTTAGAGCTAAAATTAGCATGTTTAAAGTGATTTTCATGCTTCTAGGGGCCCTAAACACAAGATTTATGGAATGGTTAAAAGTGCATGAAAATGGCCAATTTACTCACTCTGAGTTCTCAAAAAGGGTTTCTTCACCCTGGGAAGTTAATTAAATACCATTTGGAGGCATTTAATGTTCGAGCAAAAACAGCTGATTTTCGACAAAAGAGATAACACCCCCCCATTACGTCATGCTTCAGAAATGTGGAAAATGGTCAGTTTTCAAATGTTTTATTTTTGAACGTCAGTTCACATTTGTAGGTGGATCATCAGTGTTAGAGGTAAAAGTAGCATGTTTAAAGTGATTTTCATGCTTCCAGGTGCCCTAAACACAAGATTTATGGAATGGTTAAAAGTGCATGAAAATGGCCAATTTACTCACTCTGAGTTCTCAAAAAGGGTTTCTTCACCCCGGGAAGTTAATTAAATACCATTTGGAGGCATTTAATGTTCAAGCAAAAACGGCTGATTTTCGACAAAAGAGATAACACCCCCCCATTACGTCATGCTTCAGAAATGTGGAAAATGGTCCGTTTTCAAATGTTTTATTTTTGAACTTCAGTTCACATTTGTAGGTGGATCATCAGTGTTAGAGCTAAAATTAGCATGTTTAAAGTGATTTTCATGCTTCCAGGGGCTCGGGAAGTGAATTAAATACTATTTGGAGGCATTTAATGTTCAAGCAAAAACGGCTGATTTTCGACAATAGAGATAACACCCCCCCATTACGTCATGCTTCAGAAATGTGGAAAATGGCCGTTTTCAAATATTTTCTTTTTGAACGTCAGTTCACATTTGTAGGTGGATCATCAGTGTTAGAGCTAAAATTAGCATGTTTAAAGTGATTTTCATGCTTCCAGGGGCCCTAAACACAAGATTTATGGAATGGTTAAAAGTGCATGAAAATGGCCAATTTACTCACTCTGAGTTCTCAAAAAAGGGTTTCTTCACCCCGGGAAGTTAATTAAATACCATTTGGAGGCATTTAATGTTCGAGCAAAAACGGCTGATTTTCGACAAGAGAGATAACCCCCCCCATTACGTCATGCTTCAGAAATGTGGAAAATGGTCCGTTTTCAAATGTTTTATTTTTGAACGTCAGTTCCCATTTGTAGGTGGATCATCAGTGTTAGAGCTAAAATTAGCATGTTTAAAGAGATTTTCATGCTTCCAGGGGCTCGGGAAGTGAGTTAAATACTATTTGGAGGCATTTAATGTTCAATCAAAAACAGCTGTTTTTTGACAAAAGAGATAACACCCCCCCATTACGTCATGCTTCAGAAATGTGGAAAATGGTCCGTTTTCAAATGTTTTATTTTTGAACGTCAGTTCACATTTGTAGGTGGATCATCAGTGTTAGAGCTAAAATTAGCATGTTTAAAGTGATTTTCATGCTTCCAGGGGCTCGGGAAGTGAATTAAATACTATTTGGAGGCATTTATTGTTCAAGCAAAAACGGCTGATTTTCGACAAAAGAGATAACACCCCCCCATTACGTCATGCTTCAGAAATGTGGAAAATGGTCCGTTTTCAAATGTTTTATTTTTGAATGTGAGTTCACATTTGTAGGTGGATCATCAGTGTTAGAGCTAAAATTAGCATGTTTAAAGTGGTTTTCATGCTTCCAGGGGCCCTAAACACAAGATTTATGGAAGGGTAAAAGTGCATGAAAATGGCCAATTTACTCACTCTGAGTTCTCAAAAAGGGTTTCTTCACCCCGGGAAGTTAATTAAATAACATTTGGAGTCATTTAATGTTCGAGCAAAAACGGCTGATTTTCGACAAAAGAGATAACACCCCCCCATTACGTCATGCTTCAGAAATGTGGAAAATGGTCCGTTTTCAAATGTTTTATTTTTGAACGTCAGTTCACATTTGTAGGTGGATCATCAGTGTTAGAGCTAAAATTAGCATGTTTAAGTGATTTTCATGCTTCCAGGGGCTCGGGAAGTGAATTAAATACTATTTGGAGGCATTTAATGTTCAATCAAAAACAGCTGATTTTTGACAAAAGAGATAACACCCCCCCATTACGTCATGCTTCAGAAATGTGGAAAATGGTCCGTTTTCAAATGTTTTATTTTTGAACGTCAGTTCACATTTGTAGGTGGATTATCAGTGTTAGAGCTAAAATTAGCATGTTTAAAGTGATTTTCATGCTTCCAGGGGCTCGGGAAGTGAATTAAATACTATTTGGAGGCATTTAATGTTCAAGCAAAAACGGCTGATTTTCGACAAAAGAGATAACACCCCCCCATTACGTCATGCTTCAGAAATGTGGAAAATGGTCCGTTTTCAAATGTTTTATTTTTGAACGTCAGTTCACATTTGTAGGTGGATCATCAGTGTTAGTGCTAAAATTAGCATGTTTAAAGTGATTTTCATGCTTCCAGGGGCCCTAAACACAAGATTTATGGAATGGTTAAAAGTGCATGAAAATGGCCAATTTACTCACTCTGAGTTCTCAAAAAGGGTTTCTTCACCCCGGGAAGTTAATTAAATACCATTTGGAGGCATTTAATGTTCGAGCAAAAACGGCTGATTTTCGACAAAAGAGATAACACCCCCCCATTACGTCATACTTCAGAAATGTGGAAAATGGTCTGTTTTCAAATGTTTTATTTTTGAACGTCAGTTCACATTTGTAGGTGGATCATCAGTGTTAGAGCTAAAAATTAGCATGTTTAAAGTGATTTTCATGCTTCCAGGGGCCCTAAACACAAGATTTATGGAATGGTTAAAAGTGCATGAAAATGGCCAATTTACTCACTCTGAGTTCTCAAAAAGGGTTTCTTCACCCCAGAAAGTTAATTAAATAACATTTGGAGGCATTTAATGTTCGAGCAAAAACGGCTGATTTTCGACAAAAGAGATAACACCCCCCCATTACGTCAAGCTTCAGAAATGTGGAAAATGGTCCGTTTTCAAATGTTTTATTTTTGAACTTCAGTTCACATTTGTAGGTGGATCATCGGTGTTAGAGCTAAAATTCGCATGTTTAAAGGGATTTTCATGCTTCCAGGGGCTCGGGAAGTGAATTAAATACTATTTGGAGGCATTTAATGTTCAAGCAAAAACGGCTGATTTTCGACAAAAGAGATAACAACCCCCCATTACGTCATGCTTCAGAAATGTGGAAAATGGTCCGTTTTCAAATGTTTTATTTTTGAACATCAGTTCACATTTGTAGGTGGATCATCAGTGTTAGAGCTAAAATTAGCATGTTTAAAGTGGTTTTCATGCTTCCAGGGGCCCTAAACACAAGATTTATGGAATGGTTAAAAGTGCATGAAAATGGCCAATTTACTCACTCTGAGTTCTCAAAAAGGGTTTCTTCACCCAGGGAAGTTAATTAAATACTATTTGGAGGCATTTAATGTTCAAGCAAAAACGGCTGATTTTCGACAAAAGAGATAACACCCCCCCATTACGTCATGCTTCAGAAATGTGGAAAATGGTCCGTTTTCAAATGTTTTATTTTTGAACGTCAGTTCACATTTGTAGGTGGATCATCAGTGTTAGAGCTAAAATTAGCATGTTTAAAGTGATTTTCATGCTTCCAGGGGCTCGGGAAGTGAGTTAAATACTATTTGGAGGCATTTAATGTTCAATCAAAAACAGCTGATTTTTGACAAAAGAGATAACACCCCCCCATTACGTCATGCTTCAGAAATGTGGAAAATGGTCCGTTTTCAAATGTTTTATTTTTGAACATCAGTTCACATTTGTAGGTGGATCATCAGTGTTAGAGCTAAAATTAGCATGTTTAAAGTGATTTTCATGCTTCCAGGGGCCCTAAACACAAGATTTATGGAATGGTTAAAAGTGCATGAAAATGGCCAATTTACTCACTCTGAGTTCTCAAAAAGGGTTTCTTCACCCCGGGAAGTTAATTAAATACCATTTGGAGGCATTTAATGTTCGAGCAAAAACGGCTGATTTTCGACAAACGAGATAACACCCCCCCATTACGTCATGCTTCAGAAATGTGGAAAATGGTCTGTTTTCAAATGTTTTATTTTTGAACGTCAGTTCACATTTGTAGGTGGATCATCAGTGTTAGAGCTAAAATTAGCATGTTTAAAGTGATTTTCATGCTTCCAGGGGCCCTAAACACAAGATTTATGGAATGGTTAAAAGTGCATGAAAATGGCCAATTTACTCACTCTGAGTTCTCAAAAAGGGTTTCTTCACCCCGGAAAGTTAATTAAATAACATTTGGAGGCATTTAATGTTCGAGCAAAAACGGCTGATTTTCGACAAAAGAGATAACACCCCCCCATTACGTCATGCTTCAGAAATGTGGAAAATGGTCCGTTTTCAAATGTTTTATTTTTGAACGTCAGTTCACATTTGTAGGTGGATCATCAGTGTTAGAGCTAAAATTAGCATGTTTAAAGTGATTTTCATGCTTCCAGGGGCTCGGGAAGTGAATTAAATACTATTTGGAGGCATTTAATGTTCAATCAAAAACAGCTGATTTTTGACAAAAGAGATAACACCCCCCCATTACGTCATGCTTCAGAAATGTGGAAAATGGTCCGTTTTCAAATGTTTTCTTTTTGAACGTCAGTTCACATTTGTAGGTGGATCATCAGTGTTAGAGCTAAAATTAGCATGTTTAAAGTGATTTTCATGCTTCCAGGGGCTCGGGAAGTGAATTAAATACTATTTGGAGGCATTTAATGTTCAATCAAAAACAGCTGATTTTTGACAAAAGAGATAACACCCCCCCATTACGTCATGCTTCAGAAATGTGGAAAATGGTCCGTTTTCAAATGTTTTATTTTTGAACTTCAGTTCACATTTGTAGGTGGATCATCAGTGTTAGAGCTAAAATTAGCATGTTTAAAGTGATTTTCATGCTTCTAGGGGCCCTAAACACAAGATTTATGGAATGGTTAAAAGTGCATGAAAATGGCCAATTTACTCACTCTGAGTTCTCAAAAAGGGTTTCTTCACCCTGGGAAGTTAATTAAATACCATTTGGAGGCATTTAATGTTCGAGCAAAAACGGCTGATTTTCGACAAACGAGATAACACCCCCCCATTACGTCATGCTTCAGAAATGTGGAAAATGGTCCGTTTTCAAATGTTTTATTTTTGAACGTCAGTTCACATTTGTAGGTGGATCATCAGTGTTAGAGGTAAAAGTAGCATGTTTAAAGTGATTTTCATGCTTCCAGGTGCCCTAAACACAAGATTTATGGAATGGTTAAAAGTGCATGAAAATGGCCAATTTACTCACTCTGAGTTCTCAAAAAGGGTTTCTTCACCCCGGGAAGTTAATTAAATACCATTTGGAGGCATTTAATGTTCGAGCAAAAACGGCTGATTTTCGACAAAAGAGATAACACCCCCCCCCATTACGTCATGCTTCAGAAATGTGGAAAATGGTCCGTTTTCAAATGTTTTATTTTTGAACGTCAGGTCACATTTGTAGGTGGATCATCAGTGTTAGAGCTAAAATTAGCATGTTTAAAGTGATTTTCATGCTTCCAGGGGCTCGGGAAGTGAATTAAATACTATTTGGAGGCATTTAATGTTCAATCAAAAACAGCTGATTTTTGACAAAAGAGATAACACCCCCCCATTACGTCATGCTTCAGAAATGTGGAAAATGGTCCGTTTTCAAATGTTTTATTTTTGAACGTCAGTTCACATTTGTAGGTGGATTATCAGTGTTAGAGCTAAAATTAGCATGTTTGAAGTGATTTTCATGCTTCCAGGGGCTCGGGAAGTGAATTAAATACTATTTGGAGGCATTTAATGTTCAAGCAAAAACGGCTGATTTTCGACAAAAGAGATAACACCCCCCCATTACGTCATGCTTCAGAAATGTGGAAAATGGTCCGTTTTCAAATGTTTTATTTTTGAACGTCAGTTCACATTTGTAGGTGGATCATCAGTGTTAGAGCTAAAATTAGCATGTTTAAAGTGATTTTCATGCTTCCAGGGGCCCTAAACACAAGATTTATGGAATGGTTAAAAGTGCATGAAAATGGCCAATTTACTCACTCTGAGTTCTCAAAAAGGGTTTCTTCACCCCGGGAAGTTAATTAAATACCATTTGGAGGCATTTAATGTTCGAGCAAAAACGGCTGATTTTCGACAAAAGAGATAACACCCCCCCATTACGTCATGCTTCAGAAATGTGGAAAATGGTCTGTTTTCAAATGTTTTATTTTTGAACGTCAGTTCACATTTGTAGGTGGATCATCAGTGTTAGAGCTAAAATTAGCATGTTTAAAGTGATTTTCATGCTTCCAGGGGCCCTAAACACAAGATTTATGGAATGGTTAAAAGTGCATGAAAATGGCCAATTTACTCACTCTGAGTTCTCAAAAAGGGTTTCTTCACCCCGGAAAGTTAATTAAATAACATTTGGAGGCATTTAATGTTCGAGCAAAAACGGCTGATTTTCGACAAAAGAGATAACACCCCCCCATTACGTCAAGCTTCAGAAATGTGGAAAATGGTCCGTTTTCAAATGTTTTATTTTTGAACTTCAGTTCACATTTGTAGGTGGATCATCGGTGTTAGAGCTAAAATTCGCATGTTTAAAGGGATTTTCATGCTTCCAGGGGCTCGGGAAGTGAATTAAATACTATTTGGAGGCATTTAATGTTCAAGCAAAAACGGCTGATTTTCGACAAAAGAGATAACAACCCCCCATTACGTCATGCTTCAGAAATGTGGAAAATGGTCCGTTTTCAAATGTTTTATTTTTGAACATCAGTTCACATTTGTAGGTGGATCATCAGTGTTAGAGCTAAAATTAGCATGTTTAAAGTGGTTTTCATGCTTCCAGGGGCCCTAAACACAAGATTTATGGAATGGTTAAAAGTACATGAAAATGGCCAATTTACTCACTCTGAGTTCTCAAAAAGGGTTTCTTCACCCAGGGAAGTTAATTAAATACTATTTGGAGGCATTTAATGTTCAAGCAAAAACGGCTGATTTTCGACAAAAGAGATAACACCCCCCCATTACGTCATGCTTCAGAAATGTGGAAAATGGTCCGTTTTCAAATGTTTTATTTTTGAACGTCAGTTCACATTTGTAGGTGGATCATCAGTGTTAGAGCTAAAATTAGCATGTTTAAAGTGATTTTCATGCTTCCAGGGGCTCGGGAAGTGAATTAAATACTATTTGGAGGCATTTAATGTTCAAGCAAAAACGGCTGATTTTCGACAAAAGAGATAACACCCCCCCATTACGTCATGCTTCAGAAATGTGGAAAATGGTCCGTTTTCAAATGTTTTATTTTTGAACGTCAGTTCACATTTGTAGGTGGATCATCAGTGTTAGAGCTAAAATTTGCATGTTTAAAGTGATTTTCATGCTTCCAGGGGCCCTAAACACAAGATTTATGGAATGGTTAAAAGTGCATGAAAATGGCCAATTTACTCACTCTGAGTTCTCAAAAAGGGTTTTTTCACCCCGGGAAGTTAATTAAATACCATTTGGAGGCATTTAATGTTCGAGCAAAAACGGCTGATTTTCGACAAAAGAGATAACACCCCACCATTACGTCATGCTTCAGAAATGTGGAAAATGGTCCGTTTTCAAATGTTTTATTTTTGAACGTCAGTTCACATTTGCAGGTGGATCATCAGTGTTAGAGCTAAAATTAGCATGTTTAAAGTGATTTTCATGCTTCCAGGGGCTCGGGAAGTGAATTAAATACTATTTGGAGGCATTTAATGTTCAATCAAAAGCAGCTGATTTTTGACAAAAGAGATAACACCCCCCCATTACGTCATGCTTCAGAAATGTGGAAAATGGTCCGTTTTCAAAATGTTTTCTTTTTGAACGTCAGTTCACATTTGTAGGTGGATCATCAGTGTTAGAGCTAAAATTAGCATGTTTAAAGTGATTTTCATGCTTCCAGGGGCCCTAAACACAAGATTTATGGAATGGTTAAAAGAACATGAAAATGGCCAATTTACTCACTCTGAGTTCTCAAAAAGGGGTTCTTCACCCCGGGAAGTTAATTAAATACTATTTGGAGGCATTTAATGTTCGAGCAAAAACGGCTGATTTTCGACAAAAGAGATAACACCCCCCCCATTACGTCATGCTTCAGAAATGTGGAAAATGGTCCGTTTTCAAATGTTTTATTTTTGAACGTCAGTTCACATTTGTAGGTGGATCATCAGTGTTAGAGCTAAAATTAGCATGTTTAAAGTGATTTTCATGCTTCCAGGGGCTCGGGAAGTGAGTTAAATACTATTTGGAGGCATTTAATGTTCAATCAAAAACAGCTGATTTTTGACAAAAGAGATAACACCCCCCCATTACGTCATGCTTCAGAAATGTGGAAAATGGTCCGTTTTCAAATGTTTTATTTTTGAACGTCAGATCACATTTGTAGGTGGATCATCAGTGTTAGAGCTAAAATTAGCATGTTTAAAGTGATTTTCATGCTTCCAGGGGCTCGGGAAGTGAATTAAATACTATTTGGAGGCATTTAATGTTCAAGCAAAAACGGCTGATTTTCGACAAAAGAGATAACACCCCCCCCATTACGTCATGCTTCAGAAATGTGGAAAATGGTCCGTTTTCAAATGTTTTATTTTTGAACGTCAGTTCACATTTGTAGGTGGATCATCAGTGTTAGAGCTAAAATTAGCATGTTTAAAGTGATTTTCATGCTTCCAGGGGCCCTAAACACAAGATTTATGGAATGGTTAAAAGTGCATGAAAATGGCCAATTTACTCACTCTGAGTTCTCAAAAAGGGTTTCTTCACCCCGGGAAGTTAATTAAATACCATTTGGAGGCATTTAATGTTCGAGCAAAAACGGCTGATTTTCGACAAAAGAGATAACACCCCCCCATTACGTCATACTTCAGAAATGTGGAAAATGGTCTGTTTTCAAATGTTTTATTTTTGAACGTCAGTTCACATTTGTAGGTGGATCATCAGTGTTAGAGCTAAAATTAGCATGTTTAAAGTGATTTTCATGCTTCCAGGGGCCCTAAACACAAGATTTATGGAATGGTTAAAAGTGCATGAAAATGGCCAATTTACTCACTCTGAGTTCTCAAAAAGGGTTTCTTCACCCCAGAAAGTTAATTAAATAACATTTGGAGGCATTTAATGTTCGAGCAAAAACGGCTGATTTTCGACAAAAGAGATAACACCCCCCCATTACGTCAAGCTTCAGAAATGTGGAAAATGGTCCGTTTTCAAATGTTTTATTTTTGAACTTCAGTTCACATTTGTAGGTGGATCATCGGTGTTAGAGCTAAAATTCGCATGTTTAAAGGGATTTTCATGCTTCCAGGGGCTCGGGAAGTGAATTAAATACTATTTGGAGGCATTTAATGTTCAAGCAAAAACGGCTGATTTTCGACAAAAGAGATAACAACCCCCCATTACGTCATGCTTCAGAAATGTGGAAAATGGTCCGTTTTCAAATGTTTTATTTTTGAACATCAGTTCACATTTGTAGGTGGATCATCAGTGTTAGAGCTAAAATTAGCATGTTTAAAGTGGTTTTCATGCTTCCAGGGGCCCTAAACACAAGATTTATGGAATGGTTAAAAGTGCATGAAAATGGCCAATTTACTCACTCTGAGTTCTCAAAAAGGGTTTCTTCACCCAGGGAAGTTAATTAAATACTATTTGGAGGCATTTAATGTTCAAGCAAAAACGGCTGATTTTCGACAAAAGAGATAACACCCCCCCATTACGTCATGCTTCAGAAATGTGGAAAATGGTCCGTTTTCAAATGTTTTATTTTTGAACGTCAGTTCACATTTGTAGGTGGATCATCAGTGTTAGAGCTAAAATTAGCATGTTTAAAGTGATTTTCATGCTTCCAGGGGCTCGGGAAGTGAGTTAAATACTATTTGGAGGCATTTAATGTTCAATCAAAAACAGCTGATTTTTGACAAAAGAGATAACACCCCCCCATTACGTCATGCTTCAGAAATGTGGAAAATGGTCCGTTTTCAAATGTTTTATTTTTGAACGTCAGTTCACATTTGTAGGTGGATCATCAGTGTTAGAGCTAAAATTAGCATGTTTAAAGTGATTTTCATGCTTCCAGGGGCTCGGGAAGTGAATTAAATACTATTTGGAGGCATTTAATGTTCAAGCAAAAACGGCTGATTTTCGACAATAGAGATAACACCCCCCCATTACGTCATGCTTCAGAAATGTGGAAAATGGCCGTTTTCAAATATTTTCTTTTTGAACGTCAGTTCACATTTGTAGGTGGATCATCAGTGTTAGAGCTAAAATTAGCATGTTTAAAGTGATTTTCATGCTTCCAGGGGCCCTAAACACAAGATTTATGGAATGGTTAAAAGTGCATGAAAATGGCCAATTTACTCACTCTGAGTTCTCAAAAAAGGGTTTCTTCACCCCGGGAAGTTAATTAAATACCATTTGGAGGCATTTAATGTTCGAGCAAAAACGGCTGATTTTCGACAAGAGAGATAACCCCCCCCATTACGTCATGCTTCAGAAATGTGGAAAATGGTCCGTTTTCAAATGTTTTATTTTTGAACGTCAGTTCCCATTTGTAGGTGGATCATCAGTGTTAGAGCTAAAATTAGCATGTTTAAAGAGATTTTCATGCTTCCAGGGGCTCGGGAAGTGAGTTAAATACTATTTGGAGGCATTTAATGTTCAATCAAAAACAGCTGATTTTTGACAAAAGAGATAACACCCCCCCATTACGTCATGCTTCAGAAATGTGGAAAATGGTCCGTTTTCAAATGTTTTATTTTTGAACGTCAGTTCACATTTGTAGGTGGATCATCAGTGTTAGAGCTAAAATTAGCATGTTTAAAGTGATTTTCATGCTTCCAGGGGCTCGGGAAGTGAATTAAATACTATTTGTAGGCATTTATTGTTCAAGCAAAAACGGCTGATTTTCGACAAAAGAGATAACACCCCCCCATTACGTCATGCTTCAGAAATGTGGAAAATGGTCCGTTTTCAAATGTTTTATTTTTGAACGTCAGTTCACATTTGTAGGTGGATCATCAGTGTTAGAGCTAAAATTAGCATGTTTAAAGTGATTTTCATGCTTCCAGGGGCTCGGGAAGTGAATTAAATACTATTTGGAGGCATTTAATGTTCAATCAAAAACAGCTGATTTTTGACAAAAGAGATAACACCCCCCCATTACGTCATGCTTCAGAAATGTGGAAAATGGTCCGTTTTCAAATGTTTTCTTTTTGAACGTCAGTTCACATTTGTAGGTGGATCATCAGTGTTAGAGCTAAAATTAGCATGTTTAAAGTGATTTTCATGCTTCTAGGGGCCCTAAACACAAGATTTATGGAATGGTTAAAAGTGCATGAAAATGGCCAATTTACTCACTCTGAGTTCTCAAAAAGGGTTTCTTCACCCTGGGAAGTTAATTAAATACCATTTGGAGGCATTTAATGTTCGAGCAAAAACGGCTGATTTTCGACAAACGAGATAACACCCCCCCATTACGTCATGCTTCAGAAATGTGGAAAATGGTCCGTTTTCAAATGTTTTATTTTTGAACGTCAGTTCACATTTGTAGGTGGATCATCAGTGTTAGAGGTAAAAGTAGCATGTTTAAAGTGATTTTCATGCTTCCAGGTGCCCTAAACACAAGATTTATGGAATGGTTAAAAGTGCATGAAAATGGCCAATTTACTCACTCTGAGTTCTCAAAAAGGGTTTCTTCACTCCGGGAAGTTAATTAAATACCATTTGGAGGCATTTAATGTTCGAGCAAAAACGGCTGATTTTCGACAAAAGAGATAACACCCCCCCCATTACGTCATGCTTCAGAAATGTGGAAAATGGTCCGTTTTCAAATGTTTTATTTTTGAACGTCAGGTCACATTTGTAGGTGGATCATCAGTGTTAGAGCTAAAATTAGCATGTTTGAAGTGATTTTCATGCTTCCAGGGGCTCAGGAAGTGAATTAAATACTATTTGGAGGCATTTAATGTTCAAGCAAAAACGGCTGATTTTCGACAAAAGAGATAACACCCCCCCATTACGTCATGCTTCAGAAATGTGGAAAATGGTCCGTTTTCAAATGTTTTATTTTTGAACGTCAGTTCACATTTGTAGGTGGATCATCAGTGTTAGAGCTAAAATTAGCATGTTTAAAGTGATTTTCATGCTTCCAGGGGCCCTAAACACAAGATTTATGGAATGGTTAAAAGTGCATGAAAATGGCCAATTTACTCACTCTGAGTTCTCAAAAAGGGTTTCTTCACCCCGGGAAGTTAATTAAATACCATTTGGAGGCATTTAATGTTCGAGCAAAAACGGCTGATTTTCAACAAACGAGATAACACCCCCCCATTACGTCATGCTTCAGAAATGTGGAAAATGGTCTGTTTTCAAATGTTTTATTTTTGAACGTCAGTTCACATTTGTAGGTGGATCATCAGTGTTAGAGCTAAAATTAGCATGTTTAAAGTGATTTTCATGCTTCCAGGGGCCCTAAACACAAGATTTATGGAATGGTTAAAAGTGCATGAAAATGGCCAATTTACTCACTCTGAGTTCTCAAAAAGGGTTTCTTCACCCCGGGAAGTTAATTAAATACCATTTGGAGGCATTTAATGTTCGAGCAAAAACGGCTGATTTTCGACAAAAGAGATAACACCCCCCCATTACGTCATGCTTCAGAAATGTGGAAAATGGTCCGTTTTCAAATGTTTTCTTTTTGAACGTCAGTTCACATTTGTAGGTGGATCATCAGTGTTAGAGCTAAAATTAGCATGTTTAAAGTGATTTTCATGCTTCCAGGGGCTCGGGAAGTGAATTAAATACTATTTGGAGGCATTTAATGTTCAATCAAAAACAGCTGATTTTTGACAAAAGAGATAACACCCCCCCATTACGTCATGCTTCAGAAATGTGGAAAATGGTCCGTTTTCAAATGTTTTATTTTTGAACTTCAGTTCACATTTGTAGGTGGATCATCAGTGTTAGAGCTAAAATTAGCATGTTTAAAGTGATTTTCATGCTTCTAGGGGCCTTAAACACAAGATTTATGGAATGGTTAAAAGTGCATGAAAATGGCCAATTTACTCACTCTGAGTTCTCAAAAAGGGTTTCTTCACCCTGGGAAGTTAATTAAATACCATTTGGAGGCATTTAATGTTCGAGCAAAAACGGCTGATTTTCGACAAACGAGATAACACCCCCCCATTACGTCATGCTTCAGAAATGTGGAAAATGGTCCGTTTTCAAATGTTTTATTTTTGAACGTCAGTTCACATTTGTAGGTGGATCATCAGTGTTAGAGGTAAAAGTAGCATGTTTAAAGTGATTTTCATGCTTCCAGGTGCCCTAAACACAAGATTTATGGAATGGTTAAAAGTGCATGAAAATGGCCAATTTACTCACTCTGAGTTCTCAAAAAGGGTTTCTTCACCCCGGGAAGTTAATTAAATACCATTTGGAGGCATTTAATGTTCGAGCAAAAACGGCTGATTTTCGACAAAAGAGATAACACCCCCCCCATTACGTCATGCTTCAGAAATGTGGAAAATGGTCCGTTTTCAAATGTTTTATTTTTGAACGTCAGGTCACATTTGTAGGTGGATCATCAGTGTTAGAGCTAAAATTAGCATGTTTAAAGTGATTTTCATGCTTCCAGGGGCTCGGGAAGTGAATTAAATACTATTTGGAGGCATTTAATGTTCAATCAAAAACAGCTGATTTTTGACAAAAGAGATAACACCCCCCCATTACGTCATGCTTCAGAAATGTGGAAAATGGTCCGTTTTCAAATGTTTTATTTTTGAACGTCAGTTCACATTTGTAGGTGGATTATCAGTGTTAGAGCTAAAATTAGCATGTTTGAAGTGATTTTCATGCTTCCAGGGGCTCGGGAAGTGAATTAAATACTATTTGGAGGCATTTAATGTTCAAGCAAAAACGGCTGATTTTCGACAAAAGAGATAACACCCCCCCATTACGTCATGCTTCAGAAATGTGGAAAATGGTCCGTTTTCAAATGTTTTATTTTTGAACGTCAGTTCACATTTGTAGGTGGATCATCAGTGTTAGAGCTAAAATTAGCATGTTTAAAGTGATGTTCATGCTTCCAGGGGCCCTAAACACAAGATTTATGGAATGGTTAAAAGTGCATGAAAATGGCCAATTTACTCACTCTGAGTTCTCAAAAAGGGTTTCTTCACCCCGGGAAGTTAATTAAATACCATTTGGAGGCATTTAATGTTCGAGCAAAAACGGCTGATTTTCGACAAAAGAGATAACACCCCCCCATTACGTCATGCTTCAGAAATGTGGAAAATGGTCTGTTTTCAAATGTTTTATTTTTGAACGTCAGTTCACATTTGTAGGTGGATCATCAGTGTTAGAGCTAAAATTAGCATGTTTAAAGTGATTTTCATGCTTCCAGGGGCCCTAAACACAAGATTTATGGAATGGTTAAAAGTGCATGAAAATGGCCAATTTACTCACTCTGAGTTCTCAAAAAGGGTTTCTTCACCCCGGGAAGTTAATTAAATACCATTTGGAGGCATTTAATGTTCGAGCAAAAACGGCTGATTTTCGACAAAAGAGATAACACCCCCCCATTACGTCATGCTTCAGAAATGTGGAAAATGGTCCGTTTTCAAATGTTTTATTTTTGAACTTCAGTTCACATTTGTAGGTGGATCATCGGTGTTAGAGCTAAAATTCGCATGTTTAAAGGGATTTTCATGCTTCCAGGGGCTCGGGAAGTGAATTAAATACTATTTGGAGGCATTTAATGTTCAAGCAAAAACGGCTGATTTTCGACAAAAGAGATAACAACCCCCCATTACGTCATGCTTCAGAAATGTGGAAAATGGTCCGTTTTCAAATGTTTTATTTTTGAACATCAGTTCACATTTGTAGGTGGATCATCAGTGTTAGAGCTAAAATTAGCATGTTTAAAGTGGTTTTCATGCTTCCAGGGGCCCTAAACACAAGATTTATGGAATGGTTAAAAGTACATGAAAATGGCCAATTTACTCACTCTGAGTTCTCAAAAAGGGTTTCTTCACCCAGGGAAGTTAATTAAATACTATTTGGAGGCATTTAATGTTCAAGCAAAAACGGCTGATTTTCGACAAAAGAGATAACACCCCCCCATTACGTCATGCTTCAGAAATGTGGAAAATGGTCCGTTTTCAAATGTTTTATTTTTGAACGTCAGTTCACATTTGTAGGTGGATCATCAGTGTTAGAGCTAAAATTAGCATGTTTAAAGTGATTTTCATGCTTCCAGGGGCTCGGGAAGTGAATTAAATACTATTTGGAGGCATTTAATGTTCAAGCAAAAACGGCTGATTTTCGACAAAAGAGATAACACCCCCCCATTACGTCATGCTTCAGAAATGTGGAAAATGGTCCGTTTTCAAATGTTTTATTTTTGAACGTCAGTTCACATTTGTAGGTGGATCATCAGTGTTAGAGCTAAAATTTGCATGTTTAAAGTGATTTTCATGCTTCCAGGGACCCTAAACACAAGATTTATGGAATGGTTAAAAGTGCATGAAAATGGCCAATTTACTCACTCTGAGTTCTCAAAAAGGGTTTTTTCACCCCGGGAAGTTAATTAAATACCATTTGGAGGCATTTAATGTTCGAGCAAAAACGGCTGATTTTCGACAAAAGAGATAACACCCCACCATTACGTCATGCTTCAGAAATGTGGAAAATGGTCCGTTTTCAAATGTTTTATTTTTGAACGTCAGTTCACATTTGCAGGTGGATCATCAGTGTTAGAGCTAAAATTAGCATGTTTAAAGTGATTTTCATGCTTCCAGGGGCTCGGGAAGTGAATTAAATACTATTTGGAGGCATTTAATGTTCAATCAAAAGCAGCTGATTTTTGACAAAAGAGATAACACCCCCCCATTACGTCATGCTTCAGAAATGTGGAAAATGGTCCGTTTTCAAAATGTTTTCTTTTTGAACGTCAGTTCACATTTGTAGGTGGATCATCAGTGTTAGAGCTAAAATTAGCATGTTTAAAGTGATTTTCATGCTTCCAGGGGCCCTAAACACAAGATTTATGGAATGGTTAAAAGAACATGAAAATGGCCAATTTACTCACTCTGAGTTCTCAAAAAGGGGTTCTTCACCCCGGGAAGTTAATTAAATACTATTTGGAGGCATTTAATGTTCGAGCAAAAACGGCTGATTTTCGACAAAAGAGATAACACCCCCCCCATTACGTCATGCTTCAGAAATGTGGAAAATGGTCCGTTTTCAAATGTTTTATTTTTGAACGTCAGTTCACATTTGTAGGTGGATCATCAGTGTTAGAGCTAAAATTAGCATGTTTAAAGTGATTTTCATGCTTCCAGGGGCTCGGGAAGTGAGTTAAATACTATTTGGAGGCATTTAATGTTCAATCAAAAACAGCTGATTTTTGACAAAAGAGATAACACCCCCCCATTACGTCATGCTTCAGAAATGTGGAAAATGGTCCGTTTTCAAATGTTTTATTTTTGAACGTCAGATCACATTTGTAGGTGGATCATCAGTGTTAGAGCTAAAATTAGCATGTTTAAAGTGATTTTCATGCTTCCAGGGGCTCGGGAAGTGAATTAAATACTATTTGGAGGCATTTAATGTTCAAGCAAAAACGGCTGATTTTCGACAAAAGAGATAACACCCCCCCCATTACGTCATGCTTCAGAAATGTGGAAAATGGCCGTTTTCAAATATTTTCTTTTTGAACGTCAGTTCACATTTGTAGGTGGATCATCAGTGTTAGAGCTAAAATTAGCATGTTTAAAGTGATTTTCATGCTTCCAGGGGCCCTAAACACAAGATTTATGGAATGGTTAAAAGTGCATGAAAATGGCCAATTTACTCACTCTGAGTTCTCAAAAAAGGGTTTCTTCACCCCGGGAAGTTAATTAAATACCATTTGGAGGCATTTAATGTTCGAGCAAAAACGGCTGATTTTCGACAAGAGAGATAACCCCCCCCCATTACGTCATGCTTCAGAAATGTGGAAAATGGTCCGTTTTCAAATGTTTTATTTTTGAACGTCAGTTCCCATTTGTAGGTGGATCATCAGTGTTAGAGCTAAAATTAGCATGTTTAAAGTGATTTTCATGCTTCCAGGGGCTCGGGAAGTGAGTTAAATACTATTTGGAGGCATTTAATGTTCAATCAAAAACAGCTGATTTTTGACAAAAGAGATAACACCCCCCCCATTACGTCATGCTTCAGAAATGTGGAAAATGGTCCGTTTTCAAATGTTTTATTTTTGAACGTCAGTTCACATTTGTAGGTGGATCATCAGTGTTAGAGCTAAAATTAGCATGTTTAAAGTGATTTTCATGCTTCCAGGGGCTCGGGAAGTGAATTAAATACTATTTGGAGGCATTTATTGTTCAAGCAAAAACGGCTGATTTTTGACAAAAGAGATAACACCCCCCCATTACGTCATGCTTCAGAAATGTGGAAAATGGTCCGTTTTCAAATGTTTTATTTTTGAATGTCAGTTCACATTTGTAGGTGGATCATCAGTGTTAGAGCTAAAATTAGCATGTTTAAAGTGGTTTTCATGCTTCCAGGAGCCCTAAACACAAGATTTATGGAATGGTTAAAAGTGCATGAAAATGGCCAATTTACTCACTCTGAGTTCTCAAAAAGGGTTTCTTCACCCCGGGAAGTTAATTAAATAACATTTGGAGGCATTTAATGTTCGAGCAAAAACGGCTGATTTTCGACAAAAGAGATAACACCCCCCATTACGTCATGCTTCAGAAATGTGGAAAATGGTCAGTTTTCAAATGTTTTATTTTTGAACGTCAGTTCACATTTGTAGGTGGATCATCAGTGTTAGAGCTAAAATTAGCATGTTTAAAGTGATTTTCATGCTTCCAGGGGCTCGGGAAGTGAATCAAATACTATTTGGAGGCATTTAATGTTCAATCAAAAACAGCTGATTTTTTACAAAAGAGATAACACCCCCCCATTACGTCATGCTTCAGAAATGTGGAAAATGGTCCGTTTTCAAATGTTTTCTTTTTGAACGTCAGTTCACATTTGTAGGTGGATCATCAGTGTTAGAGCTAAAATTAGCATGTTTAAAGTTATTTTCATGCTTCCAGGGGCTCGGGAAGTGAATTAAATACTATTTGGAGGCATTTAATGTTCAATCAAAAACAGCTGATTTTTGACAAAAGAGATAACACCCCCCCATTACGTCATGCTTCAGAAATGTGGAAAATGGTCCGTTTTCAAATGTTTTATTTTTGAACGTCAGTTCACATTTGTAGGTGGATCATCAGTGTTAGAGCTAAAATTAGCATGTTTAAAGTGATTTTCATGCTTCTAGGGGCCCTAAACACAAGATTTATGGAATGGTTAAAAGTGCATGAAAATGGCCAATTTACTCACTCTGAGTTCTCAAAAAGGGTTTCTTCACCCTGGGAAGTTAATTAAATACCATTTGGAGGCATTTAATGTTCGAGCAAAAACAGCTGATTTTCGACAAAAGAGATAACACCCCCCCCATTACGTCATGCTTCAGAAATGTGGAAAATGGTCCGTTTTCAAATGTTTTATTTTTGAACGTCAGTTCACATTTGTAGGTGGATCATCAGTGTTAGAGGTAAAAGTAGCATGTTTAAAGTGATTTTCATGCTTCCAGGTGCCCTAAACACAAGATTTACGGAATGATTAAAAGTGCATGAAAATGGCCAATTTACTCACTCTGAGTTCTCAAAAAGGGTTTCTTCACCCCGGGAAGTTAATTAAATACCATTTGGAGGCATTTAATGTTCAAGCAAAAACGGCTGATTTTCGACAAAAGAGATAACACCCCCCCATTACGTCATGCTTCAGAAATGTGGAAAATGGTCCGTTTTCAAATGTTTTATTTTTGAACGTCAGTTCACATTTGTAGGTGGATCATCAGTGTTAGAGCTAAAATTAGCATGTTTAAAGTGATTTTCATGCTTCCAGGGGCTCGGGAAGTGAATTAAATACTATTTGGAGGCATTTAATGTTCAAGCAAAAACGGCTGATTTTCGACAATAGAGATAACACCCCCCCATTACGTCATGCTTCAGAAATGTGGAAAATGGCCGTTTTCAAATATTTTCTTTTTGAACGTCAGTTCACATTTGTAGGTGGATCATCAGTGTTAGAGCTAAAATTAGCATGTTTAAAGTGATTTTCATGCTTCCAGGGGCCCTAAACACAAGATTTATGGAATGGTTAAAAGTGCATGAAAATGGCCAATTTACTCACTCTGAGTTCTCAAAAAAGGGTTTCTTCACCCCGGGAAGTTAATTAAATACCATTTGGAGGCATTTAATGTTCGAGCAAAAACGGCTGATTTTCGACAAGAGAGATAACCCCCCCCCATTACGTCATGCTTCAGAAATGTGGAAAATGGTCCGTTTTCAAATGTTTTATTTTTGAACGTCAGTTCCCATTTGTAGGTGGATCATCAGTGTTAGAGCTAAAATTAGCATGTTTAAAGAGATTTTCATGCTTCCAGGGGCTCGGGAAGTGAGTTAAATACTATTTGGAGGCATTTAATGTTCAATCAAAAACAGCTGTTTTTTGACAAAAGAGATAACACCCCCCCATTACGTCATGCTTCAGAAATGTGGAAAATGGTCCGTTTTCAAATGTTTTATTTTTGAACGTCAGTTCACATTTGTAGGTGGATCATCAGTGTTAGAGCTAAAATTAGCATGTTTAAAGTGGTTTTCATGCTTCCAGGGGCCCTAAACACAAGATTTATGGAAGGGTAAAAGTGCATGAAAATGGCCAATTTACTCACTCTGAGTTCTCAAAAAGGGTTTCTTCACCCTGGGAAGTTAATTAAATAACATTTGGAGGCATTTAATGTTCGAGCAAAAACGGCTGATTTTCGACAAAAGAGATAACACCCCCCCATTACGTCATGCTTCAGAAATGTGGAAAATGGTCCGTTTTCAAATGTTTTTATTTTTGAACGTCAGTTCACATTTGTAGGTGGATCATCAGTGTTAGAGCTAAAATTAGCATGTTTAAGTGATTTCATGCTTCCAGGGGCTCGGGAAGTGAATTAAATACTATTTGGAGGCATTTAATGTTCAAGCAAAAACGGCTGATTTTCGACAATAGAGATAACACCCCCCCCATTACGTCATGCTCAGAAATGTGGAAAATGGCCGTTTTCAAATATTTCTTTTTGAACGTCAGTTCACATTTGTAGGTGGATCATCAGTGTTAGAGCTAAAATTAGCATGTTTAAAGTGATTTTCATGCTTCCAGGGGCCCTAAACACAAGATTTATGGAATGGTTAAAAGTGCATGAAAATGGCCAATTTACTCACTCTGAGTTCTCAAAAAAGGGTTTCTTCACCCCGGGAAGTTAATTAAATACCATTTGGAGGCATTTAATGTTCGAGCAAAAACGGCTGATTTCGACAAGAGAGATAACCCCCCCCCATTACGTCATGCTTCAGAAATGTGGAAAATGGTCCGTTTTCAAATGTTTTATTTTTGAACGTCAGTTCCCATTTGTAGGTGGATCATCAGTGTTAGAGCTAAAATTAGCATGTTTAAAGAGATTTTCATGCTTCCAGGGGCTCGGGAAGTGAGTTAAATACTATTTGGAGGCATTTAATGTTCAATCAAAAACAGCTGTTTTTTGACAAAAGAGATAACACCCCCCCATTACGTCATGCTTCAGAAATGTGGAAAATGGTCCGTTTTCAAATGTTTTATTTTTGAACGTCAGTTCACATTTGTAGGTGGATCATCAGTGTTAGAGCTAAAATTAGCATGTTTAAAGTGGTTTTCATGCTTCCAGGGGCCCTAAACACAAGATTTATGGAAGGGTAAAAGTGCATGAAAATGGCTAATTTACTCACTCTGAGTTCTCAAAAAGGGTTTCTTCACCCTGGGAAGTTAATTAAATAACATTTGGAGGCATTTAATGTTCGAGCAAAAACGGCTGATTTTCGACAAAAGAGATAACACCCCCCCATTACGTCATGCTTCAGAAATGTGGAAAATGGTCCGTTTTCAAATGTTTTATTTTTGAACGTCAGTTCACATTTGTAGGTGGATCATCAGTGTTAGAGCTAAAATTAGCATGTTTAAGTGATTTTCATGCTTCCAGGGGCTCGGGAAGTGAATTAAATACTATTTGGAGGCATTTAATGTTCAATCAAAAACAGCTGATTTTTGACAAAAGAGATAACACCCCCCCATTACGTCATGCTTCAGAAATGTGGAAAATGGTCCGTTTTCAAATGTTTTCTTTTTGAACGTCAGTTCACATTTGTAGGTGGATCATCAGTGTTAGAGCTAAAATTAGCATGTTTAAAGTGATTTTCATGCTTCCAGGGGCTCGGGAAGTGAATTAAATACTATTTGGAGGCATTTAATGTTCAATCAAAAACAGCTGATTTTTGACAAAAGAGATAACACCCCCCCATTACGTCATGCTTCAGAAATGTGGAAAATGGTCCGTTTTCAAATGTTTTATTTTTGAACTTCAGTTCACATTTGTAGGTGGATCATCAGTGTTAGAGCTAAAATTAGCATGTTTAAAGTGATTTTCATGCTTCTAGGGGCCCTAAACACAAGATTTATGGAATGGTTAAAAGTGCATGAAAATGGCCAATTTACTCACTCTGAGTTCTCAAAAAAGGGTTTCTTCACCCCGGGAAGTTAATTAAATACCATTTGGAGGCATTTAATGTTCGAGCAAAAACGGCTGATTTTCGACAAGAGAGATAACCCCCCCCCATTACGTCATGCTTCAGAAATGTGGAAAATGGTCCGTTTTCAAATGTTTTATTTTTGAACGTCAGTTCCCATTTGTAGGTGGATCATCAGTGTTAGAGCTAAAATTAGCATGTTTAAAGAGATTTTCATGCTTCCAGGGGCTCGGGAAGTGAGTTAAATACTATTTGGAGGCATTTAATGTTCAATCAAAAACAGCTGTTTTTTGACAAAAGAGATAACACCCCCCCATTACGTCATGCTTCAGAAATGTGGAAAATGGTCCGTTTTCAAATGTTTTATTTTTGAACGTCAGTTCACATTTGTAGGTGGATCATCAGTGTTAGAGCTAAAATTAGCATGTTTAAAGTGGTTTTCATGCTTCCAGGGGCCCTAAACACAAGATTTATGGAAGGGTAAAAGTGCATGAAAATGGCTAATTTACTCACTCTGAGTTCTCAAAAAGGGTTTCTTCACCCTGGGAAGTTAATTAAATAACATTTGGAGGCATTTAATGTTCGAGCAAAAACGGCTGATTTTCGACAAAAGAGATAACACCCCCCCATTACGTCATGCTTCAGAAATGTGGAAAATGGTCCGTTTTCAAATGTTTTATTTTTGAACGTCAGTTCACATTTGTAGGTGGATCATCAGTGTTAGAGCTAAAATTAGCATGTTTAAGTGATTTTCATGCTTCCAGGGGCTCGGGAAGTGAATTAAATACTATTTGGAGGCATTTAATGTTCAATCAAAAACAGCTGATTTTTGACAAAAGAGATAACACCCCCCCATTACGTCATGCTTCAGAAATGTGGAAAATGGTCCGTTTTCAAATGTTTTCTTTTTGAACGTCAGTTCACATTTGTAGGTGGATCATCAGTGTTAGAGCTAAAATTAGCATGTTTAAAGTGATTTTCATGCTTCCAGGGGCTCGGGAAGTGAATTAAATACTATTTGGAGGCATTTAATGTTCAATCAAAAACAGCTGATTTTTGACAAAAGAGATAACACCCCCCCATTACGTCATGCTTCAGAAATGTGGAAAATGGTCCGTTTTCAAATGTTTTATTTTTGAACTTCAGTTCACATTTGTAGGTGGATCATCAGTGTTAGAGCTAAAATTAGCATGTTTAAAGTGATTTTCATGCTTCTAGGGGCCCTAAACACAAGATTTATGGAATGGTTAAAAGTGCATGAAAATGGCCAATTTACTCACTCTGAGTTCTCAAAAAGGGTTTCTTCACCCTGGGAAGTTAATTAAATACCATTTGGAGGCATTTAATGTTCGAGCAAAAACGGCTGATTTTCGACAAAAGAGATAACACCCCCCCATTACGTCATGCTTCAGAAATGTGGAAAATGGTCTGTTTTCAAATGTTTTATTTTTGAACGTCAGTTCACATTTGTAGGTGGATCATCAGTGTTAGAGCTAAAATTAGCATGTTTAAAGTGATTTTCATGCTTCCAGGGGCCCTAAACACAAGATTTATGGAATGGTTAAAAGTGCATGAAAATGGCCAATTTACTCACTCTGAGTTCTCAAAAAGGGTTTCTTCACCCTGGGAAGTTAATTAAATACCATTTGGAGGCATTTAATGTTCGAGCAAAAACGGCTGATTTTCGACAAACGAGATAACACCCCCCCATTACGTCATGCTTCAGAAATGTGGAAAATGGTCCGTTTTCAAATGTTTTATTTTTGAACGTCAGTTCACATTTGCAGGTGGATCATCAGTGTTAGAGCTAAAATTAGCATGTTTAAAGTGATTTTCATGCTTCCAGGGGCTCGGGAAGTGAATTAAATACTATTTGGAGGCATTTAATGTTCAATCAAAAACAGCTGATTTTTGACAAAAGAGATAACACCCCCCCATTACGTCATGCTTCAGAAATGTGGAAAATGGTCCGTTTTCAAATGTTTTCTTTTTGAACGTCAGTTCACATTTGTAGGTGGATCATCAGTGTTAGAGCTAAAATTAGCATGTTTAAAGTGATTTTCATGCTTCCAGGGGCCCTAAACACAAGATTTATGGAATGGTTAAAAGTGCATGAAAATGGCCAATTTACTCACTCTGAGTTCTCAAAAAAGGGTTTCTTCACCCCGGGAAGTTAATTAAATACCATTTGGAGGCATTTAATGTTCGAGCAAAAACGGCTGATTTTCGACAAGAGAGATAACCCCCCCCCATTACGTCATGCTTCAGAAATGTGGAAAATGGTCCGTTTTCAAATGTTTTATTTTTGAACGTCAGTTCCCATTTGTAGGTGGATCATCAGTGTTAGAGCTAAAATTAGCATGTTTAAAGAGATTTTCATGCTTCCAGGGGCTCGGGAAGTGAGTTAAATACTATTTGGAGGCATTTAATGTTCAATCAAAAACAGCTGTTTTTTGACAAAAGAGATAACACCCCCCCATTACGTCATGCTTCAGAAATGTGGAAAATGGTCCGTTTTCAAATGTTTTATTTTTGAACGTCAGTTCACATTTGTAGGTGGATCATCAGTGTTAGAGCTAAAATTAGCATGTTTAAAGTGGTTTTCATGCTTCCAGGGGCCCTAAACACAAGATTTATGGAAGGGTAAAAGTGCATGAAAATGGCCAATTTACTCACTCTGAGTTCTCAAAAAGGGTTTCTTCACCCTGGGAAGTTAATTAAATAACATTTGGAGGCATTTAATGTTCGAGCAAAAACGGCTGATTTTCGACAAAAGAGATAACACCCCCCCATTACGTCATGCTTCAGAAATGTGGAAAATGGTCCGTTTTCAAATGTTTTATTTTTGAACGTCAGTTCACATTTGTAGGTGGATCATCAGTGTTAGAGCTAAAATTAGCATGTTTAAGTGATTTTCATGCTTCCAGGGGCTCGGGAAGTGAATTAAATACTATTTGGAGGCATTTAATGTTCAATCAAAAACAGCTGATTTTTGACAAAAGAGATAACACCCCCCCATTACGTCATGCTTCAGAAATGTGGAAAATGGTCCGTTTTCAAATGTTTTCTTTTTGAACGTCAGTTCACATTTGTAGGTGGATCATCAGTGTTAGAGCTAAAATTAGCATGTTTAAAGTGATTTTCATGCTTCCAGGGGCTCGGGAAGTGAATTAAATACTATTTGGAGGCATTTAATGTTCAATCAAAAACAGCTGATTTTTGACAAAAGAGATAACACCCCCCCATTACGTCATGCTTCAGAAATGTGGAAAATGGTCCGTTTTCAAATGTTTTATTTTTGAACTTCAGTTCACATTTGTAGGTGGATCATCAGTGTTAGAGCTAAAATTAGCATGTTTAAAGTGATTTTCATGCTTCTAGGGGCCCTAAACACAAGATTTATGGAATGGTTAAAAGTGCATGAAAATGGCCAATTTACTCACTCTGAGTTCTCAAAAAGGGTTTCTTCACCCTGGGAAGTTAATTAAATACCATTTGGAGGCATTTAATGTTCGAGCAAAAACGGCTGATTTTCGACAAAAGAGATAACACCCCCCCATTACGTCATGCTTCAGAAATGTGGAAAATGGTCTGTTTTCAAATGTTTTATTTTTGAACGTCAGTTCACATTTGTAGGTGGATCATCAGTGTTAGAGCTAAAATTAGCATGTTTAAAGTGATTTTCATGCTTCCAGGGGCCCTAAACACAAGATTTATGGAATGGTTAAAAGTGCATGAAAATGGCCAATTTACTCACTCTGAGTTCTCAAAAAGGGTTTCTTCACCCTGGGAAGTTAATTAAATACCATTTGGAGGCATTTAATGTTCGAGCAAAAACGGCTGATTTTCGACAAACGAGATAACACCCCCCCATTACGTCATGCTTCAGAAATGTGGAAAATGGTCCGTTTTCAAATGTTTTATTTTTGAACGTCAGTTCACATTTGCAGGTGGATCATCAGTGTTAGAGCTAAAATTAGCATGTTTAAAGTGATTTTCATGCTTCCAGGGGCTCGGGAAGTGAATTAAATACTATTTGGAGGCATTTAATGTTCAATCAAAAACAGCTGATTTTTGACAAAAGAGATAACACCCCCCCATTACGTCATGCTTCAGAAATGTGGAAAATGGTCCGTTTTCAAATGTTTTCTTTTTGAACGTCAGTTCACATTTGTAGGTGGATCATCAGTGTTAGAGCTAAAATTAGCATGTTTAAAGTGATTTTCATGCTTCCAGGGGCCCTAAACACAAGATTTATGGAATGGTTAAAAGAACATGAAAATGGCCAATTTACTCACTCTGAGTTCTCAAAAAGGGGTTCTTCACCCCGGGAAGTTAATTAAATACTATTTGGAGGCATTTAATGTTCGAGCAAAAACGGCTGATTTTCGACAAAAGAGATAACACCCCCCCCATTACGTCATGCTTCAGAAATGTGGAAAATGGTCCGTTTTCAAATGTTTTATTTTTGAACATCAGTTCACATTTGTAGGTGGATCATCAGTGTTAGAGCTAAAATTAGCATGTTTAAAGTGATTTTCATGCTTCCAGGGGCTCGGGAAGTGAGTTAAATACTATTTGGAGGCATTTAATGTTCAATCAAAAACAGCTGATTTTTGACAAAAGAGATAACACCCCCCCATTACGTCATGCTTCAGAAATGTGGAAAATGGTCCGTTTTCAAATGTTTTATTTTTGAACGTCAGATCACATTTGTAGGTGGATCATCAGTGTTAGAGCTAAAATTAGCATGTTTAAAGTGATTTTCATGCTTCCAGGGGCTCGGGAAGTGAATTAAATACTATTTGGAGGCATTTAATGTTCAAGCAAAAACGGCTGATTTTCGACAAAAGAGATAACACCCCCCCCCATTACGTCATGCTTCAGAAATGTGGAAAATGGCCGTTTTCAAATATTTTCTTTTTGAACGTCAGTTCACATTTGTAGGTGGATCATCAGTGTTAGAGCTAAAATTAGCATGTTTAAAGTGATTTTCATGCTTCCAGGGGCCCTAAACACAAGATTTATGGAATGGTTAAAAGTGCATGAAAATGGCCAATTTACTCACTCTGAGTTCTCAAAAAAGGGTTTCTTCACCCCTGGAAGTTAATTAAATACCATTTGGAGGCATTTAATGTTCGAGCAAAAACGGCTGATTTTCGACAAGAGAGATAACCCCCCCCCATTACGTCATGCTTCAGAAATGTGGAAAATGGTCCGTTTTCAAATGTTTTATTTTTGAACGTCAGTTCCCATTTGTAGGTGGATCATCAGTGTTAGAGCTAAAATTAGCATGTTTAAAGTGATTTTCATGCTTTCAGGGGCTCGGGAAGTGAGTTAAATACTATTTGGAGGCATTTAATGTTCAATCAAAAACAGCTGATTTTTGACAAAAGAGATAACACCCCCCCATTACGTCATGCTTCAGAAATGTGGAAAATGGTCCGTTTTCAAATGTTTTATTTTTGAACGTCAGTTCACATTTGTAGGTGGATCATCAGTGTTAGAGCTAAAATTAGCATGTTTAAAGTGATTTTCATGCTTCCAGGGGCTCGGGAAGTGAATTAAATACTATTTGGAGGCATTTATTGTTCAAGCAAAAACGGCTGATTTTTGACAAAAGAGATAACACCCCCCCATTACGTCATGCTTCAGAAATGTGGAAAATGGTCCGTTTTCAAATGTTTTATTTTTGAATGTCAGTTCACATTTGTAGGTGGATCATCAGTGTTAGAGCTAAAATTAGCATGTTTAAAGTGGTTTTCATGCTTCCAGGGGCCCTAAACACAAGATTTATGGAATGGTTAAAAGTGCATGAAAATGGCCAATTTACTCACTCTGAGTTCTCAAAAAGGGTTTCTTCACCCCGGGAAGTTAATTAAATAACATTTGGAGGCATTTAATGTTCGAGCAAAAACGGCTGATTTTCGACAAAAGAGATAACACCCCCCCATTACGTCATGCTTCAGAAATGTGGAAAATGGTCAGTTTTCAAATGTTTTATTTTTGAACGTCAGTTCACATTTGTAGGTGGATCATCAGTGTTAGAGCTAAAATTAGCATGTTTAAAGTGATTTTCATACTTCCAGGGGCTCGGGAAGTGAATCAAATACTATTTGGAGGCATTTAATGTTCAATCAAAAACAGCTGATTTTTGACAAAAGAGATAACCCCCCCCCCCATTACGTCATGCTTCAGAAATGTGGAAAATGGTCAGTTTTCAAATGTTTTCTTTTTGAACGTCAGTTCACATTTGTAGGTGGATCATCAGTGTTAGAGCTAAAATTAGCATGTTTAAAGTTATTTTCATGCTTCCAGGGGCTCGGGAAGTGAATTAAATACTATTTGGAGGCATTTAATGTTCAATCAAAAACAATTGATTTTTGACAAAAGAGATAACACCCCCCCATTACGTCATGCTTCAGAAATGTGGAAAATGGTCCGTTTTCAAATGTTTTATTTTTGAACGTCAGTTCACATTTGTAGGTGGATCATCAGTGTTAGAGCTAAAATTAGCATGTTTAAAGTGATTTTCATGCTTCTAGGGGCCCTAAACACAAGATTTATGGAATGGTTAAAAGTGCATGAAAATGGCCAATTTACTCACTCTGAGTTCTCAAAAAGGGTTTCTTAACCCTGGGAAGTTAATTAAATACCATTTGGAGGCATTTAATGTTCGAGCAAAAACAGCTGATTTTCGACAACAGAGATAACACCCCCCCATTACGTCATGCTTCAGAAATGTGGAAAATGGTCCGTTTTCAAATGTTTTATTTTTGAACGTCAGTTCACATTTGTAGGTGGATCATCAGTGTTAGAGGTAAAAGTAGCATGTTTAAAGTGATTTTCATGCTTCCAGGTGCCCTAAACACAAGATTTATGGAATGGTTAAAAGTGCATGAAAATGGCCAATTTACTCACTCTGAGTTCTCAAAAAGGGTTTCTTCACCCCGGGAAGTTAATTAAATACCATTTGGAGGCATTTAATGTTCGAGCAAAAACGGCTGATTTTCGACAAAAGAGATAACACCCCCCCATTACGTCATGCTTCAGAAATGTGGAAAATGGTCCGTTTTCAAATGTTTTATTTTTGAACGTCAGGTCACATTTGTAGGTGGATCATCAGTGTTAGAGCTAAAATTAGCATGTTTAAAGTGATTTTCATGCTTCCAGGGGCTCGGGAAGTGAATTAAATACTATTTGGAGGCATTTAATGTTCAATCAAAAACAGCTGATTTTTGACAAAAGAGATAACACCCCCCCATTACGTCATGCTTCAGAAATGTGGAAAATGGTCCGTTTTCAAATGTTTTATTTTTGAACGTCAGTTCACATTTGTAGGTGGATTATCAGTGTTAGAGCTAAAATTAGCATATTTAAAGTCATTTTCATGCTTCCAGGGGCTCGGGAAGTGAATTAAATACTATTTGGAGGCATTTAATGTTCAATCAAAAACAGCTGATTTTTGACAAAAGAGATAACACCCCCCATTACGTCATGCTTCAGAAATGTGGAAAATGGTCCGTTTTCAAATGTTTTATTTTTGAACGTCAGTTCACATTTGTAGGTGGATCATCAGTGTTAGAGCTAAAATTAGCATCTTTAAAGTGATTTTCATGCTTCCAGGGGCCCTAAACACAAGATTTATGGAATGGTTAAAAGTGCATGAAAATGGCCAATTTACTCACTCTGAGTTCTCAAAAAGGGTTTCTTCACCCCGGGAAGTTAATTAAATACCATTTGGAGGCATTTAATGTTCGAGCAAAAACGGCTGATTTTCGACAAAAGAGATAACACCCCCCCATTACGTCATGCTTCAGAAATGTGGAAAATGGTCTGTTTTCAAATGTTTTATTTTTGAACGTCAGTTCACATTTGTAGGTGGATCATCAGTGTTAGAGCTAAAATTAGCATGTTTAAAGTGATTTTAATGCTTCCAGGGGCCCTAAACACAAGATTTATGGAATGGTTAAAAGTGCATGAAAATGGCCAATTTACTCACTCTGAGTTCTCAAAAAGGGTTTCTTCACCCCGGAAAGTTAATTAAATAACATTTGGAGGCATTTAATGTTCGAGCAAAAACGGCTGATTTTCGGCAAAAGAGATAACACCCCCCCATTACGTCAAGCTTCAGAAATGTAGAAAATGGTCCGTTTTCAAATGTTTTATTTTTGAACGTCAGTTCACATTTGTAGGTGGATCATCGGTGTTAGAGCTAAAATTCGCATGTTTAAAGTAATTTTCATGCTTCCAGGGGCTCGGGAAGTGAATTAAATACTATTTGGAGGCATTTAATGTTCAAGCAAAAACGGCTGATTTTCGACAAAAGAGATAACACCCCCCCATTACGTCATGCTTCAGAAATGTGGAAAATGGTCCGTTTTCAAATGTTTTATTTTTGAACGTCAGTTCACATTTGTAGGTGGATCATCAGTGTTAGAGCTAAAATTAGCATGTTTAAAGTGATTTTCATGCTTCCAGGGGCTCGGGAAGTGAATTAAATACTATTTGGAGGCATTTAATGTTCAAGCAAAAACGGCTGATTTTCGACAAAAGAGATAACACCCCCCCATTACGTCATGCTTCAGAAATGTGGAAAATGGCCGTTTTCAAATATTTTCTTTTTGAACGTCAGTTCACATTTGTAGGTGGATCATCAGTGTTAGAGCTAAAATTAGCATGTTTAAAGTGATTTTCATGCTTCCAGGGGCCCTAAACACAAGATTTATGGAATGGTTAAAAGTGCATGAAAATGGCCAATTTACTCACTCTGAGTTCTCAAAAAGGGTTTCTTCACCCCGGGAAGTTAATTAAATAACATTTGGAGGCATTCAATGTTCGAGCAAAAACGGCTGATTTTCGACAAAAGAGATAACACCCCCCCATTACGTCATGCTTCAGAAATGTGGAAAATGGTCCGTTTTCAAATGTTTTATTTTTGAACGTCAGTTCACATTTGTAGGTGGATCATCAGTGTTAGAGCTAAAATTAGCATGTTTAAAGTGATTTTCATGCTTCCAGGGGCTCGGGAAGTGAATTAAATACTATTTGGAGGCATTTAATGTTCAATCAAAAACAGCAGATTTTTGACAAAAGAGATAACACCCCCCCATTACGTCATGCTTCAGAAATGTGGAAAATGGTCCGTTTTCAAATGTTTTCTTTTTGAACGTCAGTTCACATTTGTAGGTGGATCATCAGTGTTAGAGCTAAAATTAGCATGTTTAAAGTGATTTTCATGCTTCCAGGGGCTCGGGAAGTGAATTAAATACTATTTGGAGGCATTTAATGTTCAATCAAAAACAGCTGATTTTTGACAAAAGAGATAACACCCCCCCATTACGTCATGCTTCAGAAATGTGGAAAATGGTCCGTTTTCAAATGTTTTATTTTTGAACTTCAGTTCACATTTGTAGGTGGATCATCAGTGTTAGAGCTAAAATTAGCATGTTTAAAGTGATTTTCATGCTTCTAGGGGCCCTAAACACAAGATTTATGGAATGGTTAAAAGTGCATGAAAATTGCCAATTTACTCACTCTGAGTTCTCAAAAAGGGTTTCTTCACCCTGGGAAGTTAATTAAATACCATTTGGAGGCATTTAATGTTCGAGCAAAAACGGCTGATTTTCGACAAACGAGATAACACCCCCCCATTACGTCATGCTTCAGAAATGTGGAAAATGGTCCGTTTTCAAATGTTTTATTTTTGAACGTCAGTTCACATTTGTAGGTGGATCATCAGTGTTAGAGCTAAAATTTGCATGTTTAAAGTGATTTTCATGCTTCCAGGGGCCCTAAACACAAGATTTATGGAATGGTTAAAAGTGCATGAAAATGGCCAATTTACTCACTCTGAGTTCTCAAAAAGGGTTTTTTCACCCCGGGAAGTTAATTAAATACCATTTGGAGGCATTTAATGTTCGAGCAAAAACGGCTGATTTTCGACAAAAGAGATAACACCCCCCCATTACGTCATGCTTCAGAAATGTGGAAAATGGTCCGTTTTCAAATGTTTTATTTTTGAACGTCAGTTCACATTTGCAGGTGGATCATCAGTGTTAGAGCTAAAATTAGCATGTTTAAAGTGATTTTCATGCTTCCAGGGGCTCGGGAAGTGAATTAAATACTATTTGGAGGCATTTAATGTTCAATCAAAAACAGCTGATTTTTGACAAAAGAGATAACACCCCCCCATTACGTCATGCTTCAGAAATGTGGAAAATGGTCCGTTTTCAAATGTTTTCTTTTTGAACGTCAGTTCACATTTGTAGGTGGATCATCAGTGTTAGAGCTAAAATTAGCATGTTTAAAGTGATTTTCATGCTTCCAGGGGCCCTAAACACAAGATTTATGGAATGGTTAAAAGAACATGAAAATGGCCAATTTACTCACTCTGAGTTCTCAAAAAGGGGTTCTTCACCCCGGGAAGTTAATTAAATACTATTTGGAGGCATTTAATGTTCGAGCAAAAACGGCTGATTTTCGACAAAAGAGATAACACCCCCCCCATTACGTCATGCTTCAGAAATGTGGAAAATGGTCCGTTTTCAAATGTTTTATTTTTGAACGTCAGTTCACATTTGTAGGTGGATCATCAGTGTTAGAGCTAAAATTAGCATGTTTAAAGTGATTTTCATGCTTCCAGGGGCTCGGGAAGTGAGTTAAATACTATTTGGAGGCATTTAATGTTCAATCAAAAACAGCTGATTTTTGACAAAAGAGATAACACCCCCCCATTACGTCATGCTTCAGAAATGTGGAAAATGGTCCGTTTTCAAATGTTTTATTTTTGAACGTCAGATCACATTTGTAGGTGGATCATCAGTGTTAGAGCTAAAATTAGCATGTTTAAAGTGATTTTCATGCTTCCAGGGGCTCGGGAAGTGAATTAAATACTATTTGGAGGCATTTAATGTTCAAGCAAAAACGGCTGATTTTCGACAAAAGAGATAACACCCCCCCCATTACGTCATGCTTCAGAAATGTGGAAAATGGCCGTTTTCAAATATTTTCTTTTTGAACGTCAGTTCACATTTGTAGGTGGATCATCAGTGTTAGAGCTAAAATTAGCATGTTTAAAGTGATTTTCATGCTTCCAGGGGCCCTAAACACAAGATTTATGGAATGGTTAAAAGTGCATGAAAATGGCCAATTTACTCACTCTGAGTTCTCAAAAAAGGGTTTCTTCACCCCGGGAAGTTAATTAAATACCATTTGGAGGCATTTAATGTTCGAGCAAAAACGGCTGATTTTCGACAAGAGAGATAACCCCCCCCCATTACGTCATGCTTCAGAAATGTGGAAAATGGTCCGTTTTCAAATGTTTTATTTTTGAACGTCAGTTCCCATTTGTAGGTGGATCATCAGTGTTAGAGCTAAAATTAGCATGTGTAAAGTGATTTTCATGCTTCCAGGGGCTCGGGAAGTGAGTTAAATACTATTTGGAGGCATTTAATGTTCAATCAAAAACAGCTGATTTTTGACAAAAGAGATAACACCCCCCCATTACGTCATGCTTCAGAAATGTGGAAAATGGTCCGTTTTCAAATGTTTTATTTTTGAACGTCAGTTCACATTTGTAGGTGGATCATCAGTGTTAGAGCTAAAATTAGCATGTTTAAAGTGATTTTCATGCTTCCAGGGGCTCGGGAAGTGAATTAAATACTATTTGGAGGCATTTATTGTTCAAGCAAAAACGGCTGATTTTTGACAAAAGAGATAACACCCCCCCATTACGTCATGCTTCAGAAATGTGGAAAATGGTCCGTTTTCAAATGTTTTATTTTTGAATGTGAGTTCACATTTGTAGGTGGATCATCAGTGTTAGAGCTAAAATTAGCATGTTTAAAGTGGTTTTCATGCTTCCAGGGGCCCTAAACACAAGATTTATGGAATGGTTAAAAGTGCATGAAAATGGCCAATTTACTCACTCTGAGTTCTCAAAAAGGGTTTCTTCACCCCGGGAAGTTAATTAAATAACATTTGGAGGCATTTAATGTTCGAGCAAAAACGGCTGATTTTCGACAAAAGAGATAACACCCCCCCATTACGTCATGCTTCAGAAATGTGGAAAATGGTCAGTTTTCAAATGTTTTATTTTTGAACGTCAGTTCACATTTGTAGGTGGATCATCAGTGTTAGAGCTAAAATTAGCATGTTTAAAGTGATTTTCATGCTTCCAGGGGCTCGGGAAGTGAATCAAATACTATTTGGAGGCATTTAATGTTCAATCAAAAACAGCTGATTTTTGACAAAAGAGATAACCCCCCCCCCATTACGTCATGCTTCAGAAATGTGGAAAATGGTCCGTTTTCAAATGTTTTCTTTTTGAACGTCAGTTCACATTTGTAGGTGGATCATCAGTGTTAGAGCTAAAATTAGCATGTTTAAAGTTATTTTCATGCTTCCAGGGGCTCGGGAAGTGAATTAAATACTATTTGGAGGCATTTAATGTTCAATCAAAAACAGCTGATTTTTGACAAAAGAGATAACACCCCCCCATTACGTCATGCTTCAGAAATGTGGAAAATGGTCCGTTTTCAAATGTTTTATTTTTGAACGTCAGTTCACATTTGTAGGTGGATCATCAGTGTTAGAGCTAAAATTAGCATGTTTAAAGTGATTTTCATGCTTCTAGGGGCCCTAAACACAAGATTTATGGAATGGTTAAAAGTGCATGAAAATGGCCAATTTACTCACTCTGAGTTCTCAAAAAGGGTTTCTTCACCCTGGGAAGTTAATTAAATACCATTTGGAGGCATTTAATGTTCGAGCAAAAACAGCTGATTTTCGACAAAAGAGATAACACCCCCCCATTACGTCATGCTTCAGAAATGTGGAAAATGGTCCGTTTTCAAATGTTTTATTTTTGAACGTCAGTTCACATTTGTAGGTGGATCATCAGTGTTAGAGGTAAAAGTAGCATGTTTAAAGTGATTTTCATGCTTCCAGGTGCCCTAAACACAAGATTTATGGAATGGTTAAAAGTGCATGAAAATGGCCAATTTACTCACTCTGAGTTCTCAAAAAGGGTTTCTTCACCCCGGGAAGTTAATTAAATACCATTTGGAGGCATTTAATGTTCGAGCAAAAACGGCTGATTTTCGACAAAAGAGATAACACCCCCCCATTACGTCATGCTTCAGAAATGTGGAAAATGGTCCGTTTTCAAATGTTTTATTTTTGAACGTCAGGTCACATTTGTAGGTGGATCATCAGTGTTAGAGCTAAAATTAGCATGTTTAAAGTGATTTTCATGCTTCCAGGGGCTCTGGAAGTGAATTAAATACTATTTGGAGGCATTTAATGTTCAATCAAAAACAGCTGATTTTTGACAAAAGAGATAACACCCCCCCATTACGTCATGCTTCAGAAATGTGGAAAATGGTCCGTTTTCAAATGTTTTATTTTTGAACGTCAGTTCACATTTGTAGGTGGATTATCAGTGTTAGAGCTAAAATTAGCATATTTAAAGTCATTTTCATGCTTCCAGGGGCTCGGGAAGTGAATTAAATACTATTTGGAGGCATTTAATGTTCAATCAAAAACAGCTGATTTTTGACAAAAGAGATAACACCCCCCATTACGTCATGCTTCAGAAATGTGGAAAATGGTCCGTTTTCAAATGTTTTATTTTTGAACGTCAGTTCACATTTGTAGGTGGATCATCAGTGTTAGAGCTAAAATTAGCATGTTTAAAGTGATTTTCATGCTTCCAGGGGCCCTAAACACAAGATTTATGGAATGGTTAAAAGTGCATGAAAATGGCCAATTTACTCACTCTGAGTTCTCAAAAAGGGTTTCTTCACCCCGGGAAGTTAATTAAATACCATTTGGAGGCATTTAATGTTCGAGCAAAAACGGCTGATTTTCGACAAAAGAGATAACACCCCCCCATTACGTCATGCTTCAGAAATGTGGAAAATGGTCTGTTTTCAAATGTTTTATTTTTGAACGTCAGTTCACATTTGTAGGTGGATCATCAGTGTTAGAGCTAAAATTAGCATGTTTAAAGTGATTTTAATGCTTCCAGGGGCCCTAAACACAAGATTTATGGAATGGTTAAAAGTGCATGAAAATGGCCAATTTACTCACTCTGAGTTCTCAAAAAGGGTTTCTTCACCCCGGAAAGTTAATTAAATAACATTTGGAGGCATTTAATGTTCGAGCAAAAACGGCTGATTTTCGGCAAAAGAGATAACACCCCCCCATTACGTCAAGCTTCAGAAATGTGGAAAATGGTCCGTTTTCAAATGTTTTATTTTTGAACGTCAGTTCACATTTGTAGGTGGATCATCGGTGTTAGAGCTAAAATTCGCATGTTTAAAGTAATTTTCATGCTTCCAGGGGCTCGGGAAGTGAATTAAATACTATTTGGAGGCATTTAATGTTCAAGCAAAAACGGCTGATTTTCGACAAAAGAGATAACACCCCCCCATTACGTCATGCTTCAGAAATGTGGAAAATGGTCCGTTTTCAAATGTTTTATTTTTGAACGTCAGTTCACATTTGTAGGTGGATCATCAGTGTTAGAGCTAAAATTAGCATGTTTAAAGTGATTTTCATGCTTCCAGGGGCTCGGGAAGTGAATTAAATACTATTTGGAGGCATTTAATGTTCAAGCAAAAACAGCTGATTTTCGACAAAAGAGATAACACCCCCCCATTACGTCATGCTTCAGAAATGTGGAAAATGGCCGTTTTCAAATATTTTCTTTTTGAACGTCAGTTCACATTTGTAGGTGGATCATCAGTGTTAGAGCTAAAATTAGCATGTTTAAAGTGATTTTCATGCTTCCAGGGGCCCTAAACACAAGATTTATGGAATGGTTAAAAGTGCATGAAAATGGCCAATTTACTCACTCTGAGTTCTCAAAAAGGGTTTCTTCACCCCGGGAAGTTAATTAAATAACATTTGGAGGCATTTAATGTTCGAGCAAAAACGGCTGATTTTCGACAAAAGAGATAACACCCCCCCATTACGTCATGCTTCAGAAATGTGGAAAATGGTCCGTTTTCAAATGTTTTATTTCTGAACGTCAGTTCACATTTGTAGGTGGATCATCAGTGTTAGAGCTAAAATTAGCATGTTTAAAGTGATTTTCATGCTTCCAGGGGCTCGGGAAGTGAATTAAATACTATTTGGAGGCATTTAATGTTCAATCAAAAACAGCTGATTTTTGACAAAAGAGATAACACCCCCCCATTACGTCATGCTTCAGAAATGTGGAAAATGGTCCGTTTTCAAATGTTTTCTTTTTGAACGTCAGTTCACATTTGTAGGTGGATCATCAGTGTTAGAGCTAAAATTGGCATGTTTAAAGTGATTTTCATGCTTCGGGGGGCTCGGGAAGTGAATTAAATACTATTTGGAGGCATTTAATGTTCAATCAAAAACAGCTGATTTTTGACAAAAGAGATAACACCCCCCCATTACGTCATGCTTCAGAAATGTGGAAAATGGTCCGTTTTCAAATGTTTTATTTTTGAACGTCAGTTCACATTTGTAGGTGGATCATCAGTTTTAGAGCTAAAATTAGCATGTTTAAAGTGATTTTCATGCTTCTAGGGGCCCTAAACACAAGATTTATGGAATGGTTAAAAGTGCATGAAAATGGCCAATTTACTCACTCTGAGTTCTCAAAAAGGGTTTCTTCACCCTGGGAAGTTAATTAAATACCATTTGGAGGCATTTAATGTTCGAGCAAAAACGGCTGATTTTCGACAAAAGAGATAACACCCCCCCATTACGTCATGCTTCAGAAATGTGGAAAATGGTCCGTTTTCAAATGTTTTATTTTTGAACGTCAGTTCACATTTGTAGGTGGATCATCAGTGTTAGAGGTAAAAGTAGCATGTTTAAAGTGATTTTCATGCTTCCAGGTGCCCTAAACACAAGATTTATGGAATGGTTAAAAGTGCATGAAAATGGCCAATTTACTCACTCTGAGTTCTCAAAAAGGGTTTCTTCACCCCGGGAAGTTGATTAAATACCATTTGGAGGCATTTAATGTTCGAGCAAAAACGGCTGATTTTCGACAAAAGAGATAACACCCCCCCATTACGTCATGCTTCAGAAATGTGGAAAATGGTCCGTTTTCAAATGTTTTATTTTTGAACGTCAGGTCACATTTGTAGGTGGATCATCAGTGTTAGAGCTAAAATTAGCATGTTTAAAGTGATTTTCATGCTTCCAGGGGCTCGGGAAGTGAATTAAATACTATTTGGAGGCATTTAATGTTCAATCAAAAACAGCTGATTTTTGACAAAAGAGATAACACCCCCCCATTACGTCATGCTTCAGAAATGTGGAAAATGGTCCGTTTTCAAATGTTTTATTTTTGAAAGTCAGTTCACATTTGTAGGTGGATTATCAGTGTTAGAGCTAAAATTAGCATGTTTAAAGTGATTTTCATGCTTCCAGGGGCTCGGGAAGTGAATTAAATACTATTTGGAGGCATTTAATGTTCAATCAAAAATAGCTGATTTTTGACAAAAGAGATAACACCCCCCATTACGTCATGCTTCAGAAATGTGGAAAATGGTCCGTTTTCAAATGTTTTATTTTTGAACGTCAGTTCACATTTGTGGGTGGATCATCAGTGTTAGAGCTAAAATTAGCATGTTTAAAGTGATTTTCATGCTTCCAGGGGCCCTAAACACAAGATTTGTGGAATGGTTAAAAGTGCATGATAATGGCCAATTTACTCACTCTGAGTTCTTAAAAAGGGTTTCTTCACCCCGGGAAGTTAATTAAATACCATTTGGAGGCATTTAATGTTCGAGCAAAAACGGCTGATTTTCGACAAAAGAGATAACACCCCCCCATTACGTCATGCTTCAGAAATGTGGAAAATGGTCTGTTTTCAAATGTTTTATTTTTGAACGTCAGTTCACATTTGTAGGTGGATCATCAGTGTTAGAGCTAAAATTAGCATGTTTAAAGTGATTTTCATGCTTCCAGGGGCTCGGGAAGTGAATTAAATACTATTTGGAGGCATTTAATGTTCAAGCAAAAACGGCTGATTTTCGACAAAAGAGATAACACCCCCCCATTACGTCATGCTTCAGAAATGTGGAAAATGGTCCGTTTTCAAATGTTTTATTTTTGAACGTCAGTTCACATTTGTAGGTGGATCATCAGTGTTAGAGCTAAAATTAGCATGTTTAAAGTGATTTTCATGCTTCCAGGGGCTCGGGAAGTGAATTAAATACTATTTGGAGGCATTTAATGTTCAATCAAAAACAGCTGATTTTTGACAAAAGAGATAACACCCCCCCATTACGTCATGCTTCAGAAATGTGGAAAATGGTCCGTTTTCAAAAGTTTTCTTTTTGAACGTCAGTTCACATTTGTAGGTGGATCATCAGTGTTAGAGCTAAAATTAGCATGTTTAAAGTGATTTTCATGCTTCCAGGGGCCCTAAACACAAGATTTATGGAATGGTTAAAAGTGCATGAAAATGGCCAATTTACTCACTCTGAGTTCTCAAAAAGGGTTTCTTCACCCCGGGAAGTTAATTAAATACTATTTGGAGGCATTTAATGTTCGAGCAAAAACGGCTGATTTTCGACAAAAGAGATAACACCCCCCCATTACGTCATGCTTCAGAAATGTGGAAAATGGTCCGTTTTCAAATGTTTTATTTTTGAACGTCAGTTCACATTTGTAGGTGGATCATCAGTGTTAGAGCTAAAATTAGCATGTTTAAAGTGATTTTCTTGCTTCCAGGGGCTCGGGAAGTGAATTAAATACTATTTGGAGGCATTTAATGTTCAAGCAAAAACGGCTGATTTTCGACAAAAGAGATAACACCCCCCCATTACGTCATGCTTCAGAAATGTGGAAAATGGTCCGTTTTCAAATGTTTTATTTTTGAACGTCAGTTCACATTTGTAGGTGGATCATCAGTGTTAGAGCTAAAATTAGCATGTTTAAAGTGATTTTCATGCTTCCAGGGGCCCTAAACACAAGATTTATGGAATGGTTAAAAGTGCATGAAAATGGCCAATTTACTCACTCTGAGTTCTCAAAAAGGGTTTCTTCACCCCGGGAAGTTAATTAAATACCATTTGGAGGCATTTAATGTTCGAGCAAAAACGGCTGATTTTCGACAAAAGAGATAACACCCCCCATTACGTCATGCTTCAGAAATGTGGAAAATGGTCTGTTTTCAAATGCTTTATTTTTGAACGTCAGTTCACATTTGTAGGTGATCATCAGTGTTAGAGCTAAAATTAGCATTTTTAAAGTGATTTTCATGCTTCCAGGGGCCCTAAACACAAGATTTATGGAATGGTTAAAAGTGCATGAAAATGGCCAATTTACTCACTCTGAGTTCTCAAAAAGGGTTTCTTCACCCCGGAAAGTTAATTAAATAACATTTGGAGGCATTTAATGTTCGAGCAAAAACGGCTGATTTTCGACAAAAGAGATAACACCCCCCCCCATTACGTCATGCTTCAGAAATGTGGAAAATGGTCCGTTTTCAAATGTTTTATTTTTGAACGTCAGTTCACATTTGTAGGTGGATCATCAGTGTTAGAGCTAAAATTAGCATGTTTAAAGTGATTTTCATGCTTCCAGGGGCTCGGGAAGTGAATTAAATACTATTTGGAGGCATTTAATGTTCAATCAAAAACAGCTGATTTTTGACAAAAGAGATAACACCCCCCCATTACGTCATGCTTCAGAAATGTGGAAAATGGTCAGTTTTCAAATGTTTTCTTTTTGAACGTCAGTTCACATTTGTAGGTGGATCATCAGTGTTAGAGCTAAAATTAGCATGTTTAAAGTGATTTTCATGCTTCCAGGGGCTCGGGAAGTGAATTAAATACTGCAAAAACGGCTGATTTTCGACAAAAGAGATAACACCCCCCCATTACGTCATGCTTCAGAAATGTGGAAAATGGTCTGTTTTCAAATGTTTTATTTTTGAACGTCAGTTCACATTTGTAGGTGATCATCAGTGTTAGAGCTAAAATTAGCATGTTTAAAGTGATTTTCATGCTTCCAGGGGCCCTAAACACAAGATTTATGGAATGGTTAAAAGTGCATGAAAATGGCCAATTTACTCACTCTGAGTTCTCAAAAATGGTTTCTTCACCCCGGAAAGTTAATTAAATAACATTTGGAGGCATTTAATGTTCGAGCAACAACGGCTGATTTTCGACAAAAGAGATAACACCCCCCCCCATTACGTCATGCTTCAGAAATGTGGAAAATGGTCCGTTTTCAAATGTTTTATTTTTGAACGTCAGTTCACATTTGTAGGTGGATCATCAGTGTTAGAGCTAAAATTAGCATGTTTAAAGTGATTTTCATGCTTCCAGGGGCTCGGGAAGTGAATTAAATACTATTTGGAGGCATTTAATGTTCAATCAAAAACAGCTGATTTTTGACAAAAGAGATAACACCCCCCCCATTACGTCATGCTTCAGAAATGTGGAAAATGGTCAGTTTTCAAATGTTTTCTTTTTGAACGTCAGTTCACATTTGTAGGTGGATCATCAGTGTTAGAGCTAAAATTAGCATGTTTAAAGTGATTTTCATGCTTCCAGGGGCTCGGGAAGTGAATTAAATACTATTTGGAGGCATTTAATGTTCAATCAAAAACGGCTGATTTTCGACAAAAGAGATGACACCCCCCCATTACGTCATGCTTCAGAAATGTGGAAAATGGTCCGTTTTCAAATGTTTTATTTTTGAACGTCAGTTCACATTTGTAGGTGGATCATCAGTGTTAGAGGTAAAAGTAGCATGTTTAAAGTGATTTTCATGCTTCCAGGTGCCCTAAACACAAGATTTATGGAATGGTTAAAAGTGCATGAAAATGGCCAATTTACTCACTCTGAGTTCTCAAAAAGGGTTTCTTCACCCCGGGAAGTTAATTAAATACCATTTGGAGGCATTTAATGTTCGAGCAAAAACGGCTGATTTTCGACAAAAGAGATAACACCCCCCCATTACGTCATGCTTCAGAAATGTGGAAAATTGTCCGTTTTCAAATGTTTTATTTTTGAACGTCAGTTCACATTTGTAGGTGGATTATCAGTGTTAGAGCTAAAATTAGCATGTTTAAAGTGATTTTCATGCTTCCAGGGGCTCGGGAAGGGAATTAAATACTATTTGGAGGCATTTAATGATCAATCAAAAACAGCTGATTTTTGACAAAAGAGATAACACCCCCCATTACGTCATGCTTCAGAAATGTGGAAAATGGTCCGTTTTCAAATGTTTTATTTTTGAACGTCAGTTCACATTTGTAGGTGGATCATCAGTGTTAGAGCTAAAATTAGCATGTTTAAAGTGATTTTCATGCTTCCAGGGGCCCTAAACAAAAGATTTATGGAATGGTTAAAAGTGCATGAAAATGGCCAATTTACTCACTCTGAGTTCTCAAAAAGGGTTTCTTCACCCCGGAAAGTTAATTAAATAACATTTGGAGGCATTTAATGTTCGAGCAAAAACGGCTGATTTTCGACAAAAGAGATAACACCCCCCATTACGTCAAGCTTCAGAAATGTGGAAAATGGTCCGTTTTCAAATGTTTAATTTTTGAACGTCAGTTCACATTTGTAGGTGGATCATCGGTGTTAGAGCTAAAATTCGCATGTTTAAAGTGATTTTCATGCTTCCAGGGGCTCGGGAAGTGAATTAAATACTATTTGGAGGCATTTAATGTTCAAGCAAAAACGGCTGATTTTCGACAAAAGAGATAACACCCCCCCATTACGTCATGCTTCAGAAATGTGGAAAATGGTCCGTTTTCAAATGTTTTATTTTTGAACGTCAGTTCACATTTGTAGGTGGATCATCAGTGTTAGAGCTAAAATTAGCATGTTTAAAGTGATTTTCATGCTTCCAGGGGCCCTAAACACAAGATTTATGGAATGGTTAAAAGTGCATGAAAATGGCCAATTTACTCACTCTGAGTTCTCAAAAAGGGTTTCTTCACCCCGGGAAGTTAATTAAATACCATTTGGAGGCATTTAATGTTCGAGCAAAAACGGCTGATTTTCGACAAAAGAGATGACACCCCCCCATTACGTCATGCTTCAGAAATGTGGAAAATGGTCCGTTTTCAAATGTTTTATTTTTGAACGTCAGTTCACATTTGTAGGTGGATCATCAGTGTTAGAGGTAAAAGTAGCATGTTTAAAGTGATTTTCATGCTTCCAGGTGCCCTAAACACAAGATTTATGGAATGGTTAAAAGTGCATGAAAATGGCCAATTTACTCACTCTGAGTTCTCAAAAAGGGTTTCTTCACCCCGGGAAGTTAATTAAATACCATTTGGAGGCATTTAATGTTCGAGCAAAAACGGCTGATTTTCGACAAAAGAGATAACACCCCCCCATTACGTCATGCTTCAGAAATGTGGAAAATGGTCCGTTTTCAAATGTTTTATTTTTGAACGTCAGTTCACATTTGTAGGTGGATTATCAGTGTTAGAGCTAAAATTAGCATGTTTAAAGTGATTTTCATGCTTCCAGGGGCTCGGGAAGGGAATTAAATACTATTTGGAGGCATTTAATGATCAATCAAAAACAGCTGATTTTTGACAAAAGAGATAACACCCCCCCATTACGTCATGCTTCAGAAATGTGGAAAATGGTCCGTTTTCAAATGTTTTATTTTTGAACGTCAGTTCACATTTGTAGGTGGATCATCAGTGTTAGAGCTAAAATTAGCATGTTTAAAGTGATTTTCATGCTTCCAGGGGCCCTAAACACAAGATTTATGGAATGGTTAAAAGTGCATGAAAATGGCCAATTTACTCACTCTGAGTTCTCAAAAAGGGTTTCTTCACCCCGGAAAGTTAATTAAATAACATTTGGAGGCATTTAATGTTCGAGCAAAAACGGCTGATTTTCGACAAAAGAGATAACACCCCCCATTACGTCAAGCTTCAGAAATGTGGAAAATGGTCCGTTTTCAAATGTTTTATTTTTGAACGTCAGTTCACATTTGTAGGTGGATCATCGGTGTTAGAGCTAAAATTCGCATGTTTAAAGTGATTTTCATGCTTCCAGGGGCTCGGGAAGTGAATTAAATACTATTTGGAGGCATTTAATGTTCAAGCAAAAACGGCTGATTTTCGACAAAAGAGATAACACCCCCCCATTACGTCATGCTTCAGAAATGTGGAAAATGGTCCGTTTTCAAATGTTTTATTTTTGAACGTCAGTTCACATTTGTAGGTGGATCATCAGTGTTAGAGCTAAAATTAGCATGTTTAAAGTGATTTTCATGCTTCCAGGGGCCCTAAACACAAGATTTATGGAATGGTTAAAAGTGCATGAAAATGGCCAATTTACTCACTCTGAGTTCTCAAAAAGGGTTTCTTCACCCCGGGAAGTTAATTAAATACCATTTGGAGGCATTTAATGTTCGAGCAAAAACGGCTGATTTTCGACAAAAGAGATAACACCCCCCCATTACGTCATGCTTCAGAAATGTGGAAAATGGTCTGTTTTCAAATGTTTTATTTTTGAACGTCAGTTCACATTTGTAGGTGGATCATCAGTGTTAGAGCTAAAATTAGCATGTTTAAAGTGATTTTCATGCTTCCAGGGGCCCTAAACACAAGATTTATGGAATGGTTAAAAGTGCATGAAAATGGCCAATTTACTCACTCTGAGTTCTCAAAAAGGGTTTCTTCACCCCGGAAAGTTAATTAAATAACATTTGGAGGCATTTAATGTTCGAGCAAAAACGGCTGATTTTCGACAAAAGAGATAACACCCCCCCATTACGTCAAGCTTCAGAAATGTGGAAAATGGTCCGTTTTCAAATGTTTTATTTTTGAACTTCAGTTCACATTTGTAGGTGGATCATCGGTGTTAGAGCTAAAATTCGCATGTTTAAAGGGATTTTCATGCTTCCAGGGGCTCGGGAAGTGAATTAAATACTATTTGGAGGCATTTAATGTTCAAGCAAAAACGGCTGATTTTCGACAAAAGAGATAACAACCCCCCATTACGTCATGCTTCAGAAATGTGGAAAATGGTCCGTTTTCAAATGTTTTATTTTTGAACATCAGTTCACATTTGTAGGTGGATCATCAGTGTTAGAGCTAAAATTAGCATGTTTAAAGTGGTTTTCATGCTTCCAGGGGCCCTAAACACAAGATTTATGGAATGGTTAAAAGTGCATGAAAATGGCCAATTTACTCACTCTGAGTTCTCAAAAAGGGTTTCTTCACCCAGGGAAGTTAATTAAATACTATTTGGAGGCATTTAATGTTCAAGCAAAAACGGCTGATTTTCGACAAAAGAGATAACACCCCCCCATTACGTCATGCTTCAGAAATGTGGAAAATGGTCCGTTTTCAAATGTTTTATTTTTGAACGTCAGTTCACATTTGTAGGTGGATCATCAGTGTTAGAGCTAAAATTAGCATGTTTAAAGTGATTTTCATGCTTCCAGGGGCTCGGGAAGTGAATTAAATACTATTTGGAGGCATTTAATGTTCAAGCAAAAACGGCTGATTTTCGACAAAAGAGATAACACCCCCCCATTACGTCATGCTTCAGAAATGTGGAAAATGGTCCGTTTTCAAATGTTTTATTTTTGAACGTCAGTTCACATTTGTAGGTGGATCATCAGTGTTAGAGCTAAAATTAGCATGTTTAAAGTGATTTTCATGCTTCCAGGGGCCCTAAACACAAGATTTATGGAATGGTTAAAAGTGCATGAAAATGGCCAATTTACTCACTCTGAGTTCTCAAAAAGGGTTTCTTCACCCCGGGAAGTTAATTAAATACCATTTGGAGGCATTTAATATTCGAGCAAAAACGGCTGATTTTCGACAAAAGAGATAACACCCCCCCATTACGTCATGCTTCAGAAATGTGGAAAATGGTCCGTTTTCAAATGTTTTATTTTTGAACGTCAGTTCACATTTGTAGGTGGATCATCAGTGTTAGAGCTAAAATTAGCTTGTTTAAAGTGATTTTCATGCTTCCAGGGGCTCGGGAAGTGAATTAAATACTATTTGGAGGCATTTAATGTTCAATCAAAAACAGCTGATTTTTGACAAAAGAGATAACACCCCCCCATTACGTCACGCTTCAGAAATGTGGAAAATGGTCCGTTTTCAAATGTTTTCTTTTTGAACGTCAGTTCACATTTGTAGGTGGATCATCAGTGTTAGAGCTAAAATTAGCATGTTTAAAGTGATTTTCATGCTTCCAGGGGCCCTAAACACAAGATTTATGGAATGGTTAAAAGTGCATGAAAATGGCCAACTTACTCACTCTGAGTTCTCAAAAAGGGTTTCTTCACCCCGGGAAGTTAATTAAATACTATTTGGAGGCATTTAATGTTCGAGCAAAAAAGGCTGATTTTCGACAAAAGAGATAACACCCCCCCCATTACGTCATGCTTCAGAAATGTGGAAAATGGTCCGTTTTCAAATGTTTTATTTTTGAACGTCAGTTCACATTTGTAGGTGGATCATCAGTGTTAGAGCTAAAATTAGCATGTTTAAAGTGATTTTCATGCTTCCAGGGGCTCGGGAAGTGAATAAAATACTATTTGGAGGCATTTAATGTTCAAGCAAAAACGGCTGATTTTCGACAAAAGAGATAGCACCCCCTCATTACGTCATGCTTCAGAAATGTGGAAAATGGTCCGTTTTCAAATGTTTTATTTTTGAACGTCAGTTCACATTTGTAGGTGGATCATCAGTGTTAGAGCTAAAATTAGCATGTTTAAAGTGGTTTTCATGCTTCCAGGGACCCTAAACACAAGATTTATTGAATGGTTAAAAGTGCATGAAAATGGCCAATTTACTCACTCTGAGTTCTCAAAAAGGGTTTCTTCACCCAAGGAAGTTAATTAAATACCATTTGGAGGCATTTAATGTTCGAGCAAAAACGGCTGATTTTCGACAAAAGAGATAACACCCCCCCATTACGTCATGCTTCAGAAATGTGGAAAATGGTCTGTTTTCAAATGTTTTATTTTTGAACGTCAGTTCACATTTGTAGGTGGATCATCAGTGTTAGAGCTAAAATTAGCATGCTTAAAGTGATTTTCATGCTTCCAGGGGCCCTAAACACAAGATTTATGGAATGGTTAAAAGTGCATGAAAATGGCCAATTTACACACTCTGAGTTCTCAAAAAGGGTTTTTTCACCCCGGGAAGTTAATTAAATACCATTTGGAGGCATTTAATGTTCGAGCAAAAACGGCTGATTTTCGACAAAAGAGATAACACCCCCCCATTACGTCATGCTTCAGAAATGTGGAAAATGGTCCGTTTTCAAATGTTTTCTTTTTGAACGTCAGTTCACATTTGTAGGTGGATCATCAGTGTTAGAGCTAAAATTAGCATGTTTAAAGTGATTTTCATGCTTCCAGGGGCCCTAAACACAAGATTTATGGAATGGTTAAAAGTGCATGAAAATGGCCAATTTACTCACTCTGAGTTCTCAAAAAGGGTTTTTTCACCCCGGGAAGTTAATTAAATACCATTTGGAGGCATTTAATGTTCGAGCAAAAACGGCTGATTTTCGACAAAAGAGATAACACCCCCCCATTACGTCATGCTTCAGAAATGTGGAAAATGGTCTGTTTTCAAATGTTTTATTTTTGAACGTCAGTTCACATTTGTAGGTGGATCATCAGTGTTAGAGCTAAAATTAGCATGTTTAAAGTGATTTTCATGCTTCCAGGGGCTCGGGAAGTGAATTAAATACTATTTGGAGGCATTTAATGTTCAATCAAAAACAGCTGATTTTTGACAAAAGAGATAACACCCCCCCATTACGTCATGCTTCAGAAATGTGGAAAATGGTCCGTTTTCAAATGTTTTCTTTTTGAACGTCAGTTCACATTTGTAGGTGGATCATCAGTGTTAGAGCTAAAATTAGCATGTTTAAAGTGGTTTTCATGCTTCCAGGGGCCCTAAACACAAGATTTATGGAATGGTTAAAAGTGCATGAAAATGGCCAATTTACTCACTCTGAGTTCTCAAAAAGGGTTTCATCACCCAGGGAAGTTAATTAAATACCATTTGGAGGCATTTAATGTTCGAGCAAAAACGGCTGATTTTCGACAAAAGAGATAACACCCCCCCATTACGTCATGCTTCAGAAATGTGGAAAATGGTCCGTTTTCAAATGTTTTATTTTTGAACGTCAGTTCACATTTGTAGGTGGATCATCAGTGTTAGAGCTAAAATTAGCATGCTTAAAGTGATTTTCATGCTTCCAGGGGCCCTAAACACAAGATTTATGGAATGGTTAAAAGTGCATGAAAATGGCCAATTTACACACTCTGAGTTCTCAAAAAGGGTTTTTTCACCCCGGGAAGTTAATTAAATACCATTTGGAGGCATTTAATGTTCGAGCAAAAACGGCTGATTTTCGACAAAAGAGATAACACCCCCCCATTACGTCATGCTTCAGAAATGTGGAAAATGGTCCGTTTTCAAATGTTTTCTTTTTGAACGTCAGTTCACATTTGTAGGTGGATCATCAGTGTTAGAGCTAAAATTAGCATGTTTAAAGTGATTTTCATGCTTCCAGGGGCCCTAAACACAAGATTTATGGAATGGTTAAAAGTGCATGAAAATGGCCAATTTACTCACTCTGAGTTCTCAAAAAGGGTTTTTTCACCCCGGGAAGTTAATTAAATACCATTTGGAGGCATTTAATGTTCGAGCAAAAACGGCTGATTTTCGACAAAAGAGATAACACCCCCCCATTACGTCATGCTTCAGAAATGTGGAAAATGGTCTGTTTTCAAATGTTTTATTTTTGAACGTCAGTTCACATTTGTAGGTGGATCATCAGTGTTAGAGCTAAAATTAGCATGTTTAAAGTGATTTTCATGCTTCCAGGGGCTCGGGAAGTGAATTAAATACTATTTGGAGGCATTTAATGTTCAATCAAAAACAGCTGATTTTTGACAAAAGAGATAACACCCCCCCATTACGTCATGCTTCAGAAATGTGGAAAATGGTCCGTTTTCAAATGTTTTCTTTTTGAACGTCAGTTCACATTTGTAGGTGGATCATCAGTGTTAGAGCTAAAATTAGCATGTTTAAAGTGATTTTCATGCTTCCAGGGGCCCTAAACACAAGATTTATGGAATGGTTAAAAGAACATGAAAATGGCCAATTTACTCACTCTGAGTTCTCAAAAAGGGGTTCTTCACCCCGGGAAGTTAATTAAATACTATTTGGAGGCATTTAATGTTCGAGCAAAAACGGCTGATTTTTGACAAAAGAGATAACACCCCCCCCCATTACGTCATGCTTCAGAAATGTGGAAAATGGTCTGTTTTCAAATGTTTTATTTTTGAACGTCAGTTCACATTTGTAGGTGGATCATCAGTGTTAGAGCTAAAATTAGCATGTTTAAAGTGATTTTCATGCTTCCAGGGGCTCGGGAAGTGAATTAAATACTATTTGGAGGCATTTAATGTTCAATCAAAAACAGCTGATTTTTGACAAAAGAGATAACACCCCCCCATTACGTCATGCTTCAGAAATGTGGAAAATGGTCCGTTTTCAAATGTTTTCTTTTTGAACGTCAGTTCACATTTGTAGGTGGATCATCAGTGTTAGAGCTAAAATTAGCATGTTTAAAGTGATTTTCATGCTTCCAGGGGCCCTAAACACAAGATTTATGGAATGGTTAAAAGAACATGAAAATGGCCAATTTACTCACTCTGAGTTCTCAAAAAGGGGTTCTTCACCCCGGGAAGTTAATTAAATACTATTTGGAGGCATTTAATGTTCGAGCAAAAACGGCTGATTTTCGACAAAAGAGATAACACCCCCCCCCATTACGTCATGCTTCAGAAATGTGGAAAATGGTCCGTTTTCAAATGTTTTATTTTTGAACGTCAGTTCACATTTGTAGGTGGATCATCAGTGTTAGAGCTAAAATTAGCATGTTTAAAGTGATTTTCATGCTTCCAGGGGCTCGGGAAGTGAATTAAATACTATTTGGAGGCATTTAATGTTCAAGCAAAAACGGCTGATTTTCGGCAAAAGAGATAACACCCCCCCATTACGTCATGCTTCAGAAATGTGGAAAATGGTCCGTTTTCAAATGTTTTATTTTTGAACGTCAGTTCACATTTGTAGGTGGATCATCAGTGTTAGAGCTAAAATTAGCATGTTTAAAGTGGTTTTCATGCTTCCAGGGGCCCTAAACACAAGATTTATGGAATGGTTAAAAGTGCATGAAAATGGCCAATTTACTCACTCTGAGTTCTCAAAAAGGGTTTCTTCACCCAGGGAAGTTAATTAAATACCATTTGGAGGCATTTAATGTTCAAGCAAAAACGGCTGATTTTCGACAAAAGAGATAACACCCCCCCATTACGTCATGCTTCAGAAATGTGGAAAATGGTCCGTTTTCAAATGTTTTATTTTTGAACGTCAGTTCACATTTGTAGGTATCATCAGTGTTAGAGCTAAAATTAGCATGTTTAAAGTGATTTTCATGCTTCCAGGGGCTCGGGAAGTGAGTTAAATACTATTTGGAGGCATTTAATGTTCAATCAAAAACAGCTGATTTTTGACAAAAGAGATAACACCCCCCCATTACGTCATGCTTCAGAAATGTGGAAAATGGTCCGTTTTCAAATGTTTTATTTTTGAACGTCAGTTCACATTTGTAGGTGGATCATCAGTGTTAGAGCTAAAATTAGCATGTTTAAAGTGGTTTTCATGCTTCCAGGGGCCCTAAACACAAGATTTATGGAATGGTTAAAAGTGCATGAAAATGGCCAATTTACTCACTCTGAGTTCTCAAAAAGGGTTTCTTCACCCAGGGAAGTTAATTAAATACCATTTGGAGGCATTTAATGTTCAAGCAAAAACGGCTGATTTTCGACAAAAGAGATAACACCCCCCCATTACGTCATGCTTCAGAAATGTGGAAAATGGTCCGTTTTCAAATGTTTTATTTTTGAACGTCAGTTCACATTTGTAGGTGGATCATCAGTGTTAGAGCTAAAATTAGCATGTTTAAAGTGATTTTCATGCTTCCAAGGGCTCGGGAAGTGAGTTAAATACTATTTGGAGGCATTTAATGTTCAATCAAAAACAGCTGATTTTTGACAAAAGAGATAACACCCCCCCATTACGTCATGCTTCAGAAATGTGGAAAATGGTCTGTTTTCAAATGTTTTATTTTTGAACGTCAGTTCACATTTGTAGGTGGATCATCAGTGTTAGAGCTAAAATTAGCATGTTTAAAGTGATTTTCATGCTTCCAGGGGCTCGGGAAGTGAATTAAATACTATTTGGAGGCATTTAATGTTCAAGCAAAAACGGCTGATTTTCGACAATAGAGATAACACCCCCCCATTACGTCATGCTTCAGAAATGTGGAAAATGGCCGTTTTCAAATATTTTCTTTTTGAACGTCAGTTCACATTTGTAGGTGGATCATCAGTGTTAGAGCTAAAATTAGCATGTTTAAAGTGATTTTCATGCTTCCAGGGGCCCTAAACACAAGATTTATGGAATGGTTAAAAGTGCATGAAAATGGCCAATTTACTCACTCTGAGTTCTCAAAAAAGGGTTTCTTCACCCCGGGAAGTTAATTAAATACCATTTGGAGGCATTTAATGTTCGAGCAAAAACGGCTGATTTTCGACAAGAGAGATAACCCCCCCCATTACGTCATGCTTCAGAAATGTGGAAAATGGTCCGTTTTCAAATGTTTTATTTTTGAACGTCAGTTCCCATTTGTAGGTGGATCATCAGTGTTAGAGCTAAAATTAGCATGTTTAAAGAGATTTTCATGCTTCCAGGGGCTCGGGAAGTGAGTTAAATACTATTTGGAGGCATTTAATGTTCAATCAAAAACAGCTGATTTTTGACAAAAGAGATAACACCCCCCCATTACGTCATGCTTCAGAAATGTGGAAAATGGTCCGTTTTCAAATGTTTTATTTTTGAACGTCAGTTCACATTTGTAGGTGGATCATCAGTGTTAGAGCTAAAATTAGCATGTTTAAAGTGATTTTCATGCTTCCAGGGGCTCGGGAAGTGAGTTAAATACTATTTGGAGGCATTTAATGTTCAATCAAAAACAGCTGATTTTTGACAAAAGAGATAACACCCCCCCATTACGTCATGCTTCAGAAATGTGGAAAATGGTCCGTTTTCAAATGTTTTATTTTTGAACGTCAGTTCACATTTGTAGGTGGATCATCAGTGTTAGAGCTAAAATTAGCATGTTTAAAGTGATTTTCATGCTTCCAGGGGCTCGGGAAGTGAATTAAATACTATTTGGAGGCATTTAATGTTCAAGCAAAAATGGCTGATTTTCGACAATAGAGATAACACCCCCCCCATTACGTCATGCTTCAGAAATGTGGAAAATGGCCGTTTTCAAATATTTTCTTTTTGAACGTCAGTTCACATTTGTAGGTGGATCATCAGTGTTAGAGCTAAAATTAGCATGTTTAAAGTGATTTTCATGCTTCCAGGGGCCCTAAACACAAGATTTATGGAATGGTTAAAAGTGCATGAAAATGGCCAATTTACTCACTCTGAGTTCTCAAAAAGGGTTTCTTCACCCAGGGAAGTTAATTAAATACCATTTGGAGGCATTTAATGTTCAAGCAAAAACGGCTGATTTTCGACAAAAGAGATAACACCCCCCCATTACGTCATGCTTCAGAAATGTGGAAAATGGTCCGTTTTCAAATGTTTTATTTTTGAACGTCAGTTCACATTTGTAGGTGGATCATCAGTGTTAGAGCTAAAATTAGCATGTTTAAAGTGATTTTCATGCTTCCAGGGGCTCGGGAAGTGAGTTAAATACTATTTGGAGGCATTTAATGTTCAATCAAAAACAGCTGATTTTTGACAAAAGAGATAACACCCCCCCATTACGTCATGCTTCAGAAATGTGGAAAATGGTCCGTTTTCAAATGTTTTATTTTTGAACGTCAGTTCACATTTGTAGGTGGATCATCAGTGTTAGAGCTAAAATTAGCATGTTTAAAGTGGTTTTCATGCTTCCAGGGGCCCTAAACACAAGATTTATGGAATGGTTAAAAGTGCATGAAAATGGCCAATTTACTCACTCTGAGTTCTCAAAAAGGGTTTCTTCACCCAGGGAAGTTAATTAAATACCATTTGGAGGCATTTAATGTTCAAGCAAAAACGGCTGATTTTCGACAAAAGAGATAACACCCCCCCATTACGTCATGCTTCAGAAATGTGGAAAATGGTCCGTTTTCAAATGTTTTATTTTTGAACGTCAGTTCACATTTGTAGGTGGATCATCAGTGTTAGAGCTAAAATTAGCATGTTTAAAGTGATTTTCATGCTTCCAAGGGCTCGGGAAGTGAGTTAAATACTATTTGGAGGCATTTAATGTTCAATCAAAAACAGCTGATTTTTGACAAAAGAGATAACACCCCCCCATTACGTCATGCTTCAGAAATGTGGAAAATGGTCTGTTTTCAAATGTTTTATTTTTGAACGTCAGTTCACATTTGTAGGTGGATCATCAGTGTTAGAGCTAAAATTAGCATGTTTAAAGTGATTTTCATGCTTCCAGGGGCTCGGGAAGTGAATTAAATACTATTTGGAGGCATTTAATGTTCAAGCAAAAACGGCTGATTTTCGACAATAGAGATAACACCCCCCCATTACGTCATGCTTCAGAAATGTGGAAAATGGCCGTTTTCAAATATTTTCTTTTTGAACGTCAGTTCACATTTGTAGGTGGATCATCAGTGTTAGAGCTAAAATTAGCATGTTTAAAGTGATTTTCATGCTTCCAGGGGCCCTAAACACAAGATTTATGGAATGGTTAAAAGTGCATGAAAATGGCCAATTTACTCACTCTGAGTTCTCAAAAAAGGGTTTCTTCACCCCGGGAAGTTAATTAAATACCATTTGGAGGCATTTAATGTTCGAGCAAAAACGGCTGATTTTCGACAAGAGAGATAACCCCCCCCATTACGTCATGCTTCAGAAATGTGGAAAATGGTCCGTTTTCAAATGTTTTATTTTTGAACGTCAGTTCCCATTTGTAGGTGGATCATCAGTGTTAGAGCTAAAATTAGCATGTTTAAAGAGATTTTCATGCTTCCAGGGGCTCGGGAAGTGAGTTAAATACTATTTGGAGGCATTTAATGTTCAATCAAAAACAGCTGATTTTTGACAAAAGAGATAACACCCCCCCATTACGTCATGCTTCAGAAATGTGGAAAATGGTCCGTTTTCAAATGTTTTATTTTTGAACGTCAGTTCACATTTGTAGGTGGATCATCAGTGTTAGAGCTAAAATTAGCATGTTTAAAGTGATTTTCATGCTTCCAGGGGCTCGGGAAGTGAATTAAATACTATTTGGAGGCATTTATTGTTCAAGCAAAAACGGCTGATTTTCGACAAAAGAGATAACACCCCCCCATTACGTCATGCTTCAGAAATGTGGAAAATGGTCCGTTTTCAAATGTTTTATTTTTGAATGTGAGTTCACATTTGTAGGTGGATCATCAGTGTTAGAGCTAAAATTAGCATGTTTAAAGTGGTTTTCATGCTTCCAGGGGCCCTAAACACAAGATTTATGGAATGGGTAAAAGTGCATGAAAATGGCCAATTTACTCACTCTGAGTTCTCAAAAAGGGTTTCTTCACCCCGGGAAGTTAATTAAATAACATTTGGAGGCATTTAATGTTCGAGCAAAAACGGCTGATTTTCGACAAAAGAGATAACACCCCCCCATTACGTCATGCTTCAGAAATGTGGAAAATGGTCCGTTTTCAAATGTTTTATTTTTGAACGTCAGTTCACATTTGTAGGTGGATCATCAGTGTTAGAGCTAAAATTAGCATGTTTAAAGTGATTTTCATGCTTCCAGGGGCTCGGGAAGTGAATTAAATACTATTTGGAGGCATTTAATGTTCAATCAAAAACAGCTGATTTTTGACAAAAGAGATAACACCCCCCCATTACGTCATGCTTCAGAAATGTGGAAAATGGTCCGTTTTCAAATGTTTTCTTTTTGAACGTCAGTTCACATTTGTAGGTGGATCATCAGTGTTAGAGCTAAAATTAGCATGTTTAAAGTGATTTTCATGCTTCCAGGGGCTCGGGAAGTGAATTAAATACTATTTGGAGGCATTTAATGTTCAATCAAAAACAGCTTATTTTTGACAAAAGAGATAACACCCCCCCATTACGTCATGCTTCAGAAATGTGGAAAATGGTCCGTTTTCAAATGTTTTATTTTTGAACTTCAGTTCACATTTGTAGGTGGATCATCAGTGTTAGAGCTAAAATTAGCATGTTTAAAGTGATTTTCATGCTTCTAGGGGCCCTAAATACAAGATTTATGGAATGGTTAAAAGTGCATGAAAATGGCCAATTTACTCACTCTGAGTTCTCAAAAAGGGTTTCTTCACCCTGGGAAGTTAATTAAATACCATTTGGAGGCATTTAATGTTCGAGCAAAAACGGCTGATTTTCGACAAACGAGATAACACCCCCCCATTACGTCATGCTTCAGAAATGTGGAAAATGGTCCGTTTTCAAATGTTTCATTTTTGAACGTCGGTTCACATTTGTAGGTGGATCATCAGTGTTAGAGGTAAAAGTAGCATGTTTAAAGTGATTTTCATGCTTCCAGGTGCCCTAAACACAAGATTTATGGAATGGTTAAAAGTGCATGAAAATGGCCAATTTACTCACTCTGAGTTCTCAAAAAGGGTTTCTTCACCCCGGGAAGTTAATTAAATACCATTTGGAGGCATTTAATGTTCGAGCAAAAACGGCTGATTTTCGACAAAAGAGATAACACCCCCCCCATTACGTCATGCTTCAGAAATGTGGAAAATGGTCCGTTTTCAAATGTTTTATTTTTGAACGTCAGTTCACATTTGTAGGTGGATCATCAGTGTTAGAGCTAAAATTAGCATGTTTAAAGTGATTTTCATGCTTCCAGGGGCTCGGGAAGTGAGTTAAATACTATTTGGAGGCATTTAATGTTCAATCAAAAACAGCTGATTTTTGACAAAAGAGATAACACCCCCCCATTACGTCATGCTTCAGAAATGTGGAAAATGGTCCGTTTTCAAATGTTTTATTTTTGAACGTCAGTTCACATTTGTAGGTGGATCATCAGTGTTAGAGCTAAAATTAGCATGTTTAAAGTGATTTTCATGCTTCCAGGGGCTCGGGAAGTGAATTAAATACTATTTGGAGGCATTTAATGTTCAAGCAAAAATGGCTGATTTTCGACAATAGAGATAACACCCCCCCCATTACGTCATGCTTCAGAAATGTGGAAAATGGCCGTTTTCAAATATTTTCTTTTTGAACGTCAGTTCACATTTGTAGGTGGATCATCAGTGTTAGAGCTAAAATTAGCATGTTTAAAGTGATTTTCATGCTTCCAGGGGCCCTAAACACAAGATTTATGGAATGGTTAAAAGTGCATGAAAATGGCCAATTTACTCACTCTGAGTTCTCAAAAAGGGTTTCTTCACCCAGGGAAGTTAATTAAATACCATTTGGAGGCATTTAATGTTCGAGCAAAAACGGCTGATTTTCGACAAAAGAGATAACACCCCCCCATTACGTCATGCTTCAGAAATGTGGAAAATGGTCTGTTTTCAAATGTTTTATTTTTGAACGTCAGTTCACATTGGTAGGTGGATCATCAGTGTTAGAGCTAAAATTAGCATGCTTAAAGTGATTTTCATGCTTCCAGGGGCCCTAAACACAAGATTTATGGAATGGTTAAAAGTGCATGAAAATGGCCAATTTACACACTCTGAGTTCTCAAAAAGGGTTTCTTCACCCCGGGAACTTAATTAAATAACATTTGGAGGCATTTAATGTTCGAGCAACAACGGCTGATTTTCGACAAAAGAGATAACACCCCCCCCCATTACGTCAAGCTTCAGAAATGTGGAAAATGGTCCGTTTTCAAATGTTTTATTTTTGAACGTCAGTTCACATTTGTAGGTGGATCATCAGTGTTAGAGCTAAAATTTGCATGTTTAAAGTGATTTTCATGCTTCCAGGGGCTCGGGAAGTGAATTAAATACTGCAAAAACGGCTGATTTTCGACAAAAGAGATAACACCCCCCCATTACGTCATGCTTCAGAAATGTGGAAAATGGTCCGTTTTCAAATGTTTTCTTTTTGAACGTCAGTTCACATTTGTAGGTGGATCATCAGTGTTAGAGCTAAAATTAGCATGTTTAAAGTGATTTTCATGCTTCCAGGGGCCCTAAACACAAGATTTATGGAATGGTTAAAAGTACATGAAAATGGCCAATTTACTCACTCTGAGTTCTCAAAAAGGGTTTTTTCACCCCGGGAAGTTAATTAAATACCATTTGGAGGCATTTAATGTTCGAGCAAAAACGGCTGATTTTCGACAAAAGAGATAACACCCCCCCATTACGTCATGCTTCAGAAATGTGGAAAATGGTCTGTTTTCAAATGTTTTATTTTTGAACGTCAGTTCACATTTGTAGGTGGATCATCAGTGTTAGAGCTAAAATTAGCATGTTTAAAGTGATTTTCATGCTTCCAGGGGCTCGGGAAGTGAATTAAATACTATTTGGAGGCATTTAATGTTCAATCAAAAACAGCTGATTTTTGACAAAAGAGATAACACCCCCCCATTACGTCATGCTTCAGAAATGTGGAAAATGGTCCGTTTTCAAATGTTTTATTTTTGAACGTCAGTTCACATTTGTAGGTGGATCATCAGTGTTAGAGCTAAAATTAGCATGTTTAAAGTGGTTTTCATGCTTCCAGGGACCCTAAACACAAGATTTATGGAATGGTTAAAAGTGCATGAAAATGGCCAATTTACTCACTCTGAGTTCTCAAAAAGGGTTTCTTCACCCAAGGAAGTTAATTAAATACCATTTGGAGGCATTTAATGTTCGAGCAAAAACGGCTGATTTTCGACAAAAGAGATAACACCCCCCCATTACGTCATGCTTCAGAAATGTGGAAAATGGTCTGTTTTCAAATGTTTTATTTTTGAACGTCAGTTCACATTTGTAGGTGGATCATCAATGTTAGAGCTAAAATTAGCATGCTTAAAGTGATTTTCATGCTTCCAGGGGCCCTAAACACAAGATTTATGGAATGGTTAAAAGTGCATGAAAATGGCCAATTTACACACTCTGAGTTCTCAAAAAGGGTTTCTTCACCCCGGGAAGTTAATTAAATAACATTTGGAGGCATTTAATGTTCGAGCAACAACGGCTGATTTTCGACAAAAGAGATAACACCCCCCCATTACGTCAAGCTTCAGAAATGTGGAAAATGGTCCGTTTTCAAATGTTTTATTTTTGAACGTCAGTTCACATTTGTAGGTGGATCATCAGTGTTAGAGCTAAAATTCGCATGTTTAAAGTGATTTTCATGCTTCCAGGGGCCCTAAACACAAGATTTATGGAATGGTTAAAAGTGCATGAAAATGGCCAATTTACTCACTCTGAGTTCTCAAAAAGGGTTTTTTCACCCCGGGAAGTTAATTAAATACCATTTGGAGGCATTTAATGTTCGAGCAAAAACGGCTGATTTTCGACAAAAGAGATAACACCCCCCCATTACGTCATGCTTCAGAAATGTGGAAAATGGTCTGTTTTCAAATGTTTTATTTTTGAACGTCAGTTCACATTTGTAGGTGGATCATCAGTGTTAGAGCTAAAATTAGCATGTTTAAAGTGATTTTCATGCTTCCAGGGGCTCGGGAAGTGAATTAAATACTATTTGGAGGCATTTAATGTTCAATCAAAAACGGCTGATTTTTGACAAAAGAGATAACACCCCCCCATTACGTCATGCTTCAGAAATGTGGAAAATGGTCCGTTTTCAAATGTTTTCTTTTTGAACGTCAGTTCACATTTGTAGGTGGATCATCAGTGTTAGAGCTAAAATTAGCATGTTTAAAGTGATTTTCATGCTTCCAGGGGCCCTAAACACAAGATTTATGGAATGGTTAAAAGTGCATGAAAATGGCCAATTTACTCACTCTGAGTTCTCAAAAAGGGTTTTTTCACCCCGGGAAGTTAATTAAATACCATTTGGAGGCATTTAATGTTCGAGCAAAAACGGCTGATTTTCGACAAAAGAGATAACACCCCCCCATTACGTCATGCTTCAGAAATGTGGAAAATGGTCTGTTTTCAAATGTTTTATTTTTGAACGTCAGTTCACATTTGTAGGTGGATCATCAGTGTTAGAGCTAAAATTAGCATGTTTAAAGTGATTTTCATGCTTCCAGGGGCTCGGGAAGTGAATTAAATACTATTTGGAGGCATTTAATGTTCAATCAAAAACAGCTGATTTTTGACAAAAGAGATAACACCCCCCCATTACGTCATGCTTCAGAAATGTGGAAAATGGTCCGTTTTCAAATGTTTTATTTTTGAACGTCAGTTCACATTTGTAGGTGGATCATCAGTGTTAGAGCTAAAATTAGCATGTTTAAAGTGATTTTCATGCTTCCAGGGGCTCGGGAAGTGAATTAAATACTATTTGGAGGCATTTAATGTTCAAGCAAAAACGGCTGATTTTCGACAATAGAGATAACACCCCCCCATTACGTCATGCTTCAGAAATGTGGAAAATGGCCGTTTTCAAATATTTTCTTTTTGAACGTCAGTTCACATTTGTAGGTGGATCATCAGTGTTAGAGCTAAAATTAGCATGTTTAAAGTGATTTTCATGCTTCCAGGGGCCCTAAACACAAGATTTATGGAATGGTTAAAAGTGCATGAAAATGGCCAATTTACTCACTCTGAGTTCTCAAAAAAGGGTTTCTTCACCCCGGGAAGTTAATTAAATACCATTTGGAGGCATTTAATGTTCGAGCAAAAACGGCTGATTTTCGACAAGAGAGATAACCCCCCCATTACGTCATGCTTCAGAAATGTGGAAAATGGTCCGTTTTCAAATGTTTTATTTTTGAACGTCAGTTCCCATTTGTAGGTGGATCATCAGTGTTAGAGCTAAAATTAGCATGTTTAAAGAGATTTTCATGCTTCCAGGGGCTCGGGAAGTGAGTTAAATACTATTTGGAGGCATTTAATGTTCAATCAAAAACAGCTGATTTTTGACAAAAGAGATAACACCCCCCCCATTACGTCATGCTTCAGAAATGTGGAAAATGGTCCGTTTTCAAATGTTTTATTTTTGAACGTCAGTTCACATTTGTAGGTGGATCATCAGTGTTAGAGCTAAAATTAGCATGTTTAAAGTGATTTTCATGCTTCCAGGGGCTCGGGAAGTGAATTAAATACTATTTGGAGGCATTTATTGTTCAAGCAAAAACGGCTGATTTTCGACAAAAGAGATAACACCCCCCCATTACGTCATGCTTCAGAAATGTGGAAAATGGTCCGTTTTCAAATGTTTTATTTTTGAATGTGAGTTCACATTTGTAGGTGGATCATCAGTGTTAGAGCTAAAATTAGCATGTTTAAAGTGGTTTTCATGCTTCCAGGGGCCCTAAACACAAGATTTATGGAAGGGTAAAAGTGCATGAAAATGGCCAATTTACTCACTCTGAGTTCTCAAAAAGGGTTTCTTCACCCCGGGAAGTTAATTAAATAACATTTGGAGGCATTTAATGTTCGAGCAAAAACGGCTGATTTTCGACAAAAGAGATAACACCCCCCCATTACGTCATGCTTCAGAAATGTGGAAAATGGTCCGTTTTCAAATGTTTTATTTTTGAACGTCAGTTCACATTTGTAGGTGGATCATCAGTGTTAGAGCTAAAATTAGCATGTTTAAAGTGATTTTCATGCTTCCAGGGGCTCGGGAAGTGAATTAAATACTATTTGGAGGCATTTAATGTTCAATCAAAAACAGCTGATTTTTGACAAAAGAGATAACACCCCCCCATTACGTCATGCTTCAGAAATGTGGAAAATGGTCCGTTTTCAAATGTTTTCATTTTGAACGTCAGTTCACATTTGTAGGTGGATCATCAGTGTTAGAGCTAAAATTAGCATGTTTAATGTGATTTTCATGCTTCCAGGGGCTCGGGAAGTGAATTAAATACTATTTGGAGGCATTTAATGTTCAATCAAAAACAGCTGATTTTTGACAAAAGAGATAACACCCCCCCATTACGTCATGCTTCAGAAATGTGGAAAATGGTCCGTTTTCAAATGTTTTATTTTTGAACGTCAGTTCACATTTGTAGGTGGATCATCAGTGTTAGAGCTAAAATTAGCATGTTTAAAGTGATTTTCATGCTTCTAGGGGCCCTAAACACAAGATTTATGGAATGGTTAAAAGTGCATGAAAATGGCCAATTTACTCACTCTGAGTTCTCAAAAAGGGTTTCTTCACCCTGGGAAGTTAATTAAATACCATTTGGAGGCATTTAATGTTCGAGCAAAAACGGCTGATTTTCGACAAACGAGATAACACCCCCCCATTACGTCATGCTTCAGAAATGTGGAAAATGGTCCGTTTTCAAATGTTTTATTTTTGAACGTCAGTTCACATTTGTAGGTGGATCATCAGTGTTAGAGGTAAAAGTAGCATGTTTAAAGTGATTTTCATGCTTCCAGGTGCCCTAAACACAAGATTTATGGAATGGTTAAAAGTGCATGAAAATGGCCAATTTACTCACTCTGAGTTCTCAAAAAGGGTTTCTTCACCCCGGGAAGTTAATTAAATACTATTTGGAGGCATTTAATGTTCGAGCAAAAACGGCTGATTTTCGACAAAAGAGATAACACCCCCCCCATTACGTCATGCTTCAGAAATGTGGAAAATGGTCCGTTTTCAAATGTTTTATTTTTGAACGTCAGTTCACATTTGTAGGTGGATCATCAGTGTTAGAGCTAAAATTAGCATGTTTAAAGTGATTTTCATGCTTCCAGGGGCTCGGGAAGTGAATTAAATACTATTTGGAGGCATTTAATGTTCAAGCAAAAACGGCTGATTTTCGGCAAAAGAGATAACACCCCCCCATTACGTCATGCTTCAGAAATGTGGAAAATGGTCCGTTTTCAAATGTTTTATTTTTGAACGTCAGTTCACATTTGTAGGTGGATCATCAGTGTTAGAGCTAAAATTAGCATGTTTAAAGTGGTTTTCATGCTTCCAGGGGCCCTAAACACAAGATTTATGGAATGGTTAAAAGTGCATGAAAATGGCCAATTTACTCACTCTGAGTTCTCAAAAAGGGTTTCTTCACCCAGGGAAGTTAATTAAATACCATTTGGAGGCATTTAATGTTCAAGCAAAAACGGCTGATTTTCGACAAAAGAGATAACACCCCCCCATTACGTCATGCTTCAGAAATGTGGAAAATGGTCCGTTTTCAAATGTTTTATTTTTGAACGTCAGTTCACATTTGTAGGTGGATCATCAGTGTTAGAGCTAAAATTAGCATGTTTAAAGTGATTTTCATGCTTCCAGGGGCTCGGGAAGTGAGTTAAATACTATTTGGAGGCATTTAATGTTCAATCAAAAACAGCTGATTTTTGACAAAAGAGATAACACCCCCCCATTACGTCATGCTTCAGAAATGTGGAAAATGGTCCGTTTTCAAATGTTTTATTTTTGAACGTCAGTTCACATTTGTAGGTGGATCATCAGTGTTAGAGCTAAAATTAGCATGTTTAAAGTGATTTTCATGCTTCCAGGGGCTCGGGAAGTGAATTAAATACTATTTGGAGGCATTTAATGTTCAAGCAAAAACGGCTGATTTTCGACAATAGAGATAACACCCCCCCATTACGTCATGCTTCAGAAATGTGGAAAATGGCCGTTTTCAAATATTTTCTTTTTGAACGTCAGTTCACATTTGTAGGTGGATCATCAGTGTTAGAGCTAAAATTAGCATGTTTAAAGTGATTTTCATGCTTCCAGGGGCCCTAAACACAAGATTTATGGAATGGTTAAAAGTGCATGAAAATGGCCAATTTACTCACTCTGAGTTCTCAAAAAAGGGTTTCTTCACCCCGGGAAGTTAATTAAATACCATTTGGAGGCATTTAATGTTCGAGCAAAAACGGCTGATTTTCGACAAGAGAGATAACCCCCCCATTACGTCATGCTTCAGAAATGTGGAAAATGGTCCGTTTTCAAATGTTTTATTTTTGAACGTCAGTTCCCATTTGTAGGTGGATCATCAGTGTTAGAGCTAAAATTAGCATGTTTAAAGAGATTTTCATGCTTCCAGGGGCTCGGGAAGTGAGTTAAATACTATTTGGAGGCATTTAATGTTCAATGAAAAACAGCTGATTTTTGACAAAAGAGATAACACCCCCCCATTACGTCATGCTTCAGAAATGTGGAAAATGGTCCGTTTTCAAATGTTTTATTTTTGAACGTCAGTTCACATTTGTAGGTGGATCATCAGTGTTAGAGCTAAAATTAGCATGTTTAAAGTGATTTTCATGCTTCCAGGGGCTCGGGAAGTGAATTAAATACTATTTGGAGGCATTTATTGTTCAAGCAAAAACGGCTGATTTTCGACAAAAGAGATAACACCCCCCCATTACGTCATGCTTCAGAAATGTGGAAAATGGTCCGTTTTCAAATGTTTTATTTTTGAATGTGAGTTCACATTTGTAGGTGGATCATCAGTGTTAGAGCTAAAATTAGCATGTTTAAAGTGGTTTTCATGCTTCCAGGGGCCCTAAACACAAGATTTATGGAAGGGTAAAAGTGCATGAAAATGGCCAATTTACTCACTCTGAGTTCTCAAAAAGGGTTTCTTCACCCAGGGAAGTTAATTAAATAACATTTGGAGGCATTTAATGTTCGAGCAAAAACGGCTGATTTTCGACAAAAGAGATAACACCCCCCCATTACGTCATGCTTCAGAAATGTGGAAAATGGTCCGTTTTCAAATGTTTTATTTTTGAACGTCAGTTCACATTTGTAGGTGGATCATCAGTGTTAGAGCTAAAATTAGCATGTTTAAAGTGATTTTCATGCTTCCAGGGGCTCGGGAAGTGAATTAAATACTATTTGGAGGCATTTAATGTTCAATCAAAAACAGCTGATTTTTGACAAAAGAGATAACACCCCCCCATTACGTCATGCTTCAGAAATGTGGAAAATGGTCCGTTTTCAAATGTTTTCTTTTTGAACGTCAGTTCACATTTGTAGGTGGATCATCAGTGTTAGAGCTAAAATTAGCATGTTTAAAGTGATTTTCATGCTTCTAGGGGCCCTAAACACAAGATTTATGGAATGGTTAAACGTGCATGAAAATGGCCAATTTACTCACTCTGAGTTCTCAAAAAGGGTTTCTTCACCCTGGGAAGTTAATTAAATACCATTTGGAGGCATTTAATGTTCGAGCAAAAACGGCTGATTTTCGACAAAAGAGATAACACCCCCCCCATTACGTCATGCTTCAGAAATGTGGAAAATGGTCCGTTTTCAAATGTTTTATTTTTGAACGTCAGTTCCCATTTGTAGGTGGATCATCAGTGTTAGAGCTAAAATTAGCATGTTTAAAGAGATTTTCATGCTTCCAGGGGCTCGGGAAGTGAGTTAAATACTATTTGGAGGCATTTAATGTTCAATGAAAAACAGCTGATTTTTGACAAAAGAGATAACACCCCCCCATTACGTCATGCTTCAGAAATGTGGAAAATGGTCCGTTTTCAAATGTTTTATTTTTGAACGTCAGTTCACATTTGTAGGTGGATCATCAGTGTTAGAGCTAAAATTAGCATGTTTAAAGTGATTTTCATGCTTCCAGGGGCTCGGGAAGTGAATTAAATACTATTTGGAGGCATTTATTGTTCAAGCAAAAACGGCTGATTTTCGACAAAAGAGATAACACCCCCCCATTACGTCATGCTTCAGAAATGTGGAAAATGGTCCGTTTTCAAATGTTTTATTTTTGAATGTGAGTTCACATTTGTAGGTGGATCATCAGTGTTAGAGCTAAAATTAGCATGTTTAAAGTGGTTTTCATGCTTCCAGGGGCCCTAAACACAAGATTTATGGAAGGGTAAAAGTGCATGAAAATGGCCAATTTACTCACTCTGAGTTCTCAAAAAGGGTTTCTTCACCCAGGGAAGTTAATTAAATAACATTTGGAGGCATTTAATGTTCGAGCAAAAACGGCTGATTTTCGACAAAAGAGATAACACCCCCCCATTACGTCATGCTTCAGAAATGTGGAAAATGGTCCGTTTTCAAATGTTTTATTTTTGAACGTCAGTTCACATTTGTAGGTGGATCATCAGTGTTAGAGCTAAAATTAGCATGTTTAAAGTGATTTTCATGCTTCCAGGGGCTCGGGAAGTGAATTAAATACTATTTGGAGGCATTTAATGTTCAATCAAAAACAGCTGATTTTTGACAAAAGAGATAACACCCCCCCATTACGTCATGCTTCAGAAATGTGGAAAATGGTCCGTTTTCAAATGTTTTCTTTTTGAACGTCAGTTCACATTTGTAGGTGGATCATCAGTGTTAGAGCTAAAATTAGCATGTTTAAAGTGATTTTCATGCTTCTAGGGGCCCTAAACACAAGATTTATGGAATGGTTAAACGTGCATGAAAATGGCCAATTTACTCACTCTGAGTTCTCAAAAAGGGTTTCTTCACCCTGGGAAGTTAATTAAATACCATTTGGAGGCATTTAATGTTCGAGCAAAAACGGCTGATTTTCGACAAACGAGATAACACCCCCCCATTACGTCATGCTTCAGAAATGTGGAAAATGGTCCGTTTTCAAATGTTTTATTTTTGAACGTCAGTTCACATTTGTAGGTGGATCATCAGTGTTAGAGGTAAAAGTAGCATGTTTAAAGTGATTTTCATGCTTCCAGGTGCCCTAAACACAAGATTTATGGAATGGTTAAAAGTGCATGAAAATGGCCAATTTACTCACTCTGAGTTCTCAAAAAGGGTTTCTTCACCCCGGGAAGTTAATTAAATACCATTTGGAGGCATTTAATGTTCGAGCAAAAACGGCTGATTTTCGACAAAAGAGATAACACCCCCCCCATTACGTCATGCTTCAGAAATGTGGAAAATGGTCCGTTTTCAAATGTTTTATTTTTGAACGTCAGGTCACATTTGTAGGTGGATCATCAGTGTTAGAGCTAAAATTAGCATGTTTAAAGTGATTTTCATGCTTCCAGGGGCTCGGGAAGTGAATTAAATACTATTTGGAGGCATTTAATGTTCAATCAAAAACAGCTGATTTTTGACAAAAGAGATAACACCCCCCCATTACGTCATGCTTCAGAAATGTGGAAAATGGTCCGTTTTCAAATGTTTTATTTTTGAACGTCAGTTCACATTTGTAGGTGGATTATCAGTGTTAGAGCTAAAATTAGCATGTTTGAAGTGATTTTCATGCTTCCAGGGGCTCGGGAAGTGAATTAAATACTATTTGGAGGCATTTAATGTTCAAGCAAAAACGGCTGATTTTCGACAAAAGAGATAACACCCCCCCATTACGTCATGCTTCAGAAATGTGGAAAATGGTCCGTTTTCAAATGTTTTATTTTTGAACGTCAGTTCACATTTGTAGGTGGATCATCAGTGTTAGAGCTAAAATTAGCATGTTTAAAGTGATTTTCATGCTTCCAGGGGCCCTAAACACAAGATTTATGGAATGGTTAAAAGTGCATGAAAATGGCCAATTTACTCACTCTGAGTTCTCAAAAAGGGTTTCTTCACCCCGGGAAGTTAATTAAATACCATTTGGAGGCATTTAATGTTCGAGCAAAAACGGCTGATTTTCGACAAAAGAGATAACACCCCCCCATTACGTCATGCTTCAGAAATGTGGAAAATGGTCTGTTTTCAAATGTTTTATTTTTGAACGTCAGTTCACATTTGTAGGTGGATCATCAGTGTTAGAGCTAAAATTAGCATGTTTAAAGTGATTTTCATGCTTCCAGGGGCCCTAAACACAAGATTTATGGAATGGTTAAAAGTGCATGAAAATGGCCAATTTACTCACTCTGAGTTCTCAAAAAGGGTTTCTTCACCCCGGAAAGTTAATTAAATAACATTTGGAGGCATTTAATGTTCGAGCAAAAACGGCTGATTTTCGACAAAAGAGATAACACCCCCCAATTACGTCATGCTTCAGAAATGTGGAAAATGGTCCGTTTTCAAATGTTTTATTTTTGAACGTCAGTTCACATTTGTAGGTGGATCATCAGTGTTAGAGCTAAAATTAGCATGTTTAAAGTGATTTTTATGCTTCCAGGGGCTCGGGAAGTGAATTAAATACTATTTGGAGGCATTTAATGTTCAAGCAAAAACGGCTGATTTTCGACAAAAGAGATAACACCCCCCCATTACGTCATGCTTCAGAAATGTGGAAAATGGTCCGTTTTCAAATGTTTTATTTTTGAACGTCAGTTCACATTTGTAGGTGGATCATCAGTGTTAGAGCTAAAATTAGCATGTTTAAAGTGATTTTCATGCTTCCAGGGGCCCTAAACACAAGATTTATGGAATGGTTAAAAGTGCATGAAAATGGCCAATTTACTCACTCTGAGTTCTCAAAAAGGGTTTCTTCACCCCGGAAAGTTAATTAAATAACATTTGGAGGCATTTAATGTTCGAGCAAAAACGGCTGATTTTCGACAAAAGAGATAACACCCCCCAATTACGTCATGCTTCAGAAATGTGGAAAATGGTCCGTTTTCAAATGTTTTATTTTTGAACGTCAGTTCACATTTGTAGGTGGATCATCAGTGTTAGAGCTAAAATTAGCATGTTTAAAGTGATTTTCATGCTTCCAGGGGCTCGGGAAGTGAATTAAATACTATTTGGAGGCATTTAATGTTCAATCAAAAACAGCTGATTTTTGACAAAAGAGATAACACCCCCCCATTACGTCACGCTTCAGAAATGTGGAAAATGGTCCGTTTTCAAATGTTTTCTTTTTGAACGTCAGTTCACATTTGTAGGTGGATCATCAGTGTTAGAGCTAAAATTATCATGTTTAAACTGATTTTCATGCTTCCAGGGGCTCGGGAAGTGAATTAAATACTATTTGGAGGCATTTAATGTTCAAGCAAAAACGGCTGATTTTCGACAAAAGAGATAACACCCCCCCATTACGTCATGCTTCAGAAATGTGGAAAATGGTCCGTTTTCAAATGTTTTATTTTTGAACGTCAGTTCACATTTGTAGGTGGATCATCAGTGTTAGAGCTAAAATTAGCATGTTTAAAGTGGTTTTCATGCTTCCAGGGACCCTAAACACAAGATTTATGGAATGGTTAAAAGTGCATGAAAATGGCCAATTTACTCACTCTGAGTTCTCAAAAAGGGTTTCTTCACCCAAGGAAGTTAATTAAATACCATTTGGAGGCATTTAATGTTCGAGCAAAAACGGCTGATTTTCGACAAAAGAGATAACACCCCCCCATTACGTCATGCTTCAGAAATGTGGAAAATGGTCTGTTTTCAAATGTTTTATTTTTGAACGTCAGTTCACATTTGTAGGTGGATCATCAGTGTTAGAGCTAAAATTAGCATGCTTAAAGTGATTTTCATGCTTCCAGGGGCCCTAAACACAAGATTTATGGAATGGTTAAAAGTGCATGAAAATGGCCAATTTACACACTCTGAGTTCTCAAAAAGGGTTTCTTCACCCCGGGAAGTTAATTAAATAACATTTGGAGGCATTTAATGTTCGAGCAACAACGGCTGATTTTCGACAAAAGAGATAACACCCCCCCATTACGTCAAGCTTCAGAAATGTGGAAAATGGTCCGTTTTCAAATGTTTTATTTTTGAACGTCAGTTCACATTTGTAGGTGGATCATCAGTGTTAGAGCTAAAATTTGCATGTTTAAAGTGATTTTCATGCTTCCAGGGGCTCGGGAAGTGAATTAAATACTGCAAAAACGGCTGATTTTCGACAAAAGAGATAACACCCCCCCATTACGTCATGCTTCAGAAATGTGGAAAATGGTCCGTTTTCAAATGTTTTCTTTTTGAACGTCAGTTCACATTTGTAGGTGGATCATCAGTGTTAGAACTAAAATTAGCATGTTTAAAGTGATTTTCATGCTTCCAGGGGCCCTAAACACAAGATTTATGGAATGGTTAAAAGTGCATGAAAATGGCCAATTTACTCACTCTGAGTTCTCAAAAAGGGTTTTTTCACCCCGGGAAGTTAATTAAATACCATTTGGAGGCATTTAATGTTCGAGCAAAAACGTCTGATTTTCGACAAAAGAGATAACACCCCCCCATTACGTCATGCTTCAGAAATGTGGAAAATGGTCTGTTTTCAAATGTTTTATTTTTGAACGTCAGTTCACATTTGTAGGTGGATCATCAGTGTTAGAGCTAAAATTAGCATGTTTAAAGTGATTTTCATGCTTCCAGGGGCTCGGGAAGTGAATTAAATACTATTTGGAGGCATTTAATGTTCAATCAAAAACAGCTGATTTTTGACAAAAGAGATAACACCCCCCCATTACGTCATGCTTCAGAAATGTGGAAAATGGTCCATTTTCAAATGTTTTCTTTTTGAACGTCAGTTCACATTTGTAGGTGGATCATCAGTGTTAGAGCTAAAATTAGCATGTTTAAAGTGATTTTCATGCTTCCAGGGGCCCTAAACACAAGATTTATGGAATGGTTAAAAGAACATGAAAATGGCCAATTTACTCACTCTGAGTTCTCAAAAAGGGGTTCTTCACCCCGGGAAGTTAATTAAATACTATTTGGAGGCATTTAATGTTCGAGCAAAAACGGCTGATTTTCGACAAAAGAGATAACACCCCCCCCCCATTACGTCATGCTTCAGAAATGTGGAAAATGGTCCGTTTTCAAATGTTTTATTTTTGAACGTCAGTTCACATTTGTAGGTGGATCATCAGTGTTAGAGCTAAAATTAGCATGTTTAAAGTGATTTTCATGCTTCCAGGGGCTCGGGAAGTGAATTAAATACTATTTGGAGGCATTTAATGTTCAAGCAAAAACGGCTGATTTTCGACAAAAGAGATAACACCCCCCCATTACGTCATGCTTCAGAAATGTGGAAAATGGTCCGTTTTCAAATGTTTTATTTTTGAACGTCAGTTCACATTTGTAGGTGGATCATCAGTGTTAGAGCTAAAATTAGCATGTTTAAAGTGATTTTCATGCTTCCAGGGGCTCGGGAAGTGAGTTAAATACTATTTGGAGGCATTTAATGTTCAATCAAAAACAGCTGATTTTTGACAAAAGAGATAACACCCCCCCATTACGTCATGCTTCAGAAATGTGGAAAATGGTCCGTTTTCAAATGTTTTATTTTTGAACGTCAGTTCACATTTGTAGGTGGATCATCAGTGTTAGAGCTAAAATTAGCATGTTTAAAGTGATTTTCATGCTTCCAGGGGCTCGGGAAGTGAATTAAATACTATTTGGAGGCATTTAATGTTCAAGCAAAAACGGCTGATTTTCGACAATAGAGATAACACCCCCCCATTACGTCATGCTTCAGAAATGTGGAAAATGGCCGTTTTCAAATATTTTCTTTTTGAACGTCAGTTCACATTTGTAGGTGGATCATCAGTGTTAGAGCTAAAATTAGCATGTTTAAAGTGATTTTCATGCTTCCAGGGGCCCTAAACACAAGATTTATGGAATGGTTAAAAGTGCATGAAAATGGCCAATTTACTCACTCTGAGTTCTCAAAAAAGGGTTTCTTCACCCCGGGAAGTTAATTAAATACCATTTGGAGGCATTTAATGTTCGAGCAAAAACGGCTGATTTTCGACAAAAGAGATAACACCCCCCCATTACGTCATGCTTCAGAAATGTGGAAAATGGTCTGTTTTCAAATGTTTTATTTTTGAACGTCAGTTCACATTTGTAGGTGGATCATCAGTGTTAGAGCTAAAATTAGCATGTTTAAAGTGATTTTCATGCTTCCAGGGGCCCTAAACACAAGATTTATGGAATGGTTAAAAGTGCATGAAAATGGCCAATTTACTCACTCTGAGTTCTCAAAAAGGGTTTCTTCACACCGGAAAGTTAATTAAATAACATTTGGAGGCATTTAATGTTCGAGCAAAAACGGCTGATTTTCGACAAAAGAGATAACACCCCCCAATTACGTCATGCTTCAGAAATGTGGAAAATGGTCCGTTTTCAAATGTTTTATTTTTGAACGTCAGTTCACATTTGTAGGTGGATCATCAGTGTTAGAGCTAAAATTAGCATGTTTAAAGTGATTTTTATGCTTCCAGGGGCTCGGGAAGTGAATTAAATACTATTTGGAGGCATTTAATGTTCAAGCAAAAACGGCTGATTTTCGACAAAAGAGATAACACCCCCCCATTACGTCATGCTTCAGAAATGTGGAAAATGGTCCGTTTTCAAATGTTTTATTTTTGAACGTCAGTTCACATTTGTAGGTGGATCATCAGTGTTAGAGCTAAAATTAGCATGTTTAAAGTGATTTTCATGCTTCCAGGGGCCCTAAACACAAGATTTATGGAATGGTTAAAAGTGCATGAAAATGGCCAATTTACTCACTCTGAGTTCTCAAAAAGGGTTTCTTCACCCCGGGAAGTTAATTAAATACCATTTGGAGGCATTTAATGTTCGAGCAAAAATGGCTAATTTTCGACAAAAGAGATAACACCCCCCCATTACGTCATGCTTCAGAAATGTGGAAAATGGTCCGTTTTCAAATGTTTTATTTTTGAACGTCAGTTCACATTTGTAGGTGGATCATCAGTGTTAGAGCTAAAATTAGCATGTTTAAAGTGATTTTCATGCTTCCAGGGGCTCGGGAAGTGAATTAAATACTATTTGGAGGCATTTAATGTTCAATCAAAAACAGCTGATTTTTGACAAAAGAGATAACACCCCCCCATTACGTCACGCTTCAGAAATGTGGAAAATGGTCCGTTTTCAAATGTTTTCTTTTTGAACGTCAGTTCACATTTGTAGGTGGATCATCAGTGTTAGAGCTAAAATTATCATGTTTAAACTGATTTTCATGCTTCCAGGGGCTCGGGAAGTGAATTAAATACTATTTGGATGCATTTAATGTTCAAGCAAAAACGGCTGATTTTCGACAAAAGAGATAACACCCCCCCATTACGTCATGCTTCAGAAATGTGGAAAATGGTCCGTTTTCAAATGTTTTATTTTTGAACGTCAGTTCACATTTGTAGGTGGATCATCAGTGTTAGAGCTAAAATTAGCATGTTTAAAGTGGTTTTCATGCTTCCAGGGGCCCTAAACACAAGATTTATGGAATGGTTAAAAGTGCATGAAAATGGCCAATTTACACACTCTGAGTTCTCAAAAAGGGTTTCTTCACCCCGGGAAGTTAATTAAATAACATTTGGAGGCATTTAATGTTCGAGCAACAACGGCTGATTTTCGACAAAAGAGATAACACCCCCCATTACGTCAAGCTTCAGAAATGTGGAAAATGGTCCGTTTTCAAATGTTTTATTTTTGAACGTCAGTTCACATTTGTAGGTGGATCATCAGTGTTAGAGCTAAAATTTGCATGTTTAAAGTGATTTTCATGCTTCCAGGGGCTCGGGAAGTGAATTAAATACTGCAAAAACGGCTGATTTTCGACAAAAGAGATAACACCCCCCCATTACGTCATGCTTCAGAAATGTGGAAAATGGTCCGTTTTCAAATGTTTTCTTTTTCAATCAATCAATCAGTGACACTTATAAAGCGCGCTACATACCCGTAGGGTCTCAAGGCGCTGGGGAGGGGGGGTGCCGCTACTGCTCGAACAGCCAGGTCTTCAGCTTCTTCCTGAAGGAGAGGTGGTCTTGGGTCAGGCGCAGGTCGGACGGGAGGGAGTTCCAGGTCTTGGCGGCCAGGTAGGAGAAGGACCTTCCTCCTGTAGTCGCTCTTCGGATGCGGGGGACGGCGGCGAGGGCGTGGTTGGCTGATCGAAGGTGGCGTTTGGGAGCGTAGAAGTTGACTCGGCTGTTGAGGTAGCTCGGGCCTTGGTCGTGTAGGGCTTTGTGTGCGTGGGTGAGGAGGCGGAAGGTGATTCTCTTGTTAATGGGGAGCCAGTGAAGGTCTCTCAGATGTCCGGAGATGTGGCTGGATCGAGGGATGTCGAGGATGAGTCTGGCTGAGGCGTTTTGGATCCGCTGGAGTCTCTTCTGGAGCTTGGCGGTGGTCCCGGCGTAGAGGGCGTTGCCGTAGTCCAGTCGGCTGGTGACGAGGGCCTGGGTGACGGTCTTCCTGGTCTCTGTGGGGATCCACCAGAAGATCTTCCGTAGCATGCGTAGGATGTTGAAGCACGCCGAGGAGACGCTGTTGACTTGCCTGGTCATGGAGAGGGAGGAGTCCAGGATGAAGCCCAGGTTGCGTGCATGGTCTGTCGGTTTGGGTGCGGTGCCCAGGGCGGGAGGCCACCAGGAGTCGTCCCAGGCGGAGGGTGAAGAGCCCAGGATGAGGACCTCCGTCTTGTCCGAGTTCAGTTTCAGGCGGCTGGTCGTCATCCACTCGGCTACCTCTTTCATCCCTTCGTGCAGGTTGGCTCTGGCGGCGGCGGGGTTGTTGGTCAGGGAGAGGATCAGCTGGGTGTCGTCGGCGTAGGAGATGATGCTGAGGTGGTGTTTGCGTACGATGGCCGCGAGGGGGCTCATGTAGACGTTGAAGAGGGTGGGGCTCAGTGATGATCCTTGGGGGACGCCGCAGATGACTTCGGAGGCCTCTGACTTGTACGGTGGTAGGCGGACTCGCTGTGTTCTTCCGTCGAGGAAGGAGATGATCCATTCCAGCGCCTTGTCCTGGATTCCGATGTTGCTGAGGCGCCGTATTAGGGTGCGGTGGCAGACCGTGTCGAATGCCGCGGAGAGGTCTAGGAGGATGAGGGCCGCTGTTTCTCCATTGTCCATCAGGGCTCGGATGTCATCGGTGGCGGCGATGAGGGCGGTCTCGGTGCTGTGTTTGGCTCGGAAGCCGGACTGTGAGGGGTCGAGGGATCCATTCGTCTCGAGGAAGGCGGCCATCTGCTTGTTGACGGTCTTCTCGATGACTTTGGCTGGAAACGGGAGAAGCGAGATGGGGCGGTAGTTCTTGAGGTCGGTGGGGTCCGCTGTTGGTTTCTTGAGTAGAGCGCTGAGTTCGGCGTGTTTCCAGCTTTCGGGGAAGATGGCGGTGTCGAAGGATGTGTTGATGATGTCTCGCAGGTGGGGTGCGATGACAGCGTCGGCCTTGTTGAAGACGTGGTGAGGGCAGGGGTCGGTTGGTGATCCGGAGTGGATGGAGTTCATCGTGCGGATGGTGTCTTCTGTGCTGATCGGGGTCCAGGCGTGGAGGGTGGTGGTGCTGGGGGGTGGCTGGTCGGTCGTGGTGTGCGTTGGTTGGTTGTTGAAACTGCTGTGTATGTCCGTGATCTTGTTGTGGAAGTATGAGGCGAGGGAGTTGCAGAGGTCTTGCGATGGGGTGATGTCGTTGTTTCCTGCGCTGGGGTTGGAAAGCTCTTTCACGATGTTGAAGAGTTCCTTGCTGTTGTGTGCGTTGTTGTCCAACCGGTCCTTGAATGCTGTTCTCTTGGCGGCGCGGATCAGCTGGTGGTGTTTCCGGGTGGCCAGTTTGTAGGAGGTCCTGTTGTCCGGTGTCGGGTCCCTTTTCCAGACTTTCTCGAGGGCTCGGCAGTTCTTCTTGGAGCTCTTGAGTTCGTCGGTGAACCATGGGGCCTTCTTGCTGCCGGGTCTGCTGGGCGGGGTCCTCAGCGGGGCGAGTTCGTCCGCGCAGTTGCTGATCCACTTCGTGATGTTATCGGCGGCCTGGCTGGGGTTCGCTGAGCTGGCAGGAGGGTGTTGGCTCAGGGAGGTGGCGAGCTGGTCTGCTGTGATCTTGTTCCAGCTTCTGCGGGCGGTGTGTTGCTGGTGTTGGTGGGTCGTCGTTCTCTTGAAGGTGAAGTGGACGCAGCTGTGGTCCGTCCATTGAAGCTCTGTGGCGTGGCTGAAGTTGATGTCTGTGCTGGATGAGAAGACGGCGTCGAGTGTGTGTCCGGCGAGGTGGGTGGGGGTGGACACCAGTTGCTTGAGTCCCAGGTTGGCGAGGTTGTCGAGCAGGGTGCTGGTGTTGTGGTCGTTGTTGTTCTCCAGGTGGAAGTTCAGGTCCCCCAGGAGGATGTAGTCAGCGGAGGGGAGGGCATGCGGGCTGACGAAGTCGGCGATGTCCTCGCTGAATTGCGTGCGTGGTCCAGGGGGTCGGTAGATCAGGGTGCCTCTGAGGGTGGTGTTCGGGTTGGTGTGGATCTGGAAATGCAGGTGTTCGGCGCTGGTCAGGGTGTTGTCGGTGCTGGTCGTGAGACGGATGGTGTTCCTGTGGATGATGGCGATGCCTCCTCCCATCTGGTTGGCGTTTCGGTCCCTCCGGACGATCTTGTAGCCCTCTGGGATAGCGATGGCGATGTCGGGAGCTGAAGAGGCGTTCATCCAGGTCTCCGTGAGGAAGGCAACGTCAGGGGCTGTGGTGTCTAGAAGGTTCCAGAGTTCGATGGCGTGTCTGTGGACGGAGCGGGTGTTGAGCAGGATGCACTTGAGGTGGGTGCTGCTGGAGTTCGACTTGGCGGGAGCTGGTGCGAGGCAGGTCCGGATGCAGGAGAATTTGCAGGCGTGGCAGCTGAAAGGTCCGTGGGTGTGTCGTGGTGTGGCTTGATGGCAATCAGGGAGTCGGCCGGAGTTGAGAGCGGTGAGGGTGGCGGCGGAGTACGTCAGGCGGGTCGGTCGGGCTCCTCGGGGGCCAGGGGTCCTGGCGCTGGTCGCGATCCGGTCGCGGACGGGCGCAGACGGGCTTACCTTTGGCGCGCCTTCGGCGCACAATCGGCGCGCCCGCTGCGCGTGACCGCTGCGCGTTCGCACGGTCGCCATTTAAGGCGAAGTGCGCGGGTGGGCGGGGCAGCTGGGAGGCGGGAGCGGGGAGGGTTACAGAAGACAAAAGGGGCGGGGACAAGCGGCGGTGGCGGGAAGGGAGGGCGGGGGGCGGCGCGGTAGGCGGACAACAAGGAAGGAGAGAAAACGCGCTAAAAGTAAAAAACAGGCACAAATTACCGCTAAAAGCGGCAAAAACAGACTAAACACCAAAACCAGACAAGCACAAATCAATGACAAAACAAGGGAAAAACAAAAGCACTCGCAGCGGCGGCAGCCGGCAAACGAGGCAGCAGCGAGGCAGGGGCAGGCAAGGGGCACACGCAGCAGCTGGTGGCCGTGCGGCGCGGGGGTGTCCCACAAGTGGGTCACACTCACCTGCGTCGCACGGTCGCCATTTAAGGCCAAGTGCGCGGGTGGGCGGGGCAGCTGGGAGGCGGGAGCGGGGAGGGTTACAGAAGACAAAAGGGGCGGGGACAAGCGGCGGTGGCGGGAAGGGAGGGCGGGGGGCGGCGCGGTAGGCGGACAACAAGGAAGGAGAGAAAACGCGCTAAAAGTAAAAAACAGGCACAAATTACCGCTAAAAGCGGCAAAAACAGACTAAACACCAAAACCAGACAAGCACAAATCAATGACAAAACAAGGGAAAAACAAAAGCACTCGCAGCAGCGGCAGCCGGCAAACGAGGCAGCAGCGAGGCAGGGGCAGGCAAGGGGCACACGCAGCAGCTGGTGGCCGTGCGGCGCGGGGGTGTCCCACAACGTCAGTTCACATTTGTAGGTGGATCATCAGTGTTAGAGCTAAAATTAGCATGTTTAAAGTGATTTTCATGCTTCCAGGGGCCCTAAACACAAGATTTATGGAATGGTTAAAAGTGCATGAAAATGGCCAATTTACTCACTCTGAGTTCTCAAAAAGGGTTTTTTCACCCCGGGAAGTTAATTAAATACCATTTGGAGGCATTTAATGTTCGAGCAAAAACGGCTGATTTTCGACAAAAGAGATAACACCCCCCCATTACGTCATGCTTCAGAAATGTGGAAAATGGTCTGTTTTCAAATGTTTTATTTTTGAACGTCAGTTCACATTTGTAGGTGGATCATCAGTGTTAGAGCTAAAATTAGCATGTTTAAAGTGATTTTCATGCTTCCAGGGGCTCGGGAAGTGAATTAAATACTATTTGGAGGCATTTAATGTTCAATCAAAAACAGCTGATTTTTGACAAAAGAGATAACACCCCCCCATTACGTCATGCTTCAGAAATGTGGAAAATGGTCCGTTTTCAAATGTTTTCTTTTTGAACGTCAGTTCACATTTGTAGGTGGATCATCAGTGTTAGAGCTAAAATTAGCATGTTTAAAGTGATTTTCATGCTTCCAGGGGCCCTAAACACAAGATTTATGGAATGGTTAAAAGAACATGAAAATGGCCAATTTACTCACTCTGAGTTCTCAAAAAGGGGTTCTTCACCCCAGGAAGTTAATTAAATACTATTTGGAGGCATTTAATGTTCGAGCAAAAACGGCTGATTTTCGACAAAAGAGATAACACCCCCCCCCATTACGTCATGCTTCAGAAATGTGGAAAATGGTCCGTTTTCAAATGTTTTATTTTTGAACGTCAGTTCACATTTGTAGGTGGATCATCAGTGTTAGAGCTAAAATTAGCATGTTTAAAGTGATTTTCATGCTTCCAGGGGCTCGGGAAGTGAATTAAATACTATTTGGAGGCATTTAATGTTCAAGCAAAAACGGCTGATTTTCGACAAAAGAGATAACACCCCCCCATTACGTCATGCTTCAGAAATGTGGAAAATGGTCCGTTTTCAAATGTTTTATTTTTGAACGTCAGTTCACATTTGTAGGTGGATCATCAGTGTTAGAGCTAAAATTAGCATGTTTAAAGTGATTTTCATGCTTCCAGGGGCTCGGGAAGTGAGTTAAATACTATTTGGAGGCATTTAATGTTCAATCAAAAACAGCTGATTTTTGACAAAAGAGATAACACCCCCCCCATTACGTCATGCTTCAGAAATGTGGAAAATGGTCCGTTTTCAAATGTTTTATTTTTGAACGTCAGTTCACATTTGTAGGTGGATCATCAGTGTTAGAGCTAAAATTAGCATGTTTAAAGTGATTTTCATGCTTCCAGGGGCTCGGGAAGTGAATTAAATACTATTTGGAGGCATTTAATGTTCAAGCAAAAACGGCTGATTTTCGACAATAGAGATAACACCCCCCCATTACGTCATGCTTCAGAAATGTGGAAAATGGCCGTTTTCAAATATTTTCTTTTTGAACGTCAGTTCACATTTGTAGGTGGATCATCAGTGTTAGAGCTAAAATTAGCATGTTTAAAGTGATTTTCATGCTTCCAGGGGCCCTAAACACAAGATTTATGGAATGGTTAAAAGTGCATGAAAATGGCCAATTTACTCACTCTGAGTTCTCAAAAAAGGGTTTCTTCACCCCGGGAAGTTAATTAAATACCATTTGGAGGCATTTAATGTTCGAGCAAAAACGGCTGATTTTCGACAAGAGAGATAACCCCCCCCATTACGTCATGCTTCAGAAATGTGGAAAATGGTCCGTTTTCAAATGTTTTATTTTTGAACGTCAGTTCCCATTTGTAGGTGGATCATCAGTGTTAGAGCTAAAATTAGCATGTTTAAAGAGATTTTCATGCTTCCAGGGGCTCGGGAAGTGAGTTAAATACTATTTGGAGGCATTTAATGTTCAATCAAAAACAGCTGATTTTTGACAAAAGAGATAACACCCCCCCATTACGTCATGCTTCAGAAATGTGGAAAATGGTCCGTTTTCAAATGTTTTATTTTTGAACGTCAGTTCACATTTGTAGGTGGATCATCAGTGTTAGAGCTAAAATTAGCATGTTTAAAGTGATTTTCATGCTTCCAGGGGCTTGGGAAGTGAATTAAATACTATTTGGAGGCATTTATTGTTCAAGCAAAAACGGCTGATTTTCGACAAAAGAGATAACACCCCCCCATTACGTCATGCTTCAGAAATGTGGAAAATGGTCCGTTTTCAAATGTTTTATTTTTGAATGTGAGTTCACATTTGTAGGTGGATCATCAGTGTTAGAGCTAAAATTAGCATGTTTAAAGTGGTTTTCATGCTTCCAGGGGCCCTAAACACAAGATTTATGGAAGGGTAAAAGTGCATGAAAATGGCCAATTTACTCACTCTGAGTTCTCAAAAAGGGTTTCTTCACCCCGGGAAGTTAATTAAATAACATTTGGAGGCATTTAATGTTCGAGCAAAAACGGCTGATTTTCGACAAAAGAGATAACACCCCCCCATTACGTCATGCTTCAGAAATGTGGAAAATGGTCCGTTTTCAAATGTTTTATTTTTGAACGTCAGTTCACATTTGTAGGTGGATCATCAGTGTTAGAGCTAAAATTAGCATGTTTAAAGTGATTTTCATGCTTCCAGGGGCTCGGGAAGTGAATTAAATACTATTTGGAGGCATTTAATGTTCAATCAAAAACAGCTGATTTTTGACAAAAGAGATAACACCCCCCCATTACGTCATGCTTCAGAAATGTGGAAAATGGTCCGTTTTCAAATGTTTACTTTTTGAACGTCAGTTCACATTTGTAGGTGGATCATCAGTGTTAGAGCTAAAATTAGCATGTTTAAAGTGATTTTCATGCTTCCAGGGGCCCTAAACACAAGATTTATGGAATGGTTAAAAGAACATGAAAATGGCCAATTTACTCACTCTGAGTTCTCAAAAAGGGGTTCTTCACCCCGGGAAGTTAATTAAATACTATTTGGAGGCATTTAATGTTCGAGCAAAAACGGCTGATTTTCGACAAAAGAGATAACACCCCCCCCCATTACGTCATGCTTCAGAAATGTGGAAAATGGTCCGTTTTCAAATGTTTTATTTTTGAACGTCAGTTCACATTTGTAGGTGGATCATCAGTGTTAGAGCTAAAATTAGCATGTTTAAAGTGATTTTCATGCTTCCAGGGGCTCGGGAAGTGAATTAAATACTATTTGGAGGCATTTAATGTTCAAGCAAAAACGGCTGATTTTCGACAAAAGAGATAACACCCCCCCATTACGTCATGCTTCAGAAATGTGGAAAATGGTCCGTTTTCAAATGTTTTATTTTTGAACGTCAGTTCACATTTGTAGGTGGATCATCAGTGTTAGAGCTAAAATTAGCATGTTTAAAGTGATTTTCATGCTTCCAGGGGCTCGGGAAGTGAGTTAAATACTATTTGGAGGCATTTAATGTTCAATCAAAAACAGCTGATTTTTGACAAAAGAGATAACACCCCCCCATTACGTCATGCTTCAGAAATGTGGAAAATGGTCCGTTTTCAAATGTTTTATTTTTGAACGTCAGTTCACATTTGTAGGTGGATCATCAGTGTTAGAGCTAAAATTAGCATGTTTAAAGTGATTTTCATGCTTCCAGGGGCTCGGGAAGTGAATTAAATACTATTTGGAGGCATTTAATGTTCAAGCAAAAACGGCTGATTTTCGACAATAGAGATAACACCCCCCCATTACGTCATGCTTCAGAAATGTGGAAAATGGCCGTTTTCAAATATTTTCTTTTTGAACGTCAGTTCACATTTGTAGGTGGATCATCAGTGTTAGAGCTAAAATTAGCATGTTTAAAGTGATTTTCATGCTTCCAGGGGCCCTAAACACAAGATTTATGGAATGGTTAAAAGTGCATGAAAATGGCCAATTTACTCACTCTGAGTTCTCAAAAAAGGGTTTCTTCACCCCGGGAAGTTAATTAAATACCATTTGGAGGCATTTAATGTTCGAGCAAAAACGGCTGATTTTCGACAAGAGAGATAACCCCCCCCCATTACGTCATGCTTCAGAAATGTGGAAAATGGTCCGTTTTCAAATGTTTTATTTTTGAACGTCAGTTCCCATTTGTAGGTGGATCATCAGTGTTAGAGCTAAAATTAGCATGTTTAAAGAGATTTTCATGCTTCCAGGGGCTCGGGAAGTGAGTTAAATACTATTTGGAGGCATTTAATGTTCAATCAAAAACAGCTGATTTTTGACAAAAGAGATAACACCCCCCCATTACGTCATGCTTCAGAAATGTGGAAAATGGTCCGTTTTCAAATGTTTTATTTTTGAACGTCAGTTCACATTTGTAGGTGGATCATCAGTGTTAGAGCTAAAATTAGCATGTTTAAAGTGATTTTCATGCTTCCAGGGGCTTGGGAAGTGAATTAAATACTATTTGGAGGCATTTATTGTTCAAGCAAAAACGGCTGATTTTCGACAAAAGAGATAACACCCCCCCATTACGTCATGCTTCAGAAATGTGGAAAATGGTCCGTTTTCAAATGTTTTATTTTTGAATGTGAGTTCACATTTGTAGGTGGATCATCAGTGTTAGAGCTAAAATTAGCATGTTTAAAGTGGTTTTCATGCTTCCAGGGGCCCTAAACACAAGATTTATGGAAGGGTAAAAGTGCATGAAAATGGCCAATTTACTCACTCTGAGTTCTCAAAAAGGGTTTCTTCACCCCGGGAAGTTAATTAAATAACATTTGGAGGCATTTAATGTTCGAGCAAAAACGGCTGATTTTCGACAAAAGAGATAACACCCCCCCATTACGTCATGCTTCAGAAATGTGGAAAATGGTCCGTTTTCAAATGTTTTATTTTTGAACGTCAGTTCACATTTGTAGGTGGATCATCAGTGTTAGAGCTAAAATTAGCATGTTTAAAGTGATTTTCATGCTTCCAGGGGCTCGGGAAGTGAATTAAATACTATTTGGAGGCATTTAATGTTCAATCAAAAACAGCTGATTTTTGACAAAAGAGATAACACCCCCCCATTACGTCATGCTTCAGAAATGTGGAAAATGGTCCGTTTTCAAATGTTTTCTTTTTGAACGTCAGTTCACATTTGTAGGTGGATCATCAGTGTTAGAGCTAAAATTAGCATGTTTAAAGTGATTTTCATGCTTCCAGGGGCTCGGGAAGTGAATTAAATACTATTTGGAGGCATTTAATGTTCAATCAAAAACAGCTGATTTTTGACAAAAGAGATAACACCCCCCCATTATGTCATGCTTCAGAAATGTGGAAAATGGTCCGTTTTCAAATGTTTTATTTTTGAACTTCAGTTCACATTTGTAGGTGGATCATCAGTGTTAGAGCTAAAATTAGCATGTTTAAAGTGATTTTCATGCTTCTAGGGGCCCTAAACACAAGATTTATGGAATGGTTAAAAGTGCATGAAAATGGCCAATTTACTCACTCTGAGTTCTCAAAAAGGGTTTCTTCACCCTGGGAAGTTAATTAAATACCATTTGGAGGCATTTAATGTTCGAGCAAAAACGGCTGATTTTCGACAAACGAGATAACACCCCCCCATTACGTCATGCTTCAGAAATGTGGAAAATGGTCCGTTTTCAAATGTTTTATTTTTGAACGTCAGTTCACATTTGTAGGTGGATCATCAGTGTTAGAGGTAAAAGTAGCATGTTTAAAGTGATTTTCATGCTTCCAGGTGCCCTAAACACAAGATTTATGGAATGGTTAAAAGTGCATGAAAATGGCCAATTTACTCACTCTGAGTTCTCAAAAAGGGTTTCTTCACCCCGGGAAGTTAATTAAATACCATTTGGAGGCATTTAATGTTCGAGCAAAAACGGCTGATTTTCGGCAAAAGAGATAACACCCCCCCATTACGTCATGCTTCAGAAATGTGGAAAATGGTCCGTTTTCAAATGTTTTATTTTTGAATGTCAGTTCACATTTGTAGGTGGATCATCAGTGTTAGAGCTAAAATTAGCATGTTTAAAGTGGTTTTCATGCTTCCAGGGGCCCTAAACACAAGATTTATGGAATGGTTAAAAGTGCATGAAAATGGCCAATTTACTCACTCTGAGTTCTCAAAAAGGGTTTCTTCACCCAGGGAAGTTAATTAAATACCATTTGGAGGCATTTAATGTTCAAGCAAAAACGGCTGATTTTCGACAAAAGAGATAACACCCCCCCATTACGTCATGCTTCAGAAATGTGGAAAATGGTCCGTTTTCAAATGTTTTATTTTTGAACGTCAGTTCACATTTGTAGGTGGATCATCAGTGTTAGAGCTAAAATTAGCATGTTTAAAGTGATTTTCATGCTTCCAGGGGCTCGGGAAGTGAGTTAAATACTATTTGGAGGCATTTAATGTTCAATCAAAAACAGCTGATTTTTGACAAAAGAGATAACACCCCCCCATTACGTCATGCTTCAGAAATGTGGAAAATGGTCCGTTTTCAAATGTTTTATTTTTGAACGTCAGTTCACATTTGTAGGTGGATCATCAGTGTTAGAGCTAAAATTAGCATGTTTAAAGTGATTTTCATGCTTCCAGGGGCTCGGGAAGTGAATTAAATACTATTTGGAGGCATTTAATGTTCAAGCAAAAACGGCTGATTTTCGACAATAGAGATAACACCCCCCCATTACGTCATGCTTCAGAAATGTGGAAAATGGCCGTTTTCAAATATTTTCTTTTTGAACGTCAGTTCACATTTGTAGGTGGATCATCAGTGTTAGAGCTAAAATTAGCATGTTTAAAGTGATTTTCATGCTTCCAGGGGCCCTAAACACAAGATTTATGGAATGGTTAAAAGTGCATGAAAATGGCCAATTTACTCACTCTGAGTTCTCAAAAAAGGGTTTCTTCACCCCGGGAAGTTAATTAAATACCATTTGGAGGCATTTAATGTTCGAGCAAAAACGGCTGATTTTCGACAAGAGAGATAACCCCCCCATTACGTCATGCTTCAGAAATGTGGAAAATGGTCCGTTTTCAAATGTTTTATTTTTGAACGTCAGTTCCCATTTGTAGGTGGATCATCAGTGTTAGAGCTAAAATTAGCATGTTTAAAGAGATTTTCATGCTTCCAGGGGCTCGGGAAGTGAGTTAAATACTATTTGGAGGCATTTAATGTTCAATGAAAAACAGCTGATTTTTGACAAAAGAGATAACACCCCCCCATTACGTCATGCTTCAGAAATGTGGAAAATGGTCCGTTTTCAAATGTTTTATTTTTGAACGTCAGTTCACATTTGTAGGTGGATCATCAGTGTTAGAGCTAAAATTAGCATGTTTAAAGTGATTTTCATGCTTCCAGGGGCTCGGGAAGTGAATTAAATACTATTTGGAGGCATTTATTGTTCAAGCAAAAACGGCTGATTTTCGACAAAAGAGATAACACCCCCCCATTACGTCATGCTTCAGAAATGTGGAAAATGGTCCGTTTTCAAATGTTTTATTTTTGAATGTGAGTTCACATTTGTAGGTGGATCATCAGTGTTAGAGCTAAAATTAGCATGTTTAAAGTGGTTTTCATGCTTCCAGGGGCCCTAAACACAAGATTTATGGAAGGGTAAAAGTGCATAAAAATGGCCAATTTACTCACTCTGAGTTCTCAAAAAGGGTTTCTTCACCCCGGGAAGTTAATTAAATAACATTTGGAGGCATTTAATGTTCGAGCAAAAACGGCTGATTTTCGACAAAAGAGATAACACCCCCCCATTACGTCATGCTTCAGAAATGTGGAAAATGGTCCGTTTTCAAATGTTTTATTTTTGAACGTCAGTTCACATTTGTAGGTGGATCATCAGTGTTAGAGCTAAAATTAGCATGTTTAAAGTGATTTTCATGCTTCCAGGGGCTCGGGAAGTGAATTAAATACTATTTGGAGGCATTTAATGTTCAATCAAAAACAGCTGATTTTTGACAAAAGAGATAACACCCCCCCATTACGTCATGCTTCAGAAATGTGGAAAATGGTCCGTTTTCAAATGTTTTCTTTTTGAACGTCAGTTCACATTTGTAGGTGGATCATCAGTGTTAGAGCTAAAATTAGCATGTTTAAAGTGATTTTCATGCTTCCAGGGGCTCGGGAAGTGAATTAAATACTATTTGGAGGCATTTAATGTTCAATCAAAAACAGCTGATTTTTGACAAAAGAGATAACACCCCCCCATTACGTCATGCTTCAGAAATGTGGAAAATGGTCCGTTTTCAAATGTTTTATTTTTGAACTTCAGTTCACATTTGTAGGTGGATCATCAGTGTTAGAGCTAAAATTAGCATGTTTAAAGTGATTTTCATGCTTCTAGGGGCCCTAAACACAAGATTTATGGAATGGTTAAACGTGCATGAAAATGGCCAATTTACTCACTCTGAGTTCTCAAAAAGGGTTTCTTCACCCTGGGAAGTTAATTAAATACCATTTGGAGGCATTTAATGTTCGAGCAAAAACGGCTGATTTTCGACAAACGAGATAACACCCCCCCATTACGTCATGCTTCAGAAATGTGGAAAATGGTCCGTTTTCAAATGTTTTATTTTTGAACGTCAGTTCACATTTGTAGGTGGATCATCAGTGTTAGAGGTAAAAGTAGCATGTTTAAAGTGATTTTCATGCTTCCAGGTGCCCTAAACACAAGATTTATGGAATGGTTAAAAGTGCATGAAAATGGCCAATTTACTCACTCTGAGTTCTCAAAAAGGGTTTCTTCACCCCGGGAAGTTAATTAAATACCATTTGGAGGCATTTAATGTTCGAGCAAAAACGGCTGATTTTCGACAAAAGAGATAACACCCCCCCATTACGTCATGCTTCAGAAATGTGGAAAATGGTCCGTTTTCAAATGTTTTATTTTTGAACGTCAGGTCACATTTGTAGGTGGATCATCAGTGTTAGAGCTAAAATTAGCATGTTTAAAGTGATTTTCATGCTTCCAGGGGCTCGGGAAGTGAATTAAATACTATTTGGAGGCATTTAATGTTCAATCAAAAACAGCTGATTTTTGACAAAAGAGATAACACCCCCCCATTACGTCATGCTTCAGAAATGTGGAAAATGGTCCGTTTTCAAATGTTTTATTTTTGAACGTCAGTTCACATTTGTAGGTGGATTATCAGTGTTAGAGCTAAAATTAGCATGTTTGAAGTGATTTTCATGCTTCCAGGGGCTCGGGAAGTGAATTAAATACTATTTGGAGGCATTTAATGTTCAAGCAAAAACGGCTGATTTTCGACAAAAGAGATAACACCCCCCCATTACGTCATGCTTCAGAAATGTGGAAAATGGTCCGTTTTCAAATGTTTTATTTTTGAACGTCAGTTCACATTTGTAGGTGGATCATCAGTGTTAGAGCTAAAATTAGCATGTTTAAAGTGATTTTCATGCTTCCAGGGGCCCTAAACACAAGATTTATGGAATGGTTAAAAGTGCATGAAAATGGCCAATTTACTCACTCTGAGTTCTCAAAAAGGGTTTCTTCACCCCGGGAAGTTAATTAAATACCATTTGGAGGCATTTAATGTTCGAGCAAAAACGGCTGATTTTCGACAAAAGAGATAACACCCCCCCATTACGTCATGCTTCAGAAATGTGGAAAATGGTCTGTTTTCAAATGTTTTATTTTTGAACGTCAGTTCACATTTGTAGGTGGATCATCAGTGTTAGAGCTAAAATTAGCATGTTTAAAGTGATTTTCATGCTTCCAGGGGCCCTAAACACAAGATTTATGGAATGGTTAAAAGTGCATGAAAATGGCCAATTTACTCACTCTGAGTTCTCAAAAAGGGTTTCTTCACCCCGGAAAGTTAATTAAATAACATTTGGAGGCATTTAATGTTCGAGCAAAAACGGCTGATTTTCGACAAAAGAGATAACACCCCCCCATTACGTCAAGCTTCAGAAATGTGGAAAATGGTCCGTTTTCAAATGTTTTATTTTTGAACTTCAGTTCACATTTGTAGGTGGATCATCGGTGTTAGAGCTAAAATTCGCATGTTTAAAGGGATTTTCATGCTTCCAGGGGCTCGGGAAGTGAATTAAATACTATTTGGAGGCATTTAATGTTCAAGCAAAAACGGCTGATTTTCGACAAAAGAGATAACAACCCCCCATTACGTCATGCTTCAGAAATGTGGAAAATGGTCCGTTTTCAAATGTTTTATTTTTGAACATCAGTTCACATTTGTAGGTGGATCATCAGTGTTAGAGCTAAAATTAGCATGTTTAAAGTGGTTTTCATGCTTCCAGGGGCCCTAAACACAAGATTTATGGAATGGTTAAAAGTGCATGAAAATGGCCAATTTACTCACTCTGAGTTCTCAAAAAGGGTTTCTTCACCCAGGGAAGTTAATTAAATACTATTTGGAGGCATTTAATGTTCGAGCAAAAACGGCTGATTTTCGACAAAAGAGATAACACCCCCCAATTACGTCATGCTTCAGAAATGTGGAAAATGGTCCGTTTTCAAATGTTTTATTTTTGAACGTCAGTTCACATTTGTAGGTGGATCATCAGTGTTAGAGCTAAAATTAGCATGTTTAAAGTGATTTTTATGCTTCCAGGGGCTCGGGAAGTGAATTAAATACTATTTGGAGGCATTTAATGTTCAAGCAAAAACGGCTGATTTTCGACAAAAGAGATAACACCCCCCCATTACGTCATGCTTCAGAAATGTGGAAAATGGTCCGTTTTCAAATGTTTTATTTTTGAACGTCAGTTCACATTTGTAGGTGGATCATCAGTGTTAGAGCTAAAATTAGCATGTTTAAAGTGATTTTCATGCTTCCAGGGGCCCTAAACACAAGATTTATGGAATGGTTAAAAGTGCATGAAAATGGCCAATTTACTCACTCTGAGTTCTCAAAAAGGGTTTCTTCACCCCGGGAAGTTAATTAAATACCATTTGGAGGCATTTAATGTTCGAGCAAAAATGGCTAATTTTCGACAAAAGAGATAACACCCCCCCATTACGTCATGCTTCAGAAATGTGGAAAATGGTCCGTTTTCAAATGTTTTATTTTTGAACGTCAGTTCACATTTGTAGGTGGATCATCAGTGTTAGAGCTAAAATTAGCATGTTTAAAGTGATTTTCATGCTTCCAGGGGCTCGGGAAGTGAATTAAATACTATTTGGAGGCATTTAATGTTCAATCAAAAACAGCTGATTTTTGACAAAAGAGATAACACCCCCCCATTACGTCACGCTTCAGAAATGTGGAAAATGGTCCGTTTTCAAATGTTTTCTTTTTGAACGTCAGTTCACATTTGTAGGTGGATCATCAGTGTTAGAGCTAAAATTATCATGTTTAAACTGATTTTCATGCTTCCAGGGGCTCGGGAAGTGAATTAAATACTATTTGGAGGCATTTAATGTTCAAGCAAAAACGGCTGATTTTCGACAAAAGAGATAACACCCCCCCATTACGTCATGCTTCAGAAATGTGGAAAATGGTCCGTTTTCAAATGTTTTATTTTTGAACGTCAGTTCACATTTGTAGGTGGATCATCAGTGTTAGAGCTAAAATTAGCATGTTTAAAGTGGTTTTCATGCTTCCAGGGACCCTAAACACAAGATTTATGGAATGGTTAAAAGTGCATGAAAATGGCCAATTTACTCACTCTGAGTTCTCAAAAAGGGTTTCTTCACCCAAGGAAGTTAATTAAATACCATTTGGAGGCATTTAATGTTCGAGCAAAAACGGCTGATTTTCGACAAAAGAGATAACACCCCCCCATTACGTCATGCTTCAGAAATGTGGAAAATGGTCCGTTTTCAAATGTTTTATTTTTGAACGTCAGTTCACATTTGTAGGTGGATCATCAGTGTTAGAGCTAAAATTAGCATGCTTAAAGTGATTTTCATGCTTCCAGGGGCCCTAAACACAAGATTTATGGAATGGTTAAAAGTGCATGAAAATGGCCAATTTACACACTCTGAGTTCTCAAAAAGGGTTTCTTCACCCCGGGAAGTTAATTAAATAACATTTGGAGGCATTTAATGTTCGAGCAACAACGGCTGATTTTCGACAAAAGAGATAACACCCCCCCATTACGTCAAGCTTCAGAAATGTGGAAAATGGTCCGTTTTCAAATGTTTTATTTTTGAACGTCAGTTCACATTTGTAGGTGGATCATCAGTGTTAGAGCTAAAATTTGCATGTTTAAAGTGATTTTCATGCTTCCAGGGGCTCGGGAAGTGAATTAAATACTGCAAAAACGGCTGATTTTCGACAAAAGAGATAACACCCCCCCCCCCCATTACGTCATGCTTCAGAAATGTGGAAAATGGTCCGTTTTCAAATGTTTTCTTTTTGAACGTCAGTTCACATTTGTAGGTGGATCATCAGTGTTAGAGCTAAAATTAGCATGTTTAAAGTGATTTTCATGCTTCCAGGGGCCCTAAACACAAGATTTATGGAATGGTTAAAAGTGCATGAAAATGGCCAATTTACTCACTCTGAGTTCTCAAAAAGGGTTTTTTCACCCCGGGAAGTTAATTAAATACCATTTGGAGGCATTTAATGTTCGAGCAAAAACGGCTGATTTTCGACAAAAGAGATAACACCCCCCCATTACGTCATGCTTCAGAAATGTGGAAAATGGTCTGTTTTCAAATGTTTTATTTTTGAACGTCAGTTCACATTTGTAGGTGGATCATCAGTGTTAGAGCTAAAATTAGCATGTTTAAAGTGATTTTCATGCTTCCAGGGGCTCGGGAAGTGAATTAAATACTATTTGGAGGCATTTAATGTTCAATCAAAAACAGCTGATTTTTGACAAAAGAGATAACACCCCCCCATTACGTCATGCTTCAGAAATGTGGAAAATGGTCCGTTTTCAAATGTTTTCTTTTTGAACGTCAGTTCACATTTGTAGGTGGATCATCAGTGTTAGAGCTAAAATTAGCATGTTTAAAGTGATTTTCATGCTTCCAGGGGCCCTAAACACAAGATTTATGGAATGGTTAAAAGAACATGAAAATGGCCAATTTACTCACTCTGAGTTCTCAAAAAGGGGTTCTTCACCCCGGGAAGTTAATTAAATACTATTTGGAGGCATTTAATGTTCGAGCAAAAACGGCTGATTTTCGACAAAAGAGATAACACCCCCCCCCATTACGTCATGCTTCAGAAATGTGGAAAATGGTCCGTTTTCAAATGTTTTATTTTTGAACGTCAGTTCACATTTGTAGGTGGATCATCAGTGTTAGAGCTAAAATTAGCATGTTTAAAGTGATTTTCATGCTTCCAGGGGCTCGGGAAGTGAATTAAATACTATTTGGAGGCATTTAATGTTCAAGCAAAAACGGCTGATTTTCGACAAAAGAGATAACACCCCCCCATTACGTCATGCTTCAGAAATGTGGAAAATGGTCCGTTTTCAAATGTTTTATTTTTGAACGTCAGTTCACATTTGTAGGTGGATCATCAGTGTTAGAGCTAAAATTAGCATGTTTAAAGTGATTTTCATGCTTCCAGGGGCTCGGGAAGTGAGTTAAATACTATTTGGAGGCATTTAATGTTCAATCAAAAACAGCTGATTTTTGACAAAAGAGATAACACCCCCCCATTACGTCATGCTTCAGAAATGTGGAAAATGGTCCGTTTTCAAATGTTTTATTTTTGAACGTCAGTTCACATTTGTAGGTGGATCATCAGTGTTAGAGCTAAAATTAGCATGTTTAAAGTGATTTTCATGCTTCCAGGGGCTCGGGAAGTGAATTAAATACTATTTGGAGGCATTTAATGTTCAAGCAAAAACGGCTGATTTTCGACAATAGAGATAACACCCCCCCATTACGTCATGCTTCAGAAATGTGGAAAATGGCCGTTTTCAAATATTTTCTTTTTGAACGTCAGTTCACATTTGTAGGTGGATCATCAGTGTTAGAGCTAAAATTAGCATGTTTAAAGTGATTTTCATGCTTCCAGGGGCCCTAAACACAAGATTTATGGAATGGTTAAAAGTGCATGAAAATGGCCAATTTACTCACTCTGAGTTCTCAAAAAAGGGTTTCTTCACCCCGGGAAGTTAATTAAATACCATTTGGAGGCATTTAATGTTCGAGCAAAAACGGCTGATTTTCGACAAGAGAGATAACCCCCCCCATTACGTCATGCTTCAGAAATGTGGAAAATGGTCCGTTTTCAAATGTTTTATTTTTGAACGTCAGTTCCCATTTGTAGGTGGATCATCAGTGTTAGAGCTAAAATTAGCATGTTTAAAGAGATTTTCATGCTTCCAGGGGCTCGGGAAGTGAGTTAAATACTATTTGGAGGCATTTAATGTTCAATCAAAAACAGCTGATTTTTGACAAAAGAGATAACACCCCCCCATTACGTCATGCTTCAGAAATGTGGAAAATGGTCCGTTTTCAAATGTTTTATTTTTGAACGTCAGTTCACATTTGTAGGTGGATCATCAGTGTTAGAGCTAAAATTAGCATGTTTAAAGTGATTTTCATGCTTCCAGGGGCTCGGGAAGTGAATTAAATACTATTTGGAGGCATTTATTGTTCAAGCAAAAACGGCTGATTTTCGACAAAAGAGATAACACCCCCCCATTACGTCATGCTTCAGAAATGTGGAAAATGGTCCGTTTTCAAATGTTTTATTTTTGAATGTGAGTTCACATTTTGTCATGTGCTTATCTAGGTTCCTGATCGATACTGTGACCTTATGCCCCTATTCGGCTATAAATCCATTTATTCCCTATATTGGCATAACCGTTCAAGTGCGATTTTCTGTAAAGTCATCTCTGGCCTCACACGAGCAGAGCCACAGAGCCACATTCCAGCATGACTCTCTGCTACTTCCTTTGCGACCAATTAGTGCAATGACAGAGCAGCAGTCACTATCTGATATTCCTAGATAACACTCCGAGTTCTTCAACAAGATAAAAACTTAGCAAACCTGGAAATCCCCGCTTGCTATGTTTTGATTAGTAATAGAACTCTAATGAGCAACTGATAGCTGCCACTTCCTAGTGACATCTTTAATTAACGTCTTATGTCCAGCAAACTTGCGTCAAACCCGGCACCTGTCAGGTATAAATATTACCAACGTTGCCTTAAGCAATACGAAGCTGTGAGCTGTGAGAGTGAAGCTAACTGCTGTTGAGCGTTGCCTGTCGCTGCAGCCTGCTATCCTGTGGTGGTGAAGCTACTGATTACCATTATCGCCGCTACAGCGCGAACTATGGTGCAGTACGCTTGAGGAGCCGTGCAGCCGTCCTCTGCGAAGACATCCAGCCCAGCTGCCCGCGGACGCTGTCACCCCTCCTTCCTCCAGACGCGCTGAGAGAAGCTGCTGCCTTTCTCGTGCAGAGAAATCCAGTCCCGGCGCTTCCAGTTTACCCTCGCAGGTGACTGGGATATCGAGAGAGACCCCTGAAGGAGATACCAATCCTCCATCATTCTATTCAGAGGTATGGTGTTGACTAAACCCTTAGACGAGAATTCTTGAAACAAACCTTGGCAAAACCAACTTAACTTAAGCTACTTACTTACTCCCCCTTCTCACGTGTTAGGCCTAGGTCAGGCACACTGGGGTAGGCTCAGTTAGAAGCACCAGTTGAGTACGTTAGCCTAATGTATATATGACTGTATATATGTTTTATTACTTTTAAACCATTGTATGGCTAAGAAACCATATCAATGCTTTTACAGTTCTATTTCGCTATTCTTATCTTACTGTACGTACTTTTCATAATAACAGTTATTGCAATTGTGGCAATACATTTCTCTTGTATGAGAAGGAAGACTGTTCAATAAATGTTAACCCTTTATTGATAAACGCCCGTCTCTCTATTCTCTACATACCGTGAAAGTAAACTGCACTAGACTGACTGAGTGAAATCTATGTCTATTGTTTCACACGACCCTAGAGATCGACTCTTGATCTGAGGAGCAAAGTTGTCATGTTGCACGGTTGTTGGAAAGCTGAATCCCTTCTTGTCTGTGCCAAGGAAGCTGATCACTTCCTATGCAGAGAAGAAAGTTTCCAGTGACCTCTGAGCTAGTTGGTAACACAACCCAATTAAGTTTAGCATAGTCAGTGGAGGCCTGGAATATAAGCAGTTCCACGTCGATACTACTGTTTATGTTATTCCAATGCGCAGGGCCTAGTGGGAAACTAGGAACTACACTACATGGCGCCCTAACGTTTGGTAAGGCGATAAACTAACGCAAGACTTATAGAGTAACTCAGTCGTGCATATTTCACACCCTTTCTCCCGTAAATACTCCAATAGACGTCTGGAGTGGGTGAAAGGTTAAAATCCGCCCGACCTTAGTAGGAAGAGATTCCTATGTAAAGCTCTGGTTTATTCAACGTTGAAGGATACAGTGTTCCAAAATATTGTGCATCTAATCTTTGTCTCCTTGGAGACCTACTCTGCAAAAACTGCATTTATACAATGTCAGTAGAAAACAACGGCACCACTGGGGCCGCAGTAGATGCGACTCAGCAAGGTCCCGAATACACAGACCCAGATGCTATTATCATCCCGGTCCAGTTAAGAAGATCTATAACTTTAAAACTTATAGAAAACGGACTGCCACCTCAAGGTGGTACAGTAATTTTCGTGATAGAGGCTCACGAGTATCGGCAGACAGAGGTATTCTATTCATGGATAAACTTTCCAGCGGTAAACGCTATAACACAAGAGTTTCACTATTACAAAATAGAGGAACCTCCGGATGAGTACGCCCCTTTCGAGGAGGTTGAAATTCCACTTAAATTTCAAGAGCACCTGCTCTGGTTTAATGGCGCCCTAAAACACAATGATCACATAACTAGGCTCGGTCCACTAGGTAGACCAGGAGCCACGTGGCCGGTTCTAGCCAGCTACACACCACATCCTGACATTACAAGAATGTCTAGAGAAGAGCTGTTAGCACAGCTCAACACATTAATAAAAATACATAGGCAATTAGTCCAATATGTAATACGGACTGCAACAGTCCAGCCAGCTGTTAATTCACACCAGCTGACCCCTCATCAGGGGAACACAAATAAAATTACACCACAGAACATACAGTCATGTCTTGGTAAAACACCCGTAAAACGGGAACAAATTCCTTTCTGGTTAGCCCAGAAAATCACTCAAATAGAGGCAGTATTTCCTGATACTACCCCTATTGAGAAACACAGAATCTTGACCATCTGCCTTCCTATGGGAATCGCACCACACGTGGAGGACTGCGACACTTGGGGTACAGTCTTTGCTTCCATTTACACAAAAACACACGGTGTTCCGTCTATGGCGGTAATACCAGACGTGCTAAAACAGATTCAAAATGAATTCGGTCCAGAACCCGCTTTAAATCTAGGTATGAAATTACTGAAAGACTTCAAGCAGGTCACGGCTATATTATTAGCCAATGTAAAGGGAGAAGCAGCATCTGTGGCGATTCGCCAGAAGTTGAAGGAAACAGATATAAAAGATCCTGTTGAGCTTGCAAAAATCATAGAAAAATGCTATGAAGAATTAGGTAGAGACAGCTTGGGTGGGAAACCAGTTAAGCCCCAACTGCTCGAAAATCCTGAAAAATTATTTATTAAAAATAATTTAAACACTCCTAAAAAGAGCTGGGATGGAAATAAACAATCCACTCCCAAGGAAAAAGTTTTCCAGTCCAGAGGAAGGTCTCCTCGACGGAGGGAGAGAACTCCGACTCGAGAACGCCAGTCTCCCCAACGGGAGCCCTCTGAGAAAAGATATAACCTTAGAAATAGGGATAATATAAAAAAACCTGATACATATCAAAGTATTGATACACGTCCCTCTCGATCTTTTCCACAGAATTCGGAAAGAAGAGGACGGTCAGACCCAGGAGAGCACACCAAGTCCAAAGACAAGGAACCTGCTCAAAATAAGAAATCTCAATTTCAGAAAAAGAAGGTAGCCAGTATTAGAGTAATCAACCATGCCGAGAATACTGAGGACACAGTTGAAAAACGGGGAGTGGGCATTGACAATGTTGGACAGTGCAGCAGAAATCAGTATAGCGCGCAAGAACTTGATGAGTCATCTGGAGACAGTGGACACGAATGAATACATTCAGGTTGAAACTGCCGACACCAGACTTAGCGAGCCCCATAAAATATACGAAATAACATTGCGTATGGAGGGTGATAAGACTAGGAAAATTAAGGGTCTATTTTGGGATAAGCTCTCAAAAGGCTATGATATTCTGTTAGCTGAAAAAGATTGGCCCCCGGAGTTTGTCAGGGAGTGCCCTCGTGGCGAAGAAGTGATTATGCCTGCCTTCTCGAATCACATACCGATTCATAAAAAATACACATATGCAAGGAAATGGGCTGTAGCCCAGGCACCTGCATTGTATAAAAATCATGTAGGATGGGATGAGGATTCACCGCCTCACAAAATCCAACTAAAAAGTGAACCAACTGCCCAACGGCAGTATCCCATAAAGCAAGAAGCTAAAAAACAGGTCAGGGAGATCTTAGATCAACTTGAGTACCAGGGGGTGATTGAAACATGCACCTCTCAAATGAACAATCCTTTGTTTCCTGTCTCCAAGCCAGACAATTCATATCGTCTAGTTTTGGACTACAGACACCTTAATACATGTTGCAAAACTTTTGCAGTACAAAACTCGCATAGTGCAGCCCTAATGAATAATATAGTTAGGAAAAAATATAAAACGACATTAGACATTTCTAATGGTTTCTTTTGTCAAAACATTGCACCAGAAAGCAGATACTTGACCGCTTTCTCCGCATTTGGGTCACAGAAAAAATTCTGTCGACTCCCACAGGGGTTCAAGAACAGCCCAGGACTATTCTCAGCTAGGGTAACAGAGTTACTACAAATCTATGATGATGAAGCATTATCTTACGTAGATGATATTTATCTCACAGACGACGACTTGGATACTCACTTGAAAAGAGTGAACACCATTATACTTGGGTTCGCAGCAGAGGGTTACAAATTCAACTTTAAAAAGTCCCGAATTGCCCATCTGACAGTACTGTTTTTAGGGTACGAATTATCAAGTGAAGGGAAAAGCCTAGCGGACAACTTCTTAGAGAAGTGCGCTGTACTCCAAGCTCCAAAAACGCTGAAGAATTTACAATCCATTCTAGGTTTTCTGAATTTCGGAAGAACTTACATCCTAAACTACGCAGAGAGGGTTAAACCTCTCTACGAACTAATTAAACCTGATTTAAAACAAATCAATTGGACTCAAAAACACACAGAAATTTTGAGATCACTGCAAACAGACATGTTAGCAAAAACAAAATTAGATACACGTGACAACACACGTGATCTTGTAATCCGAGTCATCCCAGGAAGATGCGGATTCACGTACCTGACCTCTAATGAGGGAGAAAAGGTACCAATAGCTTACAAATCACATTTGTACACAAAGGCTGAAATAAAATTCAGTTCAACGGAGAAAATTCTAACTGCGGTTCAGACTGCTGTAGCGAAAGAAAGGCCCCTAGCACAAGGTAAACGAATAATAATCGTAACACCTATACCGGCTTTAGAAGCGGTAACTAAAGCAAGCATTCCTAATGCTAAAGCTTTGCATCCGAGATGGATTCAGTGGGTTAATTCTCTTGCTGCAACAGACGTAGTTTACGAATTTGATCCTAACTTAAAAACACAGGAATTTTTACAATATGAATACGAATGTCCTCTGCCAATTGAAATCCTGCCTCTCGAAGAATACGGAAGTATTATATATACTGACGGATCAGCACAACCCGCAGTTGGGGGTAAGCAAGCTTACAGTGCTGCGTGCGCGATTGTTAAAGGTCGCTGGCACAAAGGAAAATTTAGACCATTGGTCACTAAAACACAATCTCTAGGAGATTGCTCGGCTCAACGAGCTGAATTAGTAGCATTTAAGATGGCGCTAGAAAATACTGATCGCGAATTCCCCACACTAATAGTGTGCGATTCTTTTTATTGCGTACAATCTTATAATGAATACTTGCAGAATTGGGTGGAAAATGGTTTCAAAGATGCAAAAGGTGGCACAATAAAGCATAAAATGCTTTGGGAACAGGTAGTTCTTTTACAAAAAGAACTACAAAAGACTCACGTGATACATACACTGAGTCATCAACGTGATGGCGTTCACGTTGCAGGGAATTCATTGGCTGATGAAGCCGCGAAGGCAGCTGTGCAAACGGCTTCCGTAGCCGCGATAACTCGGTCACAAACAAAAATAGACAGCGATATTCTACAAGCTGTCAGTGCGTCAGTTAAGAATGATAAGAAAACACTCCCAAAAGGCTTTCCTGAAAAGTACTTGTACTTAACGGATACAAATAATGTTCCTTTTGCTCGAATCCCTGGAGTGGGGGATAGAGTAATTCCAAACAAGGAACACAGACTAGGACTAATAAAAGCGGCACACGAAGGGCTTGCTTCTGCACACGCTGGCATTTCCGCAACAGTATCACTATTAAAACATAGATATTGGTGGCCTCGCTTGAGAATACAAACTAAAAAGTATGTATTGGAATGCGACATATGCCAAAGGATAAAAGTTTCAACAGTGAAACGACCAGCGCAGACACCCCTTCTCATCTCGGATAAACCATTTGCATGCGTTTACCTGGACCACTGTGGTCCCCTACAAAGGGACGGTAACTATAGATATATCATGGTAGCAGTGGATTCCTGTACGAGGTTCATATGGATGTGGCCCCAGCGCTCGGCTGACGCTAGAACGGTTATAAAAGATTTGCAAGTCTTTATCGGCACATACGCAATTACCACGTTCCATTCTGACCAGGGTCCTGCTTTCAGCTCTCGAGCTTATAGGGAGGCCATGGCCAGCATGGGAATTGGGTTGCGGTATTCTTGTCCGTCGCATCCCGAAGGGAATAGTGTGGTAGAAAGAAAAAACCGTGACATAAAGCAATCTATAACAGCGAAGGTATTAGGTTCAGGCGCTGGGTGGGTCAAACATTTAATAAGTGTCCAGACTAGTCTTAACAACATGCCAAGAAATTCTCTAAAAGGTTTCAGCCCATACGAACTATTGTTCGGAATAAGAATGCGCGTTCAGGACCTCGATAGTCAGATGTCAGTGGTACAAGAAGAAACAAAGCAGTTTGAAGTAAAAGACCGTTTGGCTGTTTTACAGGAACTGAATGAAACAAGAAAATCATTAAGCAACATAAAGTTAAAGCAACAGCCAAATACCACTGACGAGGCACCACCCGCAACAGCCCCAGCAAGGCCTGTCTGGATTCCAAAGATTGGGGATCTAGTCAGAGAAAAGATCGCGGTTAAGAAGGAATTTGGGCCTTCTTACAGAAAAGCAGTACCTGTCTTAGCAGTCACCGGAACAAGATCAGTCGTGCTACCGCCCCTTGCTGGTAAAAAGGAGAACAGAGTCGTGTCCATCGACCTGGTAAAACCACAAGCATGTGGCCTATAATCAACAGTAGGCCCAGTGGACTCCCAAGAAACAACAGAATACCCAAACTTGCAACAATCCAAGAGGTTCAAACTGAAAGACTCATCACATTCGATCAGCCTGCAGTGCACAATGAAGGACTATGCAATAATGCCATGGAACTCGTGCCTCTTGAAACACAGATTGAAACAGTTCATCAAGAAACAACACCAGTCTACACTAATGTGGCATCAGAAAGTGCTACCGAGAGACAGATTGAAAGAACAATCCCATCAATTGACAGAACTGCCTCTGGTTATTTCATCAACTTCGACAACTTCTCTGAAGATTTAAACGACCCAGAAGTGATGCCAGAAACAAAAAAGTATTCTAAAGAAAATACAACCGGACTCCTTCAACAAATCAAAGAACTATATCTGGATTCACCGTTGATTGAGCATTGGATTATCACAGGGGTATTCATACTCCTACTCTGCCTAATTTTAGTTTTAATTTTAGGGAAGTTCATTACAATTGAATGGACACAGCAAGTCAGAACATCAACCTAGTCCTGAAACCACACAGATCATCCCACGTGAAGAAAAGAGAACTGTCAACAGTTAATGTCACAGCAATTCCAATACCTGGTGGGGTAGTATGGGAGAAAACAGACTATGAGATCTATGGTCCGGTCGAAATCCTGAAGTATCCTCATCAACTAAAGGTTTCCTTAAGTGACTTTGTTACACCTAGTACATTCTCTGATGATTGGGACTTTAACAGTATTAATGACATGATGTCTGATTTAGTAATGTCAGCTAGATTCACAGATCATGATTATTTACAAGGTTCATCTAGTTATGAGCAGTTATTCTGTTATACCCACTATGGGGATCATTACTTGCATAAATCTGCACAGCCTAGAAATGTTTTTATGTATAATCAATGGGAACATTGTTCTACACCACCTAAAAGCAGTTCTAAAGCATTTTTTGAGAAATTCAAATATTTTTCAGGGTTTAACACCAGTGATGCAGAAACGTTTTATTATAAACTGTTAGATAAAACAGGCATGAAAACAATGCTGACAAATTCTAAATTGATATATTCAGAAGCATTTTATGACAAAATGATGACATTTGGTTTTGATTATTGGAAAAATAATATTGAAACAAAATCAATTTGGGGTACAAAAGATTGGCAGGTGCAAGGCATAGAAGCACTGTTTAGAACCTGCATGATACCAGAACAAATGTTATTTTTAAATGACACTGTACACCAAACATCTTGTCTTGGCCTAGCCAAGAACAAAGACCTGAAAACACCGTCTATACCAAAGCCAATAGCTGAGAATACAACTGCAGATAATGAGTTAGACGTGTCACACATTTTACATTTCAACAGAACAAATCCTGATTGGAAAAAGTGGTTAATCTGGCCTACAGACACAAATAGCTGTCAAGATAGGTTTCTGAACAAAACACAGGGTTTAAAAATGACCAGATTAGACCCTAGATATTCCCAGAGACAACATCCAGGAATTATAACCACATACAGTGTAGGTAAACTCTGCCTAGAATGGCTAACTTCATCCACACTGGCTGAAATTAAGCAACACTTGTCTTTGTTAAAAGATGGTGCTGATTTGCGCGATTTCATTCTTGGACCACGCAAACAGCGTCAAAAGCGTTTCATAGCGACCAGTATCTATGCTGCTTACAACGAGGCTTGGAAAGTAAAGCAAATTGAAACAGCTGAAAAGATACGAGAAATTGATCGTATTAATTTGGAAAAATCACTTTCTGTGGTAGACAATGGGTTAATGACTCTGTCTTCCAGAATATATTCTTTGGACAATATTGTATCCTCTGCCTTTGATGTGATAGACAGAGATTTGCTAATGTTACAACATGGCCAGTCTCAATTACGCTCTATTATAGAACTAGGCTGGACGCTGCAAAATCTTCGTTCAGGCTATGTGCCTTGGCGTCTGATAAACACAACGTCATTATTTTCCATTTTTAACCTTACTGATAAACAGATCAGTTTGGCACAGAAAGGAGCAGACTATACAATTTTGAGCATCGAGAAACTCGAGAGATTATCATTGACAATGTCAGAGAGCCCTGTCATTGAATGGATAATACACGGAATTATCACAATTCCGATAACAACTTTCCGATTTCATAAATGCCTTGAATACATACCTGCTGGCCAGTATGAACAATTGGGTAAGGGATATGTTAAATCCGAATGGAAATTACCATACACTCATTCTTGCTATAGTGACAGCGACAAAAATGTATTTCTTAGTGGTGACAACTGTAAACACTCACTAAGCGGTATACTTTTGTGTCAGGGTATTAATTTACACGGAGCATGCGATGGTAATTCAAACAACCTTTCATGCCACCAGCTAGTCACACCTGCAACTCAGATAGAGCCCTTCTTTATGCAACTCGCAAACGGGAGTTACATTCTAAGAACGGATCACAGGTGCTGTGGCCTCGCGCCCGGACTAAGTTATCTAGTAGAAGTAACGTCCATGGTCAAATGTTGTATGCAAGCATTGTTTCCGAGCGGGCCTCCAGACACAGTGACTCCCCTCTGGCCTCGTCTGAATCTCTATTCTATACGAATTGATACATTAAGCAAAATGAAATCTGTGCTTTTACAGACAACAGTGCCTATAACGTCATCTAAGGAGACGTATGATCTTCTAGTCGCAAGGACGGCTACTGAGGTCCATGACCTTTTATCAACAAATTGCCCCGTGCATTTCGTACAAATGCTCGACCAACTCCTTAACATGTCTAGTGCTACAAGCATCCCAGGCATATTCAAGACAGTCTTTACGGGACTGCTAACACCCTTCCAGGCAATTTTGGGAATCTTTCCTAATTTTGTGCACTCCATCTTTGGTGGTATTCCACTAGTTTTTTGGACTCATCGCAGGGATTCTATTTTTGACCCTTCTGCTACGTTATGGCAAACCTCGGCTCAGACATAGCTCCCATGGGAATGGAAGAAACAATCCTAGCAATGCGCTACAGGGACAGGATAACTAACGTCCTCGGATTGGCCAGGCTGAGAGATCTAAACATGACCTGGTTCCTTTCATTCAGACCGATATGGCAAAATTGCATTTTACCTGTGCTACGGTGTATGCTTTGCGGCGAGGAATGCGTGTTGGACATCTGTCTTTCACTTCCATCAGCAGTACCAATGGACGTCGATACTTTGCTAAGTCCAATAACGGCTCACGCATTGTGTTGTCCCCAGCGGCTACCAATCCTGATGACGGCATTCGTGGAGACTCCTGTACTACAGCCAAGTGGTAACAGTGGAGCGAGTGACAAAAGCAACATCATCCAGGTACAACGTTCTGTGAGCATTGCTGATCCTGCATTCGATGACAGCAATCATTCTCACACCTGACAAGTTTCAGCGCTATCTAATTTGGTTGAACTATCACCTGATTTTGTAGACCAATTCTTTGCGAGCCTGTCTGATACGATGTTCTCACCCACAGAGAAACAATAACTTTTGAAAAGCTTTCCGACACACGGCGTTCCCATGAACTCTGAATTCGGCCTTCAGTTTTGATCAACATAAAACTGCCAGGAGCTTTGGTAAACTGATTTTTTCTTTGAATTGGACAATTTTTTTAAAATATTGACCCTCTCTTTTTGGCACGAACAATTCTTTGCTTAACGTAAAAACTATTCTTAGAGAACAGAAGCTTCATACTTCTATTTCTAAACACATCTAGAGACATAATAACATTACACCAGCCTCTAGCACACATATTATTACAATGCATTTTTATGTGATGATTTATCTCGCATTTCTTCTGTCAGAGATACTTCATGTGTAATTCTTTTGCATAATCGTTCATTGACTTCATATGCAATACCTTTTGAATGATTACTATGCTTTAAAAAGCGTACAGTACCTAAATTCCATGTATTACAAGTACGCCTATTTCGAATGCATTTATGTATTTTGGGGTGGGCTATGTTACACAATGTTACACATACATCTAATTGCTTAGTTTTAGTAATTTTGATGGACATGAATTCGTGGAGTGGGTGTCATGTGCTTATCTAGGTTCCTGATCGATACTGTGACCTTATGCCCCTATTCGGCTATAAATCCATTTATTCCCTATATTGGCATAACCGTTCAAGTGCGATTTTCTGTAAAGTCATCTCTGGCCTCACACGAGCAGAGCCACAGAGCCACATTCCAGCATGACTCTCTGCTACTTCCTTTGCGACCAATTAGTGCAATGACAGAGCAGCAGTCACTATCTGATATTCCTAGATAACACTCCGAGTTCTTCAACAAGATAAAAACTTAGCAAACCTGGAAATCCCCGCTTGCTATGTTTTGATTAGTAATAGAACTCTAATGAGCAACTGATAGCTGCCACTTCCTAGTGACATCTTTAATTGACGTCTTATGTCCAGCAAACTTGCGTCAAACCCGGCACCTGTCAGGTATAAATATTACCAACGTTGCCTTAAGCAATACGAAGCTGTGAGCTGTGAGAGCGAAGCTAACTGCTGTTGAGCGTTGCCTGTCGCTGCAGCCTGCTATCCTGTGGTGGTGAAGCTACTGATTACCATTATCGCCGCCACAGCGCGAACTATGGTGCAGTACGCTTGAGGAGCCGTGCAGCCGTCCTCTGCGAAGACATCCAGCCCAGCTGCCCGCGGAAGCTGTCACCCCTCCTTCCTCCAGACGCGCTGAGAGAAGCCGCTGCCTTTCTCGTGCAGAGAAATCCAGTCCCGGCGCTTCCAGTTTACCCTCGCAGGTGACTGGGATATCGAGAGAGACCCCTGAAGGAGATACCAATCCTCCATCATTCTATTCAGAGGTATGGTGTTGACTAAACCCTTAGACGAGAATTCTTGAAACAAACCTTGGCAAAACCAACTTAACTTAAGCTACTTACTTACTCCCCCTTCTCACGTGTTAGGCCTAGGTCAGGCACACTGGGGTAGGCTCAGTTAGAAGCACCAGTTGAGTACGTTAGCCTAATGTATATATGACTGTATATATGTTTTATTACTTTTAAACCATTGTATGGCTAAGAAACCATATCAATGCTTTTACAGTTCTATTTCGCTATTCTTATCTTACTGTACGTACTTTTCATAATAACAGTTATTGCAATTGTGGCAATACATTTCTCTTGTATGAGAAGGAAGACTGTTCAATAAATGTTAACCCTTTATTGATAAACGCCCGTCTCTCTATTCTCTACATACCGTGAAAGTAAACTGCACTAGACTGACTGAGTGAAATCTATGTCTATTGTTTCACACGACCCTAGAGATCGACTCTTGATCTGAGGAGCAAAGTTGTCATGTTGCACGGTTGTTGGAAAGCTGAATCCCTTCTTGTCTGTGCCAAGGAAGCTGATCACTTCCTATGCAGAGAAGAAAGTTTCCAGTGACCTCTGAGCTAGTTGGTAACACAACCCAATTAAGTTTAGCATAGTCAGTGGAGGCCTGGAATATAAGCAGTTCCACGTCGATACTACTGTTTATGTTATTCCAATGCGCAGGGCCTAGTGGGAAACTAGGAACTACACTACAATTTGTAGGTGGATCATCAGTGTTAGAGCTAAAATTAGCATGTTTAAAGTGGTTTTCATGCTTCCAGGGGCCCTAAACACAAGATTTATGGAAGGGTAAAAGTGCATGAAAATGGCCAATTTACTCACTCTGAGTTCTCAAAAAGGGTTTCTTCACCCCGGGAAGTTAATTAAATAACATTTGGAGGCATTTAATGTTCGAGCAAAAACGGCTGATTTTCGACAAAAGAGATAACACCCCCCCATTACGTCATGCTTCAGAAATGTGGAAAATGGTCCGTTTTCAAATGTTTTATTTTTGAACGTCAGTTCACATTTGTAGGTGGATCATCAGTGTTAGAGCTAAAATTAGCATGTTTAAAGTGATTTTCATGCTTCCAGGGGCTCGGGAAGTGAATTAAATACTATTTGGAGGCATTTAATGTTCAATCAAAAACAGCTGATTTTTGACAAAAGAGATAACACCCCCCCATTACGTCATGCTTCAGAAATGTGGAAAATGGTCCGTTTTCAAATGTTTTCTTTTTGAACGTCAGTTCACATTTGTAGGTGGATCATCAGTGTTAGAGCTAAAATTAGCATGTTTAAAGTGATTTTCATGCTTCCAGGGGCTCGGGAAGTGAATTAAATACTATTTGGAGGCATTTAATGTTCAATCAAAAACAGCTGATTTTTGACAAAAGAGATAACACCCCCCCATTATGTCATGCTTCAGAAATGTGGAAAATGGTCCGTTTTCAAATGTTTTATTTTTGAACTTCAGTTCACATTTGTAGGTGGATCATCAGTGTTAGAGCTAAAATTAGCATGTTTAAAGTGATTTTCATGCTTCTAGGGGCCCTAAACACAAGATTTATGGAATGGTTAAAAGTGCATGAAAATGGCCAATTTACTCACTCTGAGTTCTCAAAAAGGGTTTCTTCACCCTGGGAAGTTAATTAAATACCATTTGGAGGCATTTAATGTTCGAGCAAAAACGGCTGATTTTCGACAAACGAGATAACACCCCCCCATTACGTCATGCTTCAGAAATGTGGAAAATGGTCCGTTTTCAAATGTTTTATTTTTTAACGTCAGTTCACATTTGTAGGTGGATCATCAGTGTTAGAGGTAAAAGTAGCATGTTTAAAGTGATTTTCATGCTTCCAGGTGCCCTAAACACAAGATTTATGGAATGGTTAAAAGTGCATGAAAATGGCCAATTTACTCACTCTGAGTTCTCAAAAAGGGTTTCTTCACCCCGGGAAGTTAATTAAATACCATTTGGAGGCATTTAATGTTCGAGCAAAAACGGCTGATTTTCGACAAAAGAGATAACACCCCCCCCATTACGTCATGCTTCAGAAATGTGGAAAATGGTCCGTTTTCAAATGTTTTATTTTTGAACGTCAGGTCACATTTGTAGGTGGATCATCAGTGTTAGAGCTAAAATTAGCATGTTTAAAGTGATTTTCATGCTTCCAGGGGCTCGGGAAGTGAATAAAATACTATTTGGAGGCATTTAATGTTCAAGCAAAAACGGCTGATTTTCGACAAAAGAGATAGCACCCCCCCATTACGTCATGCTTCAGAAATGTGGAAAATGGTCCGTTTTCAAATGTTTTATTTTTGAACGTCAGTTCACATTTGTAGGTGGATCATCAGTGTTAGAGCTAAAATTATCATGTTTAAACTGATTTTCATGCTTCCAGGGGCTCGGGAAGTGAATTAAATACTATTTGGAGGCATTTAATGTTCAAGCAAAAACGGCTGATTTTCGACAAAAGAGATAACACCCCCCCATTACGTCATGCTTCAGAAATGTGGAAAATGGTCCGTTTTCAAATGTTTTATTTTTGAACGTCAGTTCACATTTGTAGGTGGATCATCAGTGTTAGAGCTAAAATTAGCATGTTTAAAGTGGTTTTCATGCTTCCAGGGACCCTAAACACAAGATTTATGGAATGGTTAAAAGTGCATGAAAATGGCCAATTTACTCACTCTGAGTTCTCAAAAAGGGTTTCTTCACCCAAGGAAGTTAATTAAATACCATTTGGAGGCATTTAATGTTCGAGCAAAAACGGCTGATTTTCGACAAAAGAGATAACACCCCCCCATTACGTCATGCTTCAGAAATGTGGAAAATGGTCTGTTTTCAAATGTTTTATTTTTGAACGTCAGTTCACATTTGTAGGTGGATCATCAGTGTTAGAGCTAAAATTAGCATGCTTAAAGTGATTTTCATGCTTCCAGGGGCCCTAAACACAAGATTTATGGAATGGTTAAAAGTGCATGAAAATGGCCAATTTACACACTCTGAGTTCTCAAAAAGGGTTTCTTCACCCCGGGAAGTTAATTAAATAACATTTGGAGGCATTTAATGTTCGAGCAACAACGGCTGATTTTCGACAAAAGAGATAACACCCCCCCATTACGTCAAGCTTCAGAAATGTGGAAAATGGTCCGTTTTCAAATGTTTTATTTTTGAACGTCAGTTCACATTTGTAGGTGGATCATCAGTGTTAGAGCTAAAATTCGCATGTTTAAAGTGATTTTCATGCTTCCAGGGGCTCGGGAAGTGAATTAAATACTGCAAAAACGGCTGATTTTCGACAAAAGAGATAACACCCCCCCATTACGTCATGCTTCAGAAATGTGGAAAATGGTCCGTTTTCAAATGTTTTCTTTTTGAACGTCAGTTCACATTTGTAGGTGGATCATCAGTGTTAGAGCTAAAATTAGCATGTTTAAAGTGATTTTCATGCTTCCAGGGGCCCTAAACACAAGATTTATGGAATGGTTAAAAGTGCATGAAAATGGCCAATTTACTCACTCTGAGTTCTCAAAAAGGGTTTTTTCACCCCGGGAAGTTAATTAAATACCATTTGGAGGCATTTAATGTTCGAGCAAAAACGGCTGATTTTCGACAAAAGAGATAACACCCCCCCCATTACGTCAAGCTTCAGAAATGTGGAAAATGGTCCGTTTTCAAATGTTTTATTTTTGAACTTCAGTTCACATTTGTAGGTGGATCATCGGTGTTAGAGCTAAAATTCGCATGTTTAAAGGGATTTTCATGCTTCCAGGGGCTCGGGAAGTGAATTAAATACTATTTGGAGGCATTTAATGTTCAAGCAAAAACGGCTGATTTTCGACAAAAGAGATAACAACCCCCCATTACGTCATGCTTCAGAAATGTGGAAAATGGTCCGTTTTCAAATGTTTTATTTTTGAACATCAGTTCACATTTGTAGGTGGATCATCAGTGTTAGAGCTAAAATTAGCAAGTTTAAAGTGGTTTTCATGCTTCCAGGGGCCCTAAACACAAGATTTATGGAATGGTTAAAAGTGCATGAAAATGGCCAATTTACTCACTCTGAGTTCTCAAAAAGGGTTTCTTCACCCCGGGAAGTTAATTAAATACCATTTGGAGGCATTTAATGTTCGAGCAAAAATGGCTAATTTTCGACAAAAGAGATAACACCCCCCCATTACGTCATGCTTCAGAAATGTGGAAAATGGTCCGTTTTCAAATGTTTTATTTTTGAACGTCAGTTCACATTTGTAGGTGGATCATCAGTGTTAGAGCTAAAATTATCATGTTTAAACTGATTTTCATGCTTCCAGGGGCTCGGGAAGTGAATTAAATACTATTTGGAGGCATTTAATGTTCAAGCAAAAACGGCTGATTTTCGACAAAAGAGATAACACCCCCCCATTACGTCATGCTTCAGAAATGTGGAAAATGGTCCGTTTTCAAATGTTTTATTTTTGAACGTCAGTTCACATTTGTAGGTGGATCATCAGTGTTAGAGCTAAAATTAGCATGTTTAAAGTGGTTTTCATGCTTCCAGGGACCCTAAACACAAGATTTATGGAATGGTTAAAAGTGCATGAAAATGGCCAATTTACTCACTCTGAGTTCTCAAAAAGGGTTTCTTCACCCAAGGAAGTTAATTAAATACCATTTGGAGGCATTTAATGTTCGAGCAAAAACGGCTGATTTTCGACAAAAGAGATAACACCCCCCCATTACGTCATGCTTCAGAAATGTGGAAAATGGTCTGTTTTCAAATGTTTTATTTTTGAACGTCAGTTCACATTTGTAGGTGGATCATCAGTGTTAGAGCTAAAATTAGCATGCTTAAAGTGATTTTCATGCTTCCAGGGGCCCTAAACACAAGATTTATGGAATGGTTAAAAGTGCATGAAAATGGCCAATTTACACACTCTGAGTTCTCAAAAAGGGTTTCTTCACCCCGGGAAGTTAATTAAATAACATTTGGAGGCATTTAATGTTCGAGCAACAACGGCTGATTTTCGACAAAAGAGATAACACCCCCCCATTACGTCAAGCTTCAGAAATGTGGAAAATGGTCCGTTTTCAAATGTTTTATTTTTGAACGTCAGTTCACATTTGTAGGTGGATCATCAGTGTTAGAGCTAAAATTTGCATGTTTAAAGTGATTTTCATGCTTCCAGGGGCTCGGGAAGTGAATTAAATACTGCAAAAACGGCTGATTTTCGACAAAAGAGATAACACCCGCCCCCATTACGTCATGCTTCAGAAATGTGGAAAATGGTCCGTTTTCAAATGTTTTCTTTTTGAACGTCAGTTCACATTTGTAGGTGGATCATCAGTGTTAGAGCTAAAATTAGCATGTTTAAAGTGATTTTCATGCTTCCAGGGGCCCTAAACACAAGATTTATGGAATGGTTAAAAGTGCATGAAAATGGCCAATTTACTCACTCTGAGTTCTCAAAAAGGGTTTTTTCACCCCGGGAAGTTAATTAAATACCATTTGGAGGCATTTAATGTTCGAGCAAAAACGGCTGATTTTCGACAAAAGAGATAACACCCCCCCATTACGTCATGCATCAGAAATGTGGAAAATGGTCTGTTTTCAAATGTTTTATTTTTGAACGTCAGTTCACATTTGTAGGTGGATCATCAGTGTTAGAGCTAAAATTAGCATGTTTAAAGTGATTTTCATGCTTCCAGGGGCTCGGGAAGTGAATTAAATACTATTTGGAGGCATTTAATGTTCAATCAAAAACAGCTGATTTTTGACAAAAGAGATAACACCCCCCCATTACGTCATGCTTCAGAAATGTGGAAAATGGTCCGTTTTCAAATGTTTTCTTTTTGAACGTCAGTTCACATTTGTAGGTGGATCATCAGTGTTAGAGCTAAAATTAGCATGTTTAAAGTGATTTTCATGCTTCCAGGGGCCCTAAACACAAGATTTATGGAATGGTTAAAAGAACATGAAAATGGCTAATTTACTCACTCTGAGTTCTCAAAAAGGGGTTCTTCACCCCGGGAAGTTAATTAAATACTATTTGGAGGCATTTAATGTTCGAGCAAAAACGGCTGATTTTCGACAAAAGAGATAACACCCCCCCCCATTACGTCATGCTTCAGAAATGTGGAAAATGGTCCGTTTTCAAATGTTTTATTTTTGAACGTCAGTTCACATTTGTAGGTGGATCATCAGTGTTAGAGCTAAAATTAGCATGTTTAAAGTGATTTTCATGCTTCCAGGGGCTCGGGAAGTGAATTAAATACTATTTGGAGGCATTTAATGTTCAAGCAAAAACGGCTGATTTTCGACAAAAGAGATAACACCCCCCCCATTACGTCATGCTTCAGAAATGTGGAAAATGGTCCGTTTTCAAATGTTTTATTTTTGAACGTCAGTTCACATTTGTAGGTGGATCATCAGTGTTAGAGCTAAAATTAGCATGTTTAAAGTGATTTTCATGCTTCCAGGGGCTCGGGAAGTGAGTTAAATACTATTTGAAGGCATTTAATGTTCAATCAAAAACAGCTGATTTTTGACAAAAGAGATAACACCCCCCCATTACGTCATGCTTCAGAAATGTGGAAAATGGTCCGTTTTCAAATGTTTTATTTTTGAACGTCAGTTCACATTTGTAGGTGGATCATCAGTGTTAGAGCTAAAATTAGCATGTTTAAAGTGATTTTCATGCTTCCAGGGGCTCGAGAAGTGAATTAAATACTATTTGGAGGCATTTAATGTTCAAGCAAAAACGGCTGATTTTCGACAATAGAGATAACACCCCCCCCATTACGTCATGCTTCAGAAATGTGGAAAATGGCCGTTTTCAAATATTTTCTTTTTGAACGTCAGTTCACATTTGTAGGTGGATCATCAGTGTTAGAGCTAAAATTAGCATGTTTAAAGTGATTTTCATGCTTCCAGGGGCCCTAAACACAAGATTTATGGAATGGTTAAAAGTGCATGAAAATGGCCAATTTACTCACTCTGAGTTCTCAAAAAAGGGTTTCTTCACCCCGGGAAGTTAATTAAATACCATTTGGAGGCATTTAATGTTCGAGCAAAAACGTCTGATTTTCGACAAGAGAGATAACCCCCCCCCCATTACGTCATGCTTCAGAAATGTGGAAAATGGTCCGTTTTCAAATGTTTTATTTTTGAACGTCAGTTCCCATTTGTAGGTGGATCATCAGTGTTAGAGCTAAAATTAGCATGTTTAAAGAGATTTTCATGCTTCCAGGGGCTCGGGAAGTGAGTTAAATACTATTTGGAGGCATTTAATGTTCAATCAAAAACAGCTGATTTTTGACAAAAGAGATAACACCCCCCCATTACGTCATGCTTCAGAAATGTGGAAAATGGTCCGTTTTCAAATGTTTTATTTTTGAACGTCAGTTCACATTTGTAGGTGGATCATCAGTGTTAGAGCTAAAATTAGCATGTTTAAAGTGATTTTCATGCTTCCAGGGGCTCGGGAAGTGAATTAAATACTATTTGGAGGCATTTATTGTTCAAGCAAAAACGGCTGATTTTCGACAAAAGAGATAACACCCCCCCATTACGTCATGCTTCAGAAATGTGGAAAATGGTCCGTTTTCAAATGTTTTATTTTTGAATGTGAGTTCACATTTGTAGGTGGATCATCAGTGTTAGAGCTAAAATTAGCATGTTTAAAGTGGTTTTCATGCTTCCAGGGGCCCTAAACACAAGATTTATGGAAGGGTAAAAGTGCATGAAAATGGCCAATTTACTCACTCTGAGTTCTCAAAAAGGGTTTCTTCACCCCGGGAAGTTAATTAAATAACATTTGGAGGCATTTAATGTTCGAGCAAAAACGGCTGATTTTCGACAAAAGAGATAACACCCCCCCATTACGTCATGCTTCAGAAATGTGGAAAATGGTCCGTTTTCAAATGTTTTATTTTTGAACGTCAGTTCACATTTGTAGGTGGATCATCAGTGTTAGAGCTAAAATTAGCATGTTTAAAGTGATTTTCATGCTTCCAGGGGCTCGGGAAGTGAATTAAATACTATTTGGAGGCATTTAATGTTCAATCAAAAACAGCTGATTTTTGACAAAAGAGATAACACCCCCCCATTACGTCATGCTTCAGAAATGTGGAAAATGGTCCGTTTTCAAATGTTTTCTTTTTGAACGTCAGTTCACATTTGTAGGTGGATCATCAGTGTTAGAGCTAAAATTAGCATGTTTAAAGTGATTTTCATGCTTCCAGGGGCTCGGGAAGTGAATTAAATACTATTTGGAGGCATTTAATGTTCAATCAAAAACAGCTGATTTTTGACAAAAGAGATAACACCCCCCCATTATGTCATGCTTCAGAAATGTGGAAAATGGTCCGTTTTCAAATGTTTTATTTTTGAACTTCAGTTCACATTTGTAGGTGGATCATCAGTGTTAGAGCTAAAATTATCATGTTTAAAGTGATTTTCATGCTTCTAGGGGCCCTAAACACAAGATTTATGGAATGGTTAAAAGTGCATGAAAATGGCCAATTTACTCACTCTGAGTTCTCAAAAAGGGTTTCTTCACCCTGGGAAGTTAATTAAATACCATTTGGAGGCATTTAATGTTCGAGCAAAAACGGCTGATTTTCGACAAACGAGATAACACCCCCCCATTACGTCATGCTTCAGAAATGTGGAAAATGGTCCGTTTTCAAATGTTTTATTTTTGAACGTCAGTTCACATTTGTAGGTGGATCATCAGTGTTAGAGGTAAAAGTAGCATGTTTAAAGTGATTTTCATGCTTCCAGGTGCCCTAAACACAAGATTTATGGAATGGTTAAAAGTGCATGAAAATGGCCAATTTACTCACTCTGAGTTCTCAAAAAGGGTTTCTTCACCCCGGGAAGTTAATTAAATACCATTTGGAGGCATTTAATGTTCGAGCAAAAACGGCTGATTTTCGACAAAAGAGATAACACCCCCCCCCATTACGTCATGCTTCAGAAATGTGGAAAATGGTCCGTTTTCAAATGTTTTATTTTTGAACGTCAGGTCACATTTGTAGGTGGATCATCAGTGTTAGAGCTAAAATTAGCATGTTTAAAGTGATTTTCATGCTTCCAGGGGCTCGGGAAGTGAATAAAATACTATTTGGAGGCATTTAATGTTCAAGCAAAAACGGCTGATTTTCGACAAAAGAGATAGCACCCCCCCATTACGTCATGCTTCAGAAATGTGGAAAATGGTCCGTTTTCAAATGTTTTATTTTTGAACGTCAGTTCACATTTGTAGGTGGATCATCAGTGTTAGAGCTAAAATTATCATGTTTAAACTGATTTTCATGCTTCCAGGGGCTCGGGAAGTGAATTAAATACTATTTGGAGGCATTTAATGTTCAAGCAAAAACGGCTGATTTTCGACAAAAGAGATAACACCCCCCCATTACGTCATGCTTCAGAAATGTGGAAAATGGTCCGTTTTCAAATGTTTTATTTTTGAACGTCAGTTCACATTTGTAGGTGGATCATCAGTGTTAGAGCTAAAATTAGCATGTTTAAAGTGGTTTTCATGCTTCCAGGGACCCTAAACACAAGATTTATGGAATGGTTAAAAGTGCATGAAAATGGCCAATTTACTCACTCTGAGTTCTCAAAAAGGGTTTCTTCACCCAAGGAAGTTAATTAAATACCATTTGGAGGCATTTAATGTTCGAGCAAAAACGGCTGATTTTCGACAAAAGAGATAACACCCCCCCATTACGTCATGCTTCAGAAATGTGGAAAATGGTCTGTTTTCAAATGTTTTATTTTTGAACGTCAGTTCACATTTGTAGGTGGATCATCAGTGTTAGAGCTAAAATTAGCATGCTTAAAGTGATTTTCATGCTTCCAGGGGCCCTAAACACAAGATTTATGGAATGGTTAAAAGTGCATGAAAATGGCCAATTTACACACTCTGAGTTCTCAAAAAGGGTTTCTTCACCCCGGGAAGTTAATTAAATAACATTTGGAGGCATTTAATGTTCGAGCAACAACGGCTGATTTTCGACAAAAGAGATAACACCCCCCCATTACGTCAAGCTTCAGAAATGTGGAAAATGGTCCGTTTTCAAATGTTTTATTTTTGAACGTCAGTTCACATTTGTAGGTGGATCATCAGTGTTAGAGCTAAAATTCGCATGTTTAAAGTGATTTTCATGCTTCCAGGGGCTCGGGAAGTGAATTAAATACTGCAAAAACGGCTGATTTTCGACAAAAGAGATAACACCCCCCCATTACGTCATGCTTCAGAAATGTGGAAAATGGTCCGTTTTCAAATGTTTTCTTTTTGAACGTCAGTTCACATTTGTAGGTGGATCATCAGTGTTAGAGCTAAAATTAGCATGTTTAAAGTGATTTTCATGCTTCCAGGGGCCCTAAACACAAGATTTATGGAATGGTTAAAAGTGCATGAAAATGGCCAATTTACTCACTCTGAGTTCTCAAAAAGGGTTTTTTCACCCCGGGAAGTTAATTAAATACCATTTGGAGGCATTTAATGTTCGAGCAAAAACGGCTGATTTTCGACAAAAGAGATAACACCCCCCCCATTACGTCATGCTTCAGAAATGTGGAAAATGGTCCGTTTTCAAATGTTTTATTTTTGAACGTCAGTTCACATTTGTAGGTGGATCATCAGTGTTAGAGCTAAAATTAGCATGTTTAAAGTGATTTTCATGCTTCCAGGGGCTCGGGAAGTGAATTAAATACTATTTGGAGGCATTTATTGTTCAAGCAAAAACGGCTGATTTTCGACAAAAGAGATAACACCCCCCCATTACGTCATGCTTCAGAAATGTGGAAAATGGTCCGTTTTCAAATGTTTTATTTTTGAATGTGAGTTCACATTTGTAGGTGGATCATCAGTGTTAGAGCTAAAATTAGCATGTTTAAAGTGGTTTTCATGCTTCCAGGGGCCCTAAACACAAGATTTATGGAAGGGTAAAAGTGCATGAAAATGGCCAATTTACTCACTCTGAGTTCTCAAAAAGGGTTTCTTCACCCCGGGAAGTTAATTAAATAACATTTGGAGGCATTTAATGTTCGAGCAAAAACGGCTGATTTTCGACAAAAGAGATAACACCCCCCCATTACGTCATGCTTCAGAAATGTGGAAAATGGTCCGTTTTCAAATGTTTTATTTTTGAACGTCAGTTCACATTTGTAGGTGGATCATCAGTGTTAGAGCTAAAATTAGCATGTTTAAAGTGATTTTCATGCTTCCAGGGGCTCGGGAAGTGAATTAAATACTATTTGGAGGCATTTAATGTTCAAGCAAAAACGGCTGATTTTCGACAAAAGAGATAACACCCCCCCATTACGTCATGCTTCAAAAATGTGGAAAATGGTCCGTTTTCAAATGTTTTCTTTTTGAACGTCAGTTCACATTTGTAGGTGGATCATCAGTGTTAGAGCTAAAATTAGCATGTTTAAAGTGATTTTCATGCTTCCAGGGGCTCGGGAAGTGAATTAAATACTATTTGGAGGCATTTAATGTTCAATCAAAAACAGCTGATTTTTGACAAAAGAGATAACACCCCCCCATTACGTCATGCTTCAGAAATGTGGAAAATGGTCCGTTTTCAAATGTTTTATTTTTGAACTTCAGTTCACATTTGTAGGTGGATCATCAGTGTTAGAGCTAAAATTAGCATGTTTAAAGTGATTTTCATGCTTCTAGGGGCCCTAAACACAAGATTTATGGAATGGTTAAAAGTGCATGAAAATGGCCAATTTACTCACTCTGAGTTCTCAAAAAGGGTTTCTTCACCCTGGGAAGTTAATTAAATACCATTTGGAGGCATTTAATGTTCGAGCAAAAACGGCTGATTTTCGACAAACGAGATAACACCCCCCCATTACGTCATGCTTCAGAAATGTGGAAAATGGTCCGTTTTCAAATGTTTTATTTTTGAACGTCAGTTCACATTTGTAGGTGGATCATCAGTGTTAGAGGTAAAAGTAGCATGTTTAAAGTGATTTTCATGCTTCCAGGTGCCCTAAACACAAGATTTATGGAATGGTTAAAAGTGCATGAAAATGGCCAATTTACTCACTCTGAGTTCTCAAAAAGGGTTTCTTCACCCCGGGAAGTTAATTAAATACCATTTGGAGGCATTTAATGTTCGAGCAAAAACGGCTGATTTTCGACAAAAGAGATAACACCCCCCCCATTACGTCATGCTTCAGGAATGTGGAAAATGGTCCGTTTTCAAATGTTTTATTTTTGAACGTCAGGTCACATTTGTAGGTGGATCATCAGTGTTAGAGCTAAAATTAGCATGTTTAAAGTGATTTTCATGCTTCCAGGGGCTCGGGAAGTGAATTAAATACTATTTGGAGGCATTTAATGTTCAATCAAAAACAGCTGATTTTTGACAAAAGAGATAACACCCCCCCATTACGTCATGCTTCAGAAATGTGGAAAATGGTCCGTTTTCAAATGTTTTATTTTTGAACGTCAGTTCACATTTGTAGGTGGATTATCAGTGTTAGAGCTAAAATTAGCATGTTTGAAGTGATTTTCATGCTTCCAGGGGCTCGGGAAGTGAATTAAATACTATTTGGAGGCATTTGATGTTCAAGCAAAAACGGCTGATTTTCGACAAAAGAGATAACACCCCCCCATTACGTCATGCTTCAGAAATGTGGAAAATGGTCCGTTTTCAAATGTTTTATTTTTGAACGTCAGTTCACATTTGTAGGTGGATCATCAGTGTTAGAGCTAAAATTAGCATGTTTAAAGTGATTTTCATGCTTCCAGGGGCCCTAAACACAAGATTTATGGAATGGTTAAAAGTGCATGAAAATGGCCAATTTACTCACTCTGAGTTCTCAAAAAGGGTTTCTTCACCCCGGGAAGTTAATTAAATACCATTTGGAGGCATTTAATGTTCGAGCAAAAACGGCTGATTTTCGACAAAAGAGATAACACCCCCCCATTACGTCATGCTTCAGAAATGTGGAAAATGGTCTGTTTTCAAATGTTTTATTTTTGAACGTCAGTTCACATTTGTAGGTGGATCATCAGTGTTAGAGCTAAAATTAGCATGTTTAAAGTGATTTTCATGCTTCCAGGGGCCCTAAACACAAGATTTATGGAATGGTTAAAAGTGCATGAAAATGGCCAATTTACTCACTCTGAGTTCTCAAAAAGGGTTTCTTCACCCCGGAAAGTTAATTAAATAACATTTGGAGGCATTTAATGTTCGAGCAAAAACGGCTGATTTTCGACAAAAGAGATAACACCCCCCCATTACGTCAAGCTTCAGAAATGTGGAAAATGGTCCGTTTTCAAATGTTTTATTTTTGAACTTCAATTCACATTTGTAGGTGGATCATCGGTGTTAGAGCTAAAATTCGCCTGTTTAAAGGGATTTTCATGCTTCCAGGGGCTCGGGAAGTGAATTAAATACTATTTGGAGGCATTTAATGTTCAAGCAAAAACGGCTGATTTTCGACAAAAGAGATAACAACCCCCCATTACGTCATGCTTCAGAAATGTGGAAAATGGTCCGTTTTCAAATGTTTTATTTTTGAACATCAGTTCACATTTGTAGGTGGATCATCAGTGTTAGAGCTAAAATTAGCATGTTTAAAGTGGTTTTCATGCTTCCAGGGGCCCTAAACACAAGATTTATGGAATGGTTAAAAGTGCATGAAAATGGCCAATTTACTCACTCTGAGTTCTCAAAAAGGGTTTCTTCACCCAGGGAAGTTAATTAAATACTATTTGGAGGCATTTAATGTTCAAGCAAAAACGGCTGATTTTCGACAAAAGAGATAACACCCCCCCATTACGTCATGCTTCAGAAATGTGGAAAATGGTCCGTTTTCAAATGTTTTATTTTTGAACGTCAGTTCACATTTGTAGGTGGATCATCAGTGTTAGAGCTAAAATTAGCATGTTTAAAGTGATTTTCATGCTTCCAGGGGCTCGGGAAGTGAATTAAATACTATTTGGAGGCATTTAATGTTCAAGCAAAAACGGCTGATTTTCGACAAAAGAGATAACACCCCCCCATTACGTCATGCTTCAGAAATGTGGAAAATGGTCCGTTTTCAAATGTTTTATTTTTGAACGTCAGTTCACATTTGTAGGTGGATCATCAGTGTTAGAGCTAAAATTAGCATGTTTAAAGTGATTTTCATGCTTCCAGGGGCCCTAAACACAAGATTTATGGAATGGTTAAAAGAACATGAAAATGGCCAATTTACTCACTCTGAGTTCTCAAAAAGGGGTTCTTCACCCCGGGAAGTTAATCAAATACTATTTGGAGGCATTTAATGTTCAAGCAAAAACGGCTGATTTTCGACAAAAGAGATAACACCCCCCCATTACGTCATGCTTCAGAAATGTGGAAAATGGTCCGTTTTCAAATGTTTTATTTTTGAACGTCAGTTCACATTTGTAGGTGGATCATCAGTGTTAGAGCTAAAATTAGCATGTTTAAAGTGATTTTCATGCTTCCAGGGGCTCGGGAAGTGAATTAAATACTATTTGGAGGCATTTAATGTTCAAGCAAAAACGGCTGATTTTCGACAAAAGAGATAACACCCCCCCATTACGTCATGCTTCAGAAATGTGGAAAATGGTCCGTTTTCAAATGTTTTATTTTTGAACGTCAGATCACATTTGTAGGTGGATCATCAGTGTTAGAGCTAAAATTAGCATGTTTAAAGTGATTTTCATGCTTCCAGGGGCTCGGGAAGTGAATTAAATACTATTTGGAGGCATTTAATGTTCAAGCAAAAACGGCTGATTTTCGACAAAAGAGATAACACCCCCCCCATTACGTCATGCTTCAGAAATGTGGAAAATGGCCGTTTTCAAATATTTTCTTTTTGAACGTCAGTTCACATTTGTAGGTGGATCATCAGTGTTAGAGCTAAAATTAGCATGTTTAAAGTGATTTTCATGCTTCCAGGGGCCCTAAACACAAGATTCATGGAATGGTTAAAAGTGCATGAAAATGGCCAATTTACTCACTCTGAGTTCTCAAAAAAGGGTTTCTTCACCCCGGGAAGTTAATTAAATACCATTTGGAGGCATTTAATGTTCGAGCAAAAACGGCTGATTTTCGACAAGAGAGATAACCCCCCCCATTACGTCATGCTTCAGAAATGTGGAAAATGGTCCGTTTTCAAATGTTTTATTTTTGAACGTCAGTTCCCATTTGTAGGTGGATCATCAGTGTTAGAGCTAAAATTAGCATGTTTAAAGTGATTTTCATGCTTCCAGGGGCTCGGGAAGTGAGTTAAATACTATTTGGAGGCATTTAATGTTCAATCAAAAACAGCTGATTTTTGACAAAAGAGATAACACCCCCCCATTACGTCATGCTTCAGAAATGTGGAAAATGGTCCGTTTTCAAATGTTTTATTTTTGAACGTCAGTTCACATTTGTAGGTGGATCATCAGTGTTAGAGCTAAAATTAGCATGTTTAAAGTGATTTTCATGCTTCCAGGGGCTCGGGAAGTGAATCAAATACTATTTGGAGGCATTTAATGTTCAATCAAAAACAGCTGATTTTTGACAAAAGAGATAACACCCCCCCATTACGTCATGCTTCAGAAATGTGGAAAATGGTCCGTTTTCAAATGTTTTCTTTTTGAACGTCAGTTCACATTTGTAGGTGGATCATCAGTGTTAGAGCTAAAATTAGCATGTTTAAAGTTATTTTCATGCTTCCAGGGGCTCGGGAAGTGAATTAAATACTATTTGGAGGCATTTAATGTTCAATCAAAAACAGCTGATTTTTGACAAAAGAGATAACACCCCCCCATTACGTCATGCTTCAGAAATGTGGAAAATGGTCCGTTTTCAAATGTTTTATTTTTGAACGTCAGTTCACATTTGTAGGTGGATCATCAGTGTTAGAGCTAAAATTAGCATGTTTAAAGTGATTTTCATGCTTCTAGGGTCCCTAAACACAAGATTTATGGAATGGTTAAAAGTGCATGAAAATGGCCAATTTACTCACTCTGAGTTCTCAAAAAGGGTTTCTTCACCCTGGGAAGTTAATTAAATACCATTTGGAGGCATTTAATGTTCGAGCAAAAACAGCTGATTTTCGACAAAAGAGATAACACCCCCCCATTACGTCATGCTTCAGAAATGTGGAAAATGGTCCGTTTTCAAATGTTTTATTTTTGAACGTCAGTTCACATTTGTAGGTGGATCATCAGTGTTAGAGGTAAAAGTAGCATGTTTAAAGTGATTTTCATGCTTCCAGGTGCCCTAAACACAAGATTTATGGAATGGTTAAAAGTGCATGAAAATGGCCAATTTACTCACTCTGAGTTCTCAAAAAGGGTTTCTTCACCCCGGGAAGTTAATTAAATACCATTTGGAGGCATTTAATGTTCAAGCAAAAACGGCTGATTTTCGACAAAAGAGATAACACCCCCCCATTACGTCATGCTTCAGAAATGTGGAAAATGGTCCGTTTTCAAATGTTTTATTTTTGAACGTCAGTTCACATTTGTAGGTGGATCATCAGTGTTAGAGCTAAAATTAGCATGTTTAAAGTGATTTTCATGCTTCCAGGGGCTCGGGAAGTGAGTTAAATACTATTTGGAGGCATTTAATGTTCAATCAAAAACAGCTGATTTTTGACAAAAGAGATAACACCCCCCCATTACGTCATGCTTCAGAAATGTGGAAAATGGTCTGTTTTCAAATGTTTTATTTTTGAACGTCAGTTCACATTTGTAGGTGGATCATCAGTGTTAGAGCTAAAATTAGCATGTTTAAAGTGATTTTCATGCTTCCAGGGGCTCGGGAAGTGAATTAAATACTATTTGGAGGCATTTAATGTTCAAGCAAAAACGGCTGATTTTCGACAATAGAGATAACACCCCCCCATTACGTCATGCTTCAGAAATGTGGAAAATGGCCGTTTTCAAATATTTTCTTTTTGAACGTCAGTTCACATTTGTAGGTGGATCATCAGTGTTAGAGCTAAAATTAGCATGTTTAAAGTGATTTTCATGCTTCCAGGGGCCCTAAACACAAGATTTATGGAATGGTTAAAAGTGCATGAAAATGGCCAATTTACTCACTCTGAGTTCTCAAAAAAGGGTTTCTTCACCCCGGGAAGTTAATTAAATACCATTTGGAGGCATTTAATGTTCGAGCAAAAACGGCTGATTTTCGACAAGAGAGATAACCCCCCCCATTACGTCATGCTTCAGAAATGTGGAAAATGGTCCGTTTTCAAATGTTTTATTTTTGAACGTCAGTTCCCATTTGTAGGTGGATCATCAGTGTTAGAGCTAAAATTAGCATGTTTAAAGAGATTTTCATGCTTCCAGGGGCTCGGGAAGTGAGTTAAATACTATTTGGAGGCATTTAATGTTCAATCAAAAACAGCTGTTTTTTGACAAAAGAGATAACACCCCCCCATTACGTCATGCTTCAGAAATGTGGAAAATGGTCCGTTTTCAAATGTTTTATTTTTGAACGTCAGTTCACATTTGTAGGTGGATCATCAGTGTTAGAGCTAAAATTAGCATGTTTAAAGGGATTTTCATGCTTCCAGGGGCTCGGGAAGTGAATTAAATACTATTTGGAGGCATTTATTGTTCAAGCAAAAACGGCTGATTTTCGACAAAAGAGATAACACCCCCCCATTACGTCATGCTTCAGAAATGTGGAAAATGGTCCGTTTTCAAATGTTTTATTTTTGAATGTGAGTTCACATTTGTAGGTGGATCATCAGTGTTAGAGCTAAAATTAGCATGTTTAAAGTGGTTTTCATGCTTCCAGGGGCCCTAAACACAAGATTTATGGAATGGTTAAAAGTGCATGAAAATGGCCAATTTACTCACTCTGAGTTCTCAAAAAGGGTTTCTTCACCCCGGAAAGTTAATTAAATAACATTTGGAGGCATTTAATGTTCGAGCAAAAACGGCTGATTTTCGACAAAAGAGATAACACCCCCCCATTACGTCAAGCTTCAGAAATGTGGAAAATGGTCCGTTTTCAAATGTTTTATTTTTGAACTTCAGTTCACATTTGTAGGTGGATCATCGGTGTTAGAGCTAAAATTCGCATGTTTAAAGGGATTTTCATGCTTCCAGGGGCTCGGGAAGTGAATTAAATACTATTTGGAGGCATTTAATGTTCAAGCAAAAACGGCTGATTTTCGACAAAAGAGATAACACCCCCCCATTACGTCATGCTTCAGAAATGTGGAAAATGGTCTGTTTTCAAATGTTTTATTTTTGAACGTCAGTTCACATTTGTAGGTGGATCATCAGTGTTAGAGCTAAAATTAGCATGTTTAAAGTGATTTTCATGCTTCCAGGGGCTCGGGAAGTGAATTAAATACTATTTGGAGGCATTTAATGTTCAAGCAAAAACGGCTGATTTTCGACAATAGAGATAACACCCCCCCATTACGTCATGCTTCAGAAATGTGGAAAATGGCCGTTTTCAAATATTTTCTTTTTGAACGTCAGTTCACATTTGTAGGTGGATCATCAGTGTTAGAGCTAAAATTAGCATGTTTAAAGTGATTTTCATGCTTCCAGGGGCCCTAAACACAAGATTTATGGAATGGTTAAAAGTGCATGAAAATGGCCAATTTACTCACTCTGAGTTCTCAAAAAAGGGTTTCTTCACCCCGGGAAGTTAATTAAATACCATTTGGAGGCATTTAATGTTCGAGCAAAAACGGCTGATTTTCGACAAGAGAGATAACCCCCCCCATTACGTCATGCTTCAGAAATGTGGAAAATGGTCCGTTTTCAAATGTTTTATTTTTGAACGTCAGTTCCCATTTGTAGGTGGATCATCAGTGTTAGAGCTAAAATTAGCATGTTTAAAGAGATTTTCATGCTTCCAGGGGCTCGGGAAGTGAGTTAAATACTATTTGGAGGCATTTAATGTTCAATCAAAAACAGCTGTTTTTTGACAAAAGAGATAACACCCCCCCATTACGTCATGCTTCAGAAATGTGGAAAATGGTCCGTTTTCAAATGTTTTATTTTTGAACGTCAGTTCACATTTGTAGGTGGATCATCAGTGTTAGAGCTAAAATTAGCATGTTTAAAGGGATTTTCATGCTTCCAGGGGCTCGGGAAGTGAATTAAATACTATTTGGAGGCATTTATTGTTCAAGCAAAAACGGCTGATTTTCGACAAAAGAGATAACACCCCCCCATTACGTCATGCTTCAGAAATGTGGAAAATGGTCCGTTTTCAAATGTTTTATTTTTGAATGTGAGTTCACATTTGTAGGTGGATCATCAGTGTTAGAGCTAAAATTAGCATGTTTAAAGTGGTTTTCATGCTTCCAGGGGCCCTAAACACAAGATTTATGGAATGGTTAAAAGTGCATGAAAATGGCCAATTTACTCACTCTGAGTTCTCAAAAAGGGTTTCTTCACCCCGGAAAGTTAATTAAATAACATTTGGAGGCATTTAATGTTCGAGCAAAAACGGCTGATTTTCGACAAAAGAGATAACACCCCCCCATTACGTCAAGCTTCAGAAATGTGGAAAATGGTCCGTTTTCAAATGTTTTATTTTTGAACTTCAGTTCACATTTGTAGGTGGATCATCGGTGTTAGAGCTAAAATTCGCATGTTTAAAGGGATTTTCATGCTTCCAGGGGCTCGGGAAGTGAATTAAATACTATTTGGAGGCATTTAATGTTCAAGCAAAAACGGCTGATTTTCGACAAAAGAGATAACACCCCCCCATTACGTCATGCTTCAGAAATGTGGAAAATGGTCCGTTTTCAAATGTTTTATTTTTGAACGTCAGTTCACATTTGTAGGTGGATCATCAGTGTTAGAGCTAAAATTAGCATGTTTAAAGTGATTTTCATGCTTCCAGGGGCCCTAAACACAAGATTTATGGAATGGTTAAAAGAACATGAAAATGGCCAATTTACTCACTCTGAGTTCTCAAAAAGGGGTTCTTCACCCCGGGAAGTTAATCAAATACTATTTGGAGGCATTTAATGTTCAAGCAAAAACGGCTGATTTTCGACAAAAGAGATAACACCCCCCATTACGTCATGCTTCAGAAATGTGGAAAATGGTCCGTTTTCAAATGTTTTATTTTTGAACGTCAGTTCACATTTGTAGGTGGATCATCAGTGTTAGAGCTAAAATTAGCATGTTTAAAGTGATTTTCATGCTTCCAGGGGCTCGGGAAGTGAATTAAATACTATTTGGAGGCATTTAATGTTCAAGCAAAAACGGCTGATTTTCGACAAAAGAGATAACACCCCCCCATTACGTCATGCTTCAGAAATGTGGAAAATGGTCCGTTTTCAAATGTTTTATTTTTGAACGTCAGATCACATTTGTAGGTGGATCATCAGTGTTAGAGCTAAAATTAGCATGTTTAAAGTGATTTTCATGCTTCCAGGGGCTCGGGAAGTGAATTAAATACTATTTGGAGGCATTTAATGTTCAAGCAAAAACGGCTGATTTTCGACAAAAGAGATAACACCCCCCCATTACGTCATGCTTCAGAAATGTGGAAAATGGCCGTTTTCAAATATTTTCTTTTTGAACGTCAGTTCACATTTGTAGGTGGATCATCAGTGTTAGAGCTAAAATTAGCATGTTTAAAGTGATTTTCATGCTTCCAGGGGCCCTAAACACAAGATTCATGGAATGGTTAAAAGTGCATGAAAATGGCCAATTTACTCACTCTGAGTTCTCAAAAAAGGGTTTCTTCACCCCGGGAAGTTAATTAAATACCATTTGGAGGCATTTAATGTTCGAGCAAAAACGGCTGATTTTCGACAAGAGAGATAACCCCCCCCATTACGTCATGCTTCAGAAATGTGGAAAATGGTCCGTTTTCAAATGTTTTATTTTTGAACGTCAGTTCCCATTTGTAGGTGGATCATCAGTGTTAGAGCTAAAATTAGCATGTTTAAAGTGATTTTCATGCTTCCAGGGGCTCGGGAAGTGAGTTAAATACTATTTGGAGGCATTTAATGTTCAATCAAAAACAGCTGATTTTTGACAAAAGAGATAACACCCCCCCATTACGTCATGCTTCAGAAATGTGGAAAATGGTCCGTTTTCAAATGTTTTATTTTTGAACGTCAGTTCCCATTTGTAGGTGGATCATCAGTGTTAGAGCTAAAATTAGCATGTTTAAAGAGATTTTCATGCTTCCAGGGGCTCGGGAAGTGAGTTAAATACTATTTGGAGGCATTTAATGTTCAATCAAAAACAGCTGTTTTTTGACAAAAGAGATAACACCCCCCCATTACGTCATGCTTCAGAAATGTGGAAAATGGTCCGTTTTCAAATGTTTTATTTTTGAACGTCAGTTCACATTTGTAGGTGGATCATCAGTGTTAGAGCTAAAATTAGCATGTTTAAAGGGATTTTCATGCTTCCAGGGGCTCGGGAAGTGAATTAAATACTATTTGGAGGCATTTATTGTTCAAGCAAAAACGGCTGATTTTCGACAAAAGAGATAACACCCCCCCATTACGTCATGCTTCAGAAATGTGGAAAATGGTCCGTTTTCAAATGTTTTATTTTTGAATGTGAGTTCACATTTGTAGGTGGATCATCAGTGTTAGAGCTAAAATTAGCATGTTTAAAGTGGTTTTCATGCTTCCAGGGGCCCTAAACACAAGATTTATGGAATGGTTAAAAGTGCATGAAAATGGCCAATTTACTCACTCTGAGTTCTCAAAAAGGGTTTCTTCACCCCGGAAAGTTAATTAAATAACATTTGGAGGCATTTAATGTTCGAGCAAAAACGGCTGATTTTCGACAAAAGAGATAACACCCCCCCATTACGTCAAGCTTCAGAAATGTGGAAAATGGTCCGTTTTCAAATGTTTTATTTTTGAACTTCAGTTCACATTTGTAGGTGGATCATCGGTGTTAGAGCTAAAATTCGCATGTTTAAAGGGATTTTCATGCTTCCAGGGGCTCGGGAAGTGAATTAAATACTATTTGGAGGCATTTAATGTTCAAGCAAAAACGGCTGATTTTCGACAAAAGAGATAACACCCCCCCATTACGTCATGCTTCAGAAATGTGGAAAATGGTCCGTTTTCAAATGTTTTATTTTTGAACGTCAGTTCACATTTGTAGGTGGATCATCAGTGTTAGAGCTAAAATTAGCATGTTTAAAGTGATTTTCATGCTTCCAGGGGCCCTAAACACAAGATTTATGGAATGGTTAAAAGAACATGAAAATGGCCAATTTACTCACTCTGAGTTCTCAAAAAGGGGTTCTTCACCCCGGGAAGTTAATCAAATACTATTTGGAGGCATTTAATGTTCAAGCAAAAACGGCTGATTTTCGACAAAAGAGATAACACCCCCCATTACGTCATGCTTCAGAAATGTGGAAAATGGTCCGTTTTCAAATGTTTTATTTTTGAACGTCAGTTCACATTTGTAGGTGGATCATCAGTGTTAGAGCTAAAATTAGCATGTTTAAAGTGATTTTCATGCTTCCAGGGGCTCGGGAAGTGAATTAAATACTATTTGGAGGCATTTAATGTTCAAGCAAAAACGGCTGATTTTCGACAAAAGAGATAACACCCCCCCATTACGTCATGCTTCAGAAATGTGGAAAATGGTCCGTTTTCAAATGTTTTATTTTTGAACGTCAGATCACATTTGTAGGTGGATCATCAGTGTTAGAGCTAAAATTAGCATGTTTAAAGTGATTTTCATGCTTCCAGGGGCTCGGGAAGTGAATTAAATACTATTTGGAGGCATTTAATGTTCAAGCAAAAACGGCTGATTTTCGACAAAAGAGATAACACCCCCCCATTACGTCATGCTTCAGAAATGTGGAAAATGGCCGTTTTCAAATATTTTCTTTTTGAACGTCAGTTCACATTTGTAGGTGGATCATCAGTGTTAGAGCTAAAATTAGCATGTTTAAAGTGATTTTCATGCTTCCAGGGGCCCTAAACACAAGATTCATGGAATGGTTAAAAGTGCATGAAAATGGCCAATTTACTCACTCTGAGTTCTCAAAAAAGGGTTTCTTCACCCCGGGAAGTTAATTAAATACCATTTGGAGGCATTTAATGTTCGAGCAAAAACGGCTGATTTTCGACAAGAGAGATAACCCCCCCCATTACGTCATGCTTCAGAAATGTGGAAAATGGTCCGTTTTCAAATGTTTTATTTTTGAACGTCAGTTCCCATTTGTAGGTGGATCATCAGTGTTAGAGCTAAAATTAGCATGTTTAAAGTGATTTTCATGCTTCCAGGGGCTCGGGAAGTGAGTTAAATACTATTTGGAGGCATTTAATGTTCAATCAAAAACAGCTGATTTTTGACAAAAGAGATAACACCCCCCCATTACGTCATGCTTCAGAAATGTGGAAAATGGTCCGTTTTCAAATGTTTTATTTTTGAACGTCAGTTCACATTTGTAGGTGGATCATCAGTGTTAGAGCTAAAATTAGCATGTTTAAAGTGATTTTCATGCTTCCAGGGGCTCGGGAAGTGAATCAAATACTATTTGGAGGCATTTAATGTTCAATCAAAAACAGCTGATTTTTGACAAAAGAGATAACACCCCCCCATTACGTCATGCTTCAGAAATGTGGAAAATGGTCCGTTTTCAAATGTTTTCTTTTTGAACGTCAGTTCACATTTGTAGGTGGATCATCAGTGTTAGAGCTAAAATTAGCATGTTTAAAGTTATTTTCATGCTTCCAGGGGCTCGGGAAGTGAATTAAATACTATTTGGAGGCATTTAATGTTCAATCAAAAACAGCTGATTTTTGACAAAAGAGATAACACCCCCCCATTACGTCATGCTTCAGAAATGTGGAAAATGGTCCGTTTTCAAATGTTTTATTTTTGAACGTCAGTTCACATTTGTAGGTGGATCATCAGTGTTAGAGCTAAAATTAGCATGTTTAAAGTGATTTTCATGCTTCTAGGGTCCCTAAACACAAGATTTATGGAATGGTTAAAAGTGCATGAAAATGGCCAATTTACTCACTCTGAGTTTTCAAAAAGGGTTTCTTCACCCTGGGAAGTTAATTAAATACCATTTGGAGGCATTTAATGTTCGAGCAAAAACAGCTGATTTTCGACAAAAGAGATAACACCCCCCCATTACGTCATGCTTCAGAAATGTGGAAAATGGTCCGTTTTCAAATGTTTTATTTTTGAACGTCAGTTCACATTTGTAGGTGGATCATCAGTGTTAGAGGTAAAAGTAGCATGTTTAAAGTGATTTTCATGCTTCCAGGTGCCCTAAACACAAGATTTATGGAATGGTTAAAAGTGCATGAAAATGGCCAATTTACTCACTCTGAGTTCTCAAAAAGGGTTTCTTCACCCCGGGAAGTTAATTAAATACCATTTGGAGGCATTTAATGTTCAAGCAAAAACGGCTGATTTTCGACAAAAGAGATAACACCCCCCCATTACGTCATGCTTCAGAAATGTGGAAAATGGTCCGTTTTCAAATGTTTTATTTTTGAACGTCAGTTCACATTTGTAGGTGGATCATCAGTGTTAGAGCTAAAATTAGCATGTTTAAAGTGATTTTCATGCTTCCAGGGGCTCGGGAAGTGAGTTAAATACTATTTGGAGGCATTTAATGTTCAATCAAAAACAGCTGATTTTTGACAAAAGAGATAACACCCCCCCATTACGTCATGCTTCAGAAATGTGGAAAATGGTCCGTTTTCAAATGTTTTATTTTTGAACGTCAATTCACATTTGTAGGTGGATCATCAGTGTTAGAGCTAAAATTAGCATGTTTAAAGTGATTTTCATGCTTCCAGGGGCTCGGGAAGTGAATTAAATACTATTTGGAGGCATTTAATGTTCAAGCAAAAACGGCTGATTTTCGACAATAGAGATAACACCCCCCCATTACGTCATGCTTCAGAAATGTGGAAAATGGCCGTTTTCAAATATTTTCTTTTTGAACGTCAGTTCACATTTGTAGGTGGATCATCAGTGTTAGAGCTAAAATTAGCATGTTTAAAGTGATTTTCATGCTTCCAGGGGCCCTAAACACAAGATTTATGGAATGGTTAAAAGTGCATGAAAATGGCCAATTTACTCACTCTGAGTTCTCAAAAAAGGGTTTCTTCACCCCGGGAAGTTAATTAAATACCATTTGGAGGCATTTAATGTTCGAGCAAAAACGGCTGATTTTCGACAAGAGAGATAACCCCCCCCCCATTACGTCATGCTTCAGAAATGTGGAAAATGGTCCGTTTTCAAATGTTTTATTTTTGAACGTCAGTTCCCATTTGTAGGTGGATCATCAGTGTTAGAGCTAAAATTAGCATGTTTAAAGAGATTTTCATGCTTCCAGGGGCTCGGGAAGTGAGTTAAATACTATTTGGAGGCATTTAATGTTCAATCAAAAACAGCTGTTTTTTGACAAAAGAGATAACACCCCCCCATTACGTCATGCTTCAGAAATGTGGAAAATGGTCCGTTTTCAAATGTTTTATTTTTGAACGTCAGTTCACATTTGTAGGTGGATCATCAGTGTTAGAGCTAAAATTAGCATGTTTAAAGGGATTTTCATGCTTCCAGGGGCTCGGGAAGTGAATTAAATACTATTTGGAGGCATTTATTGTTCAAGCAAAAACGGCTGATTTTCGACAAAAGAGATAACACCCCCCCATTACGTCATGCTTCAGAAATGTGGAAAATGGTCCGTTTTCAAATGTTTTATTTTTGAATGTGAGTTCACATTTGTAGGTGGATCATCAGTGTTAGAGCTAAAATTAGCATGTTTAAAGTGGTTTTCATGCTTCCAGGGGCCCTAAACACAAGATTTATGGAATGGTTAAAAGTGCATGAAAATGGCCAATTTACTCACTCTGAGTTCTCAAAAAGGGTTTCTTCACCCCGGAAAGTTAATTAAATAACATTTGGAGGCATTTAATGTTCGAGCAAAAACGGCTGATTTTCGACAAAAGAGATAACACCCCCCCATTACGTCAAGCTTCAGAAATGTGGAAAATGGTCCGTTTTCAAATGTTTTATTTTTGAACTTCAGTTCACATTTGTAGGTGGATCATCGGTGTTAGAGCTAAAATTCGCATGTTTAAAGGGATTTTCATGCTTCCAGGGGCTCGGGAAGTGAATTAAATACTATTTGGAGGCATTTAATGTTCAAGCAAAAACGGCTGATTTTCGACAAAAGAGATAACAACCCCCCATTACGTCATGCTTCAGAAATGTGGAAAATGGTCCGTTTTCAAATGTTTTATTTTTGAACATCAGTTCACATTTGTAGGTGGATCATCAGTGTTAGAGCTAAAATTAGCATGTTTAAAGTGGTTTTCATGCTTCCAGGGGCCCTAAACACAAGATTTATGGAATGGTTAAAAGTGCATGAAAATGGCCAATTTACTCACTCTGAGTTCTCAAAAAGGGTTTCTTCACCCAGGGAAGTTAATTAAATACTATTTGGAGGCATTTAATGTTCAAGCAAAAACGGCTGATTTTCGACAAAAGAGATAACACCCCCCCATTACGTCATGCTTCAGAAATGTGGAAAATGGTCCGTTTTCAAATGTTTTATTTTTGAACGTCAGTTCACATTTGTAGGTGGATCATCAGTGTTAGAGCTAAAATTAGCATGTTTAAAGTGATTTTCATGCTTCCAGGGGCTCGGGAAGTGAATTAAATACTATTTGGAGGCATTTAATGTTCAAGCAAAAACGGCTGATTTTCGACAAAAGAGATAACACCCCCCCATTACGTCATGCTTCAGAAATGTGGAAAATGGTCCGTTTTCAAATGTTTTATTTTTGAACGTCAGTTCACATTTGTAGGTGGATCATCAGTGTTAGAGCTAAAATTAGCATGTTTAAAGTGATTTTCATGCTTCCAGGGGCCCTAAACACAAGATTTATGGAATGGTTAAAAGAACATGAAAATGGCCAATTTACTCACTCTGAGTTCTCAAAAAGGGGTTCTTCACCCCGGGAAGTTAATTAAATACTATTTGGAGGCATTTAATGTTCGAGCAAAAACGGCTGATTTTCGACAAAAGAGATAACACCCCCCCCCCCATTACGTCATGCTTCAGAAATGTGGAAAATGGTCCGTTTTCAAATGTTTTATTTTTGAACGTCAGTTCACATTTGTAGGTGGATCATCAGTGTTAGAGCTAAAATTAGCATGTTTAAAGTGATTTTCATGCTTCCAGGGGCTCGGGAAGTGAGTTAAATACTATTTGGAGGCATTTAATGTTCAATCAAAAACAGCTGATTTTTGACAAAAGAGATAACACCCCCCCATTACGTCATGCTTCAGAAATGTGGAAAATGGTCCGTTTTCAAATGTTTTATTTTTGAACGTCAGATCACATTTGTAGGTGGATCATCAGTGTTAGAGCTAAAATTAGCATGTTTAAAGTGATTTTCATGCTTCCAGGGGCTCGGGAAGTGAATTAAATACTATTTGGAGGCATTTAATGTTCAAGCAAAAACGGCTGATTTTCGACAAAAGAGATAACACCCCCCCATTACGTCATGCTTCAGAAATGTGGAAAATGGCCGTTTTCAAATATTTTCTTTTTGAACGTCAGTTCACATTTGTAGGTGGATCATCAGTGTTAGAGCTAAAATTAGCATGTTTAAAGTGATTTTCATGCTTCCAGGGGCCCTAAACACAAGATTCATGGAATGGTTAAAAGTGCATGAAAATGGCCAATTTACTCACTCTGAGTTCTCAAAAAAGGGTTTCTTCACCCCGGGAAGTTAATTAAATACCATTTGGAGGCATTTAATGTTCGAGCAAAAACGGCTGATTTTCGACAAGAGAGATAACCCCCCCCATTACGTCATGCTTCAGAAATGTGGAAAATGGTCCGTTTTCAAATGTTTTATTTTTGAACGTCAGTTCCCATTTGTAGGTGGATCATCAGTGTTAGAGCTAAAATTAGCATGTTTAAAGTGATTTTCATGCTTCCAGGGGCTCGGGAAGTGAGTTAAATACTATTTGGAGGCATTTAATGTTCAATCAAAAACAGCTGATTTTTGACAAAAGAGATAACACCCCCCCATTACGTCATGCTTCAGAAATGTGGAAAATGGTCCGTTTTCAAATGTTTTATTTTTGAACGTCAGCTCACATTTGTAGGTGGATCATCAGTGTTAGAGCTAAAATTAGCATGTTTAAAGTGATTTTCATGCTTCCAGGGGCTCGGGAAGTGAATCAAATACTATTTGGAGGCATTTAATGTTCAATCAAAAACAGCTGATTTTTGACAAAAGAGATAACACCCCCCCATTACGTCATGCTTCAGAAATGTGGAAAATGGTCCGTTTTCAAATGTTTTCTTTTTGAACGTCAGTTCACATTTGTAGGTGGATCATCAGTGTTAGAGCTAAAATTAGCATGTTTAAAGTTATTTTCATGCTTCCAGGGGCTCGGGAAGTGAATTGAATACTATTTGGAGGCATTTAATGTTCAATCAAAAACAGCTGATTTTTGACAAAAGAGATAACACCCCCCCATTACGTCATGCTTCAGAAATGTGGAAAATGGTCCGTTTTCAAATGTTTTATTTTTGAACGTCAGTTCACATTTGTAGGTGGATCATCAGTGTTAGAGCTAAAATTAGCATGTTTAAAGTGATTTTCATGCTTCTAGGGGCCCTAAACACAAGATTTATGGAATGGTTAAAAGTGCATGAAAATGGCCAATTTACTCACTCTGAGTTCTCAAAAAGGGTTTCTTCACCCTGGGAAGTTAATTAAATACCATTTGGAGGCATTTAATGTTCGAGCAAAAACAGCTGATTTTCGACAAAAGAGATAACACCCCCCCATTACGTCATGCTTCAGAAATGTGGAAAATGGTCCGTTTTCAAATGTTTTATTTTTGAACGTCAGTTCACATTTGTAGGTGGATCATCAGTGTTAGAGGTAAAAGTAGCATGTTTAAAGTGATTTTCATGCTTCCAAGTGCCCTAAACACAAGATTTATGGAATGGTTAAAAGTGCATGAAAATGGCCAATTTACTCACTCTGAGTTCTCAAAAAGGGTTTCTTCACCCCGGGAAGTTAATTAAATACCATTTGGAGGCATTTAATGTTCAAGCAAAAACGGCTGATTTTCGACAAAAGAGATAACACCCCCCCATTACGTCATGCTTCAGAAATGTGGAAAATGGTCCGTTTTCAAATGTTTTATTTTTGAACGTCAGTTCACATTTGTAGGTGGATCATCAGTGTTAGAGCTAAAATTAGCATGTTTAAAGTGATTTTCATGCTTCCAGGGGCTCGGGAAGTGAGTTAAATACTATTTGGAGGCATTTAATGTTCAATCAAAAACAGCTGATTTTTGACAAAAGAGATAACACCCCCCCATTACGTCATGCTTCAGAAATGTGGAAAATGGTCCGTTTTCAAATGTTTTATTTTTGAACGTCAGTTCACATTTGTAGGTGGATCATCAGTGTTAGAGCTAAAATTAGCATGTTTAAAGTGATTTTCATGCTTCCAGGGGCTCGGGAAGTGAATTAAATACTATTTGGAGGCATTTAATGTTCAAGCAAAAACGGCTGATTTTCGACAATAGAGATAACACCCCCCCATTACGTCATGCTTCAGAAATGTGGAAAATGGCCGTTTTCAAATATTTTCTTTTTGAACGTCAGTTCACATTTGTAGGTGGATCATCAGTGTTAGAGCTAAAATTAGCATGTTTAAAGTGATTTTCATGCTTCCAGGGGCCCTAAACACAAGATTTATGGAATGGTTAAAAGTGCATGAAAATGGCCAATTTACTCACTCTGAGTTCTCAAAAAAGGGTTTCTTCACCCCGGGAAGTTAATTAAATACCATTTGGAGGCATTTAATGTTCGAGCAAAAACGGCTGATTTTCGACAAGAGAGATAACCCCCCCCATTACGTCATGCTTCAGAAATGTGGAAAATGGTCCGTTTTCAAATATTTTCTTTTTGAACGTCAGTTCACATTTGTAGGTGGATCATCAGTGTTAGAGCTAAAATTAGCATGTTTAAAGTGATTTTCATGCTTCTAGGTGCCCTAAACACAAGATTTATGGAATGGTTAAAAGTGCATGAAAATGGCCAATTTACTCACTCTGAGTTCTCAAAAAGGGTTTCTTCACCCTGGGAAGTTAATTAAATACCATTTGGAGGCATTTAATGTTCGAGCAAAAACGGCTGATTTTCGACAAACGAGATAACACCCCCCCATTACGTCATGCTTCAGAAATGTGGAAAATGGTCCGTTTTCAAATGTTTTATTTTTGAACGTCAGTTCACATTTGTAGGTGGATCATCAGTGTTAGAGGTAAAAGTAGCATGTTTAAAGTGATTTCATGCTTCCAGGTGCCCTAAACACAAGATTTATGGAATGGTTAAAAGTGCATGAAAATGGCCAATTTACTCACTCTGAGTTCTCAAAAAGGGTTTCTTCACCCCGGGAAGTTAATTAAATACCATTTGGAGGAATTTAATGTTCGAGCAAAAACGGCTGATTTTCGACAAAAGAGATAACACCCCCCCCATTACGTCATGCTTCAGAAATGTGGAAAATGGTCCGTTTTCAAATGTTTTATTTTTGAACGTCAGGTCACATTTGTAGGTGGATCATCAGTGTTAGAGCTAAAATTAGCATGTTTAAAGTGATTTTCATGCTTCCAGGGGCTCGGGAAGTGAATTAAATACTATTTGGAGGCATTTAATGTTCAATCAAAAACAGCTGATTTTTGACAAAAGAGATAACACCCCCCCCATTACGTCATGCTTCAGAAATGTGGAAAATGGTCCGTTTTCAAATGTTTTATTTTTGAACGTCAGTTCACATTTGTAGGTGGATTATCAGTGTTAGAGCTAAAATTAGCATGTTTAAAGTGATTTTCATGCTTCCAGGGGCTCGGGAAGTGAATTAAATACTATTTGGAGGCATTTAATGTTCAAGCAAAAACGGCTGATTTTCGACAAAAGAGATAACACCCCCCCATTACGTCATGCTTCAGAAATGTGGAAAATGGTCCGTTTTCAAATGTTTTATTTTTGAACGTCAGTTCACATTTGTAGGTGGATCATCAGTGTTAGAGCTAAAATTAGCATGTTTAAAGTGATTTTCATGCTTCCAGGGGCCCTAAACACAAGATTTATGGAATGGTTAAAAGTGCATGAAAATGGCCAATTTACTCACTCTGAGTTCTCAAAAAGGGCTTCTTCACCCCGGGAAGTTAATTAAATACCATTTGGAGGCATTTAATGTTCGAGCAAAAACGGCTGATTTTCGACAAAAGAGATAACACCCCCCCATTACGTCATGCTTCAGAAATGTGGAAAATGGTCTGTTTTCAAATGTTTTATTTTTGAACGTCAGTTCACATTTGTAGGTGGATCATCAGTTTTAGAGCTAAAATTAGCATGTTTAAAGTGATTTTCATGCTTCCAGGGGCCCTAAACACAAGATTTATGGAATGGTTAAAAGTGCATGAAAATGGCCAATTTACTCACTCTGAGTTCTCAAAAAGGGTTTCTTCACCCCGGAAAGTTAATTAAATAACATTTGGAGACATTTAATGTTCGAGCAAAAACGGCTGATTTTCGACAAAACAGATAACACCCCCCCATTACGTCAAGCTTCAGAAATGTGGAAAATGGTCCGTTTTCAAATGTTTTATTTTTGAACTTCAGTTCACATTTGTAGGTGGATCATCGGTGTTAGAGCTAAAATTCGCATGTTTAAAGGGATTTTCATGCTTCCAGGGGCTCGGGAAGTGAATTAAATACTATTTGGAGGCATTTAATGTTCAAGCAAAAACGGCTGATTTTCGACAAAAGAGATAACACCCCCCCATTACGTCATGCTTCAGAAATGTGGAAAATGGTCCGTTTTCAAATGTTTTATTTTTGAACGTCAGTTCACATTTGTAGGTGGATCATCAGTGTTAGAGGTAAAAGTAGCATGTTTAAAGTGATTTTCATGCTTCCAAGTGCCCTAAACACAAGATTTATGGAATGGTTAAAAGTGCATGAAAATGGCCAATTTACTCACTCTGAGTTCTCAAAAAGGGTTTCTTCACCCAAGGAAGTTAATTAAATACCATTTGGAGGCATTTAATGTTCGAGCAAAAACGGCTGATTTTCGACAAAAGAGATAACACCCCCCCATTACGTCATGCTTCAGAAATGTGGAAAATGGTCTGTTTTCAAATGTTTTATTTTTGAACGTCAGTTCACATTTGTAGGTGGATCATCAGTGTTAGAGCTAAAATTAGCATGCTTAAAGTGATTTTCATGCTTCCAGGGGCCCTAAACACAAGATTTATGGAATGGTTAAAAGTGCATGAAAATGGCCAATTTACACACTCTGAGTTCTCAAAAAGGGTTTCTTCACCCCGGGAAGTTAATTAAATAACATTTGGAGGCATTTAATGTTCGAGCAACAACGGCTGATTTTCGACAAAAGAGATAACACCCCCCCATTACGTCAAGCTTCAGAAATGTGGAAAATGGTCCGTTTTCAAATGTTTTATTTTTGAACGTCAGTTCACATTTGTAGGTGGATCATCAGTGTTAGAGCTAAAATTCGCATGTTTAAAGTGATTTTCATGCTTCCAGGGGCTCGGGAAGTGAATTAAATACTGCAAAAACGGCTGATTTTCGACAAAAGAGATAACACCCCCCCATTACGTCATGCTTCAGAAATGTGGAAAATGGTCCGTTTTCAAATGTTTTCTTTTTGAACGTCAGTTCACATTTGTAGGTGGATCATCAGTGTTAGAGCTAAAATTAGCATGTTTAAAGTGATTTTCATGCTTCCAGGGGCCCTAAACACAAGATTTATGGAATGGTTAAAAGTGCATGAAAATGGCCAATTTACTCACTCTGAGTTCTCAAAAAGGGTTTTTTCACCCCGGGAAGTTAATTAAATACCATTTGGAGGCATTTAATGTTCGAGCAAAAACGGCTGATTTTCGACAAAAGAGATAACACCCCCCCCATTACGTCAAGCTTCAGAAATGTGGAAAATGGTCCGTTTTCAAATGTTTTATTTTTGAACTTCAGTTCACATTTGTAGGTGGATCATCGGTGTTAGAGCTAAAATTCGCATGTTTAAAGGGATTTTCATGCTTCCAGGGGCTCGGGAAGTGAATTAAATACTATTTGGAGGCATTTAATGTTCAAGCAAAAACGGCTGATTTTCGACAAAAGAGATAACAACCCCCCATTACGTCATGCTTCAGAAATGTGGAAAATGGTCCGTTTTCAAATGTTTTATTTTTGAACATCAGTTCACATTTGTAGGTGGATCATCAGTGTTAGAGCTAAAATTAGCATGTTTAAAGTGGTTTTCATGCTTCCAGGGGCCCTAAACACAAGATTTATGGAATGGTTAAAAGTGCATGAAAATGGCCAATTTACTCACTCTGAGTTCTCAAAAAGGGTTTCTTCACCCAGGGAAGTTAATTAAATACTATTTGGAGGCATTTAATGTTCGTGCAAAAACGGCTGATTTTCGACAAAAGAGATAACACCCCCCAATTACGTCATGCTTCAGAAATGTGGAAAATGGTCCGTTTTCAAATGTTTTATTTTTGAACGTCAGTTCACATTTGTAGGTGGATCATCAGTGTTAGAGCTAAAATTAGCATGTTTAAAGTGATTTTTATGCTTCCAGGGGCTCGGGAAGTGAATTAAATACTATTTGGAGGCATTTAATGTTCAAGCAAAAACGGCTGATTTTCGACAAAAGAGATAACACCCCCCCATTACGTCATGCTTCAGAAATGTGGAAAATGGTCCGTTTTCAAATGTTTTATTTTTGAACGTCAGTTCACATTTGTAGGTGGATCATCAGTGTTAGAGCTAAAATTAGCATGTTTAAAGTGATTTTCATGCTTCCAGGGGCCCTAAACACAAGATTTATGGAATGGTTAAAAGTGCATGAAAATGGCCAATTTACTCACTCTGAGTTCTCAAAAAGGGTTTCTTCACCCCGGGAAGTTAATTAAATACCATTTGGAGGCATTTAATGTTCGAGCAAAAATGGCTAATTTTCGACAAAAGAGATAACACCCCCCCATTACGTCATGCTTCAGAAATGTGGAAAATGGTCCGTTTTCAAATGTTTTATTTTTGAACGTCAGTTCACATTTGTAGGTGGATCATCAGTGTTAGAGCTAAAATTAGCATGTTTAAAGTGATTTTCATGCTTCCAGGGGCTCGGGAAGTGAATTAAATACTATTTGGAGGCATTTAATGTTCAATCAAAAACAGCTGATTTTTGACAAAAGAGATAACACCCCCCCATTACGTCACGCTTCAGAAATGTGGAAAATGGTCCGTTTTCAAATGTTTTCTTTTTGAACGTCAGTTCACATTTGTAGGTGGATCATCAGTGTTAGAGCTAAAATTATCATGTTTAAACTGATTTTCATGCTTCCAGGGGCTCGGGAAGTGAATTAAATACTATTTGGAGGCATTTAATGTTCAAGCAAAAACGGCTGATTTTCGACAAAAGAGATAACACCCCCCCATTACGTCATGCTTCAGAAATGTGGAAAATGGTCCGTTTTCAAATGTTTTATTTTTGAACGTCAGTTCACATTTGTAGGTGGATCATCAGTGTTAGAGCTAAAATTAGCATGTTTAAAGTGGTTTTCATGCTTCCAGGGACCCTAAACACAAGATTTATGGAATGGTTAAAAGTGCATGAAAATGGCCAATTTACTCACTCTGAGTTCTCAAAAAGGGTTTCTTCACCCAAGGAAGTTAATTAAATACCATTTGGAGGCATTTAATGTTCGAGCAAAAACGGCTGATTTTCGACAAAAGAGATAACACCCCCCCATTACGTCATGCTTCAGAAATGTGGAAAATGGTCTGTTTTCAAATGTTTTATTTTTGAACGTCAGTTCACATTTGTAGGTGGATCATCAGTGTTAGAGCTAAAATTAGCATGCTTAAAGTGATTTTCATGCTTCCAGGGGCCCTAAACACAAGATTTATGGAATGGTTAAAAGTGCATGAAAATGGCCAATTTACACACTCTGAGTTCTCAAAAAGGGTTTCTTCACCCCGGGAAGTTAATTAAATAACATTTGGAGGCATTTAATGTTCGAGCAACAACGGCTGATTTTCGACAAAAGAGATAACACCCCCCCATTACGTCAAGCTTCAGAAATGTGGAAAATGGTCCGTTTTCAAATGTTTTATTTTTGAACGTCAGTTCACATTTGTAGGTGGATCATCAGTGTTAGAGCTAAAATTTGCATGTTTAAAGTGATTTTCATGCTTCCAGGGGCTCGGGAAGTGAATTAAATACTGCAAAAACAGCTGATTTTCGACAAAAGAGATAACACCCCCCCCCATTACGTCATGCTTCAGAAATGTGGAAAATGGTCCGTTTTCAAATGTTTTCTTTTTGAACGTCAGTTCACATTTGTAGGTGGATCATCAGTGTTAGAGCTAAAATTAGCATGTTTAAAGTGATTTTCATGCTTCCAGGGGCCCTAAACACAAGATTTATGGAATGGTTAAAAGTGCATGAAAATGGCCAATTTACTCACTCTGAGTTCTCAAAAAGGGTTTTTTCACCCCGGGAAGTTAATTAAATACCATTTGGAGGCATTTAATGTTCGAGCAAAAACGGCTGATTTTCGACAAAAGAGATAACACCCCCCCATTACGTCATGCATCAGAAATGTGGAAAATGGTCTGTTTTCAAATGTTTTATTTTTGAACGTCAGTTCACATTTGTAGGTGGATCATCAGTGTTAGAGCTAAAATTAGCATGTTTAAAGTGATTTTCATGCTTCCAGGGGCTCGGGAAGTGAATTAAATACTATTTGGAGGCATTTAATGTTCAATCAAAAACAGCTGATTTTTGACAAAAGAGATAACACCCCCCCATTACGTCATGCTTCAGAAATGTGGAAAATGGTCCGTTTTCAAATGTTTTCTTTTTGAACGTCAGTTCACATTTGTAGGTGGATCATCAGTGTTAGAGCTAAAATTAGCATGTTTAAAGTGATTTTCATGCTTCCAGGGGCCCTAAACACAAGATTTATGGAATGGTTAAAAGAACATGAAAATGGCTAATTTACTCACTCTGAGTTCTCAAAAAGGGGTTCTTCACCCCGGGAAGTTAATTAAATACTATTTGGAGGCATTTAATGTTCGAGCAAAAACGGCTGATTTTCGACAAAAGAGATAACACCCCCCCCCATTACGTCATGCTTCAGAAATGTGGAAAATGGTCCGTTTTCAAATGTTTTATTTTTGAACGTCAGTTCACATTTGTAGGTGGATCATCAGTGTTAGAGCTAAAATTAGCATGTTTAAAGTGATTTTCATGCTTCCAGGGGCTCGGGAAGTGAATTAAATACTATTTGGAGGCATTTAATGTTCAAGCAAAAACGGCTGATTTTCGACAAAAGAGATAACACCCCCCCATTACGTCATGCTTCAGAAATGTGGAAAATGGTCCGTTTTCAAATGTTTTATTTTTGAACGTCAGTTCACATTTGTAGGTGGATCATCAGTGTTAGAGCTAAAATTAGCATGTTTAAAGTGATTTTCATGCTTCCAGGGGCTCGGGAAGTGAGTTAAATACTATTTGAAGGCATTTAATGTTCAATCAAAAACAGCTGATTTTTGACAAAAGAGATAACACCCCCCCATTACGTCATGCTTCAGAAATGTGGAAAATGGTCCGTTTTCAAATGTTTTATTTTTGAACGTCAGTTCACATTTGTAGGTGGATCATCAGTGTTAGAGCTAAAATTAGCATGTTTAAAGTGATTTTCATGCTTCCAGGGGCTCGGGAAGTGAATTAAATACTATTTGGAGGCATTTAATGTTCAAGCAAAAACGGCTGATTTTCGACAATAGAGATAACACCCCCCCATTACGTCATGCTTCAGAAATGTGGAAAATGGCCGTTTTCAAATATTTTCTTTTTGAACGTCAGTTCACATTTGTAGGTGGATCATCAGTGTTAGAGCTAAAATTAGCATGTTTAAAGTGATTTTCATGCTTCCAGGGGCCCTAAACACAAGATTTATGGAATGGTTAAAAGTGCATGAAAATGGCCAATTTACTCACTCTGAGTTCTCAAAAAAGGGTTTCTTCACCCCGGGAAGTTAATTAAATACCATTTGGAGGCATTTAATGTTCGAGCAAAAACGTCTGATTTTCGACAAGAGAGATAACCCCCCCCATTACGTCATGCTTCAGAAATGTGGAAAATGGTCCGTTTTCAAATGTTTTATTTTTGAACGTCAGTTCCCATTTGTAGGTGGATCATCAGTGTTAGAGCTAAAATTAGCATGTTTAAAGAGATTTTCATGCTTCCAGGGGCTCGGGAAGTGAGTTAAATACTATTTGGAGGCATTTAATGTTCAATCAAAAACAGCTGATTTTTGACAAAAGAGATAACACCCCCCCATTACGTCATGCTTCAGAAATGTGGAAAATGGTCCGTTTTCAAATGTTTTATTTTTGAACGTCAGTTCACATTTGTAGGTGGATCATCAGTGTTAGAGCTAAAATTAGCATGTTTAAAGTGATTTTCATGCTTCCAGGGGCTCGGGAAGTGAATTAAATACTATTTGGAGGCATTTATTGTTCAAGCAAAAACGGCTGATTTTCGACAAAAGAGATAACACCCCCCCATTACGTCATGCTTCAGAAATGTGGAAAATGGTCCGTTTTCAAATGTTTTATTTTTGAATGTGAGTTCACATTTGTAGGTGGATCATCAGTGTTAGAGCTAAAATTAGCATGTTTAAAGTGGTTTTCATGCTTCCAGGGGCCCTAAACACAAGATTTATGGAAGGGTAAAAGTGCATGAAAATGGCCAATTTACTCACTCTGAGTTCTCAAAAAGGGTTTCTTCACCCCGGGAAGTTAATTAAATAACATTTGGAGGCATTTAATGTTCGAGCAAAAACGGCTGATTTTCGACAAAAGAGATAACACCCCCCCATTACGTCATGCTTCAGAAATGTGGAAAATGGTCCGTTTTCAAATGTTTTATTTTTGAACGTCAGTTCACATTTGTAGGTGGATCATCAGTGTTAGAGCTAAAATTAGCATGTTTAAAGTGATTTTCATGCTTCCAGGGGCTCGGGAAGTGAATTAAATACTATTTGGAGGCATTTAATGTTCAATCAAAAACAGCTGATTTTTGACAAAAGAGATAACACCCCCCCATTACGTCATGCTTCAGAAATGTGGAAAATGGTCCGTTTTCAAATGTTTTCTTTTTGAACGTCAGTTCACATTTGTAGGTGGATCATCAGTGTTAGAGCTAAAATTAGCATGTTTAAAGTGATTTTCATGCTTCCAGGGGCCCTAAACACAAGATTTATGGAATGGTTAAAAGAACATGAAAATGGCTAATTTACTCACTCTGAGTTCTCAAAAAGGGGTTCTTCACCCCGGGAAGTTAATTAAATACTATTTGGAGGCATTTAATGTTCGAGCAAAAACGGCTGATTTTCGACAAAAGAGATAACACCCCCCCCCATTACGTCATGCTTCAGAAATGTGGAAAATGGTCCGTTTTCAAATGTTTTATTTTTGAACGTCAGTTCACATTTGTAGGTGGATCATCAGTGTTAGAGCTAAAATTAGCATGTTTAAAGTGATTTTCATGCTTCCAGGGGCTCGGGAAGTGAATTAAATACTATTTGGAGGCATTTAATGTTCAAGCAAAAACGGCTGATTTTCGACAAAAGAGATAACACCCCCCCATTACGTCATGCTTCAGAAATGTGGAAAATGGTCCGTTTTCAAATGTTTTATTTTTGAACGTCAGTTCACATTTGTAGGTGGATCATCAGTGTTAGAGCTAAAATTAGCATGTTTAAAGTGATTTTCATGCTTCCAGGGGCTCGGGAAGTGAGTTAAATACTATTTGAAGGCATTTAATGTTCAATCAAAAACAGCTGATTTTTGACAAAAGAGATAACACCCCCCCATTACGTCATGCTTCAGAAATGTGGAAAATGGTCCGTTTTCAAATGTTTTATTTTTGAACGTCAGTTCACATTTGTAGGTGGATCATCAGTGTTAGAGCTAAAATTAGCATGTTTAAAGTGATTTTCATGCTTCCAGGGGCTCGGGAAGTGAATTAAATACTATTTGGAGGCATTTAATGTTCAAGCAAAAACGGCTGATTTTCGACAATAGAGATAACACCCCCCCATTACGTCATGCTTCAGAAATGTGGAAAATGGCCGTTTTCAAATATTTTCTTTTTGAACGTCAGTTCACATTTGTAGGTGGATCATCAGTGTTAGAGCTAAAATTAGCATGTTTAAAGTGATTTTCATGCTTCCAGGGGCCCTAAACACAAGATTTATGGAATGGTTAAAAGTGCATGAAAATGGCCAATTTACTCACTCTGAGTTCTCAAAAAAGGGTTTCTTCACCCCGGGAAGTTAATTAAATACCATTTGGAGGCATTTAATGTTCGAGCAAAAACGTCTGATTTTCGACAAGAGAGATAACCCCCCCCATTACGTCATGCTTCAGAAATGTGGAAAATGGTCCGTTTTCAAATGTTTTATTTTTGAACGTCAGTTCCCATTTGTAGGTGGATCATCAGTGTTAGAGCTAAAATTAGCATGTTTAAAGAGATTTTCATGCTTCCAGGGGCTCGGGAAGTGAGTTAAATACTATTTGGAGGCATTTAATGTTCAATCAAAAACAGCTGATTTTTGACAAAAGAGATAACACCCCCCCATTACGTCATGCTTCAGAAATGTGGAAAATGGTCCGTTTTCAAATGTTTTATTTTTGAACGTCAGTTCACATTTGTAGGTGGATCATCAGTGTTAGAGCTAAAATTAGCATGTTTAAAGTGATTTTCATGCTTCCAGGGGCTCGGGAAGTGAATTAAATACTATTTGGAGGCATTTATTGTTCAAGCAAAAACGGCTGATTTTCGACAAAAGAGATAACACCCCCCCATTACGTCATGCTTCAGAAATGTGGAAAATGGTCCGTTTTCAAATGTTTTATTTTTGAATGTGAGTTCACATTTGTAGGTGGATCATCAGTGTTAGAGCTAAAATTAGCATGTTTAAAGTGGTTTTCATGCTTCCAGGGGCCCTAAACACAAGATTTATGGAAGGGTAAAAGTGCATGAAAATGGCCAATTTACTCACTCTGAGTTCTCAAAAAGGGTTTCTTCACCCCGGGAAGTTAATTAAATAACATTTGGAGGCATTTAATGTTCGAGCAAAAACGGCTGATTTTCGACAAAAGAGATAACACCCCCCCATTACGTCATGCTTCAGAAATGTGGAAAATGGTCCGTTTTCAAATGTTTTATTTTTGAACGTCAGTTCACATTTGTAGGTGGATCATCAGTGTTAGAGCTAAAATTAGCATGTTTAAAGTGATTTTCATGCTTCCAGGGGCTCGGGAAGTGAATTAAATACTATTTGGAGGCATTTAATGTTCAATCAAAAACAGCTGATTTTTGACAAAAGAGATAACACCCCCCCATTACGTCATGCTTCAGAAATGTGGAAAATGGTCCGTTTTCAAATGTTTTCTTTTTGAACGTCAGTTCACATTTGTAGGTGGATCATCAGTGTTAGAGCTAAAATTAGCATGTTTAAAGTGATTTTCATGCTTCCAGGGGCTCGGGAAGTGAATTAAATACTATTTGGAGGCATTTAATGTTCAATCAAAAACAGCTGATTTTTGACAAAAGAGATAACACCCCCCCATTATGTCATGCTTCAGAAATGTGGAAAATGGTCCGTTTTCAAATGTTTTATTTTTGAACTTCAGTTCACATTTGTAGGTGGATCATCAGTGTTAGAGCTAAAATTAGCATGTTTAAAGTGATTTTCATGCTTCTAGGGGCCCTAAACACAAGATTTATGGAATGGTTAAAAGTGCATGAAAATGGCCAATTTACTCACTCTGAGTTCTCAAAAAGGGTTTCTTCACCCTGGGAAGTTAATTAAATACCATTTGGAGGCATTTAATGTTCGAGCAAAAACGGATGATTTTCGACAAACGAGATAACACCCCCCCATTACGTCATGCTTCAGAAATGTGGAAAATGGTCCGTTTTCAAATGTTTTATTTTTGAACGTCAGTTCACATTTGTAGGTGGATCATCAGTGTTAGAGGTAAAAGTAGCATGTTTAAAGTGATTTTCATGCTTCCAGGTGCCCTAAACACAAGATTTATGGAATGGTTAAAAGTGCATGAAAATGGCCAATTTACTCACTCTGAGTTCTCAAAAAGGGTTTCTTCACCCCGGGAAGTTAATTAAATACCATTTGGAGGCATTTAATGTTCGAGCAAAAACGGCTGATTTTCGACAAAAGAGATAACACCCCCCCCCATTACGTCATGCTTCAGAAATGTGGAAAATGGTCCGTTTTCAAATGTTTTATTTTTGAACGTCAGGTCACATTTGTAGGTGGATCATCAGTGTTAGAGCTAAAATTAGCATGTTTAAAGTGATTTTCATGCTTCCAGGGGCTCGGGAAGTGAATAAAATACTATTTGGAGGCATTTAATGTTCAAGCAAAAACGGCTGATTTTCGACAAAAGAGATAGCACCCCCCCATTACGTCATGCTTCAGAAATGTGGAAAATGGTCCGTTTTCAAATGTTTTATTTTTGAACGTCAGTTCACATTTGTAGGTGGATCATCAGTGTTAGAGCTAAAATTATCATGTTTAAACTGATTTTCATGCTTCCAGGGGCTCGGGAAGTGAATTAAATACTATTTGGAGGCATTTAATGTTCAAGCAAAAACGGCTGATTTTCGACAAAAGAGATAACACCCCCCCATTACGTCATGCTTCAGAAATGTGGAAAATGGTCCGTTTTCAAATGTTTTATTTTTGAACGTCAGTTCACATTTGTAGGTGGATCATCAGTGTTAGAGCTAAAATTAGCATGTTTAAAGTGGTTTTCATGCTTCCAGGGACCCTAAACACAAGATTTATGGAATGGTTAAAAGTGCATGAAAATGGCCAATTTACTCACTCTGAGTTCTCAAAAAGGGTTTCTTCACCCAAGGAAGTTAATTAAATACCATTTGGAGGCATTTAATGTTCGAGCAAAAACGGCTGATTTTCGACAAAAGAGATAACACCCCCCCATTACGTCATGCTTCAGAAATGTGGCAAATGGTCTGTTTTCAAATGTTTTATTTTTGAACGTCAGTTCACATTTGTAGGTGGATCATCAGTGTTAGAGCTAAAATTAGCATGCTTAAAGTGATTTTCATGCTTCCAGGGGCCCTAAACACAAGATTTATGGAATGGTTAAAAGTGCATGAAAATGGCCAATTTACACACTCTGAGTTCTCAAAAAGGGTTTCTTCACCCCGGGAAGTTAATTAAATAACATTTGGAGGCATTTAATGTTCGAGCAACAACGGCTGATTTTCGACAAAAGAGATAACACCCCCCCATTACGTCAAGCTTCAGAAATGTGGAAAATGGTCCGTTTTCAAATGTTTTATTTTTGAACGTCAGTTCACATTTGTAGGTGGATCATCAGTGTTAGAGCTAAAATTCGCATGTTTAAAGTGATTTTCATGCTTCCAGGGGCTCGGGAAGTGAATTAAATACTGCAAAAACGGCTGATTTTCGACAAAAGAGATAACACCCCCCCATTACGTCATGCTTCAGAAATGTGGAAAATGGTCCGTTTTCAAATGTTTTCTTTTTGAACGTCAGTTCACATTTGTAGGTGGATCATCAGTGTTAGAGCTAAAATTAGCATGTTTAAAGTGATTTTCATGCTTCCAGGGGCCCTAAACACAAGATTTATGGAATGGTTAAAAGTGCATGAAAATGGCCAATTTACTCACTCTGAGTTCTCAAAAAGGGTTTTTTCACCCCGGGAAGTTAATTAAATACCATTTGGAGGCATTTAATGTTCGAGCAAAAACGGCTGATTTTCGACAAAAGAGATAACACCCCCCCCATTACGTCATGCTTCAGAAATGTGGAAAATGGTCTGTTTTCAAATGTTTTATTTTTGAACGTCAGTTCACATTTGTAGGTGGATCATCAGTGTTAGAGCTAAAATTAGCATGTTTAAAGTGATTTTCATGCTTCCAGGGGCTCGGGAAGTGAATTAAATACTATTTGGAGGCATTTAATGTTCAATCAAAAACAGCTGATTTTTGACAAAAGAGATAACACCCCCCCATTACGTCATGCTTCAGAAATGTGGAAAATGGTCCGTTTTCAAATGTTTTCTTTTTGAACGTCAGTTCACATTTGTAGGTGGATCATCAGTGTTAGAGCTAAAATTAGCATGTTTAAAGTGATTTTCATGCTTCCAGGGGCCCTAAACACAAGATTTATGGAATGGTTAAAAGAACATGAAAATGGCCAATTTACTCACTCTGAGTTCTCAAAAAGGGGTTCTTCACCCCGGGAAGTTAATTAAATACTATTTGGAGGCATTTAATGTTCGAGCAAAAACGGCTGATTTTCGACAAAAGAGATAACACCCCCCCCATTACGTCATGCTTCAGAAATGTGGAAAATGGTCCGTTTTCAAATGTTTTATTTTTGAACGTCAGTTCACATTTGTAGGTGGATCATCAGTGTTAGAGCTAAAATTAGCATGTTTAAAGTGGTTTTCATGCTTCCAGGGGCCCTAAACACAAGATTTATGGAAGGGTAAAAGTGCATGAAAATGGCCAATTTACTCACTCTGAGTTCTCAAAAAGGGTTTCTTCACCCCGGGAAGTTAATTAAATAACATTTGGAGGCATTTAATGTTCGAGCAAAAACGGCTGATTTTCGACAAAAGAGATAACACCCCCCCATTACGTCATGCTTCAGAAATGTGGAAAATGGTCCGTTTTCAAATGTTTTATTTTTGAACGTCAGTTCACATTTGTAGGTGGATCATCAGTGTTAGAGCTAAAATTAGCATGTTTAAAGTGATTTTCATGCTTCCAGGGGCTCGGGAAGTGAATTAAATACTATTTGGAGGCATTTAATGTTCAAGCAAAAACGGCTGATTTTCGACAAAAGAGATAACACCCCCCCATTACGTCATGCTTCAAAAATGTGGAAAATGGTCCGTTTTCAAATGTTTTCTTTTTGAACGTCAGTTCACATTTGTAGGTGGATCATCAGTGTTAGAGCTAAAATTAGCATGTTTAAAGTGATTTTCATGCTTCCAGGGGCTCGGGAAGTGAATTAAATACTATTTGGAGGCATTTAATGTTCAATCAAAAACAGCTGATTTTTGACAAAAGAGATAACACCCCCCCATTACGTCATGCTTCAGAAATGTGGAAAATGGTCCGTTTTCAAATGTTTTATTTTTGAACTTCAGTTCACATTTGTAGGTGGATCATCAGTGTTAGAGCTAAAATTAGCATGTTTAAAGTGATTTTCATGCTTCTAGGGGCCCTAAACACAAGATTTATGGAATGGTTAAAAGTGCATGAAAATGGCCAATTTACTCACTCTGAGTTCTCAAAAAGGGTTTCTTCACCCTGGGAAGTTAATTAAATACCATTTGGAGGCATTTAATGTTCGAGCAAAAACGGCTGATTTTCGACAAACGAGATAACACCCCCCCATTACGTCATGCTTCAGAAATGTGGAAAATGGTCCGTTTTCAAATGTTTTATTTTTGAACGTCAGTTCACATTTGTAGGTGGATCATCAGTGTTAGAGGTAAAAGTAGCATGTTTAAAGTGATTTTCATGCTTCCAGGTGCCCTAAACACATATGGCTGAGATACCCGCCACCCCCTCTCAACACGATCCCCAAAAGAAGGGAAACCGGAAACAGTTCTTCGAAGTTTTTGGATGTGGGAGGGAGTGACCCTCCCGCGGCCGTATTTATTAAAACAAAAAATTAAACATTAAACGTTTCATATTATGTACAATTTCATTATCACATTTGCGATGTTTGGCTAATCTTAACATATTCTCTAATACAGAGGTTCTCCTAGCCGAACTAGCATCCTACAGAAACATTCTCTATAAACACTGAAATTGTACATCCTAACGTTTAAGGGCCAACGGCAAGGTCATAACCGGTGTCAAGATCCCTAACCAGACTTACCCCTCCCCCTTGGGAAGGGCGACAGCACAGAGGCTTACCTCAAGTGCAACTACTAACAATTTCCCTTGACTTGTCGGGGGCACTTAAGACTCGACGCCATTTAAAGGTCGTTCGAATACTTGTGTGTGGTATCTAGAAGGTATCGTGGACCTCCCCCCACCCCACACAACTTACCGCATCTGCCGTCGCAGATGACCCTGGCCCCGGGAAATTCCTCAGGAGGGGGCTGTAACCCCTCCTACACAGGAAGGGGCCTTGACCGCCTTTCCTTAACTTCCGGCGACCCGCCCTTAGACGGGACCGCCTCCCCATTGAGGGGCCAATGGCCACCTCCCCCGAGCGCTCCCATCCGTGTTGGGTGACGCCCACTCATAGGGATCTACCAATTAGTGCTCACCGATCATGACCTTACCGCCTACCAAAAAATAAATACGACAATTCGAACTTATGAAAACATTGGTCGCTACGACCGAAAGAGCATGCTCAAAAGCAACACTACATCAAGTCCTTTTAATCGTAACAACCTAAATGATATTCACCACACTTTATTATAAAACAACAAAACTGATACTTCCACAACCTGTAAACGAAAAAGGAAGAACATACTTAGAAAAATCCACTTTATTGCACAACAACTTGCTGTCCTCAGGGGCTGGTGGGTGGGTCAAAATTGGCTCTTTGTTCTGTCCCGAGCTCACGTGTAGCGAGGAGGTGCAGCTTCGGAGCACAAGAACAAGAGGACGTCTTCTGGCCTTGCGTCTCCTTTTATCCGTCTTCAGGGCGGGCGTAAACCCGCCCCTGCCCGTACCGAGGGCGTGGCTGGCTGCGTCAGTGTCTAGGCCAGCCCACTCTAGGGCGGGAACAGGCGCGCCCCGGCTACGCCGCTTCGGGCATACCAGCCGAGACGCGCTTCCCGCCCAAAAAATGGCTTCCCGGGGGGATCGAGGCACTCCGCCATACGTTCGGGGGGACCGAGTGGTCGCCCCTTTCCATATGGCTGAGATACCCGCCACCCCCTCTCAACACGATCCCCAAAAGAAGGGAAACCGGAAACAGTTCTTCGAAGTTTTTGGATGTGGGAGGGAGTGACCCTCCCGCGGCCGTATTTATTAAAACAAAAAATTAAACATTAAACGTTTCATATTATGTACAATTTCATTATCACATTTGCGATGTTTGGCTAATCTTAACATATTCTCTAATACAGAGGTTCTCCTAGCCGAACTAGCATCCTACAGAAACATTCTCTATAAACACTGAAATTGTACATCCTAACGTTTAAGGGCCAACGGCAAGGTCATAACCGGTGTCAAGATCCCTAACCAGACTTACCCCTCCCCCTTGGGAAGGGCGACAGCACAGAGGCTTACCTCAAGTGCAACTACTAACAATTTCCCTTGACTTGTCGGGGGCACTTAAGACTCGACGCCATTTAAAGGTCGTTCGAATACTTGTGTGTGGTATCTAGAAGGTATCGTGGACCTCCCCCCACCCCACACAACTTACCGCATCTGCCGTCGCAGATGACCCTGGCCCCGGGAAATTCCTCAGGAGGGGGCTGTAACCCCTCCTACACAGGAAGGGGCCTTGACCGCCTTTCCTTAACTTCCGGCGACCCGCCCTTAGACGGGACCGCCTCCCCATTGAGGGGCCAATGGCCACCTCCCCCGAGCGCTCCCATCCGTGTTGGGTGACGCCCACTCATAGGGATCTACCAATTAGTGCTCACCGATCATGACCTTACCGCCACAGGTCCGGATAGTTGACCGGCTATCCGGACCCCCCACCAAACTCCTACCTAAAGGTCATGTCTTAACGATTTTAACCAAGCTAGGAAGTCACCTATGAGTAACTCATTGCCCACCCTCGACAAATGCACACCATCCCCCAAATACATACTGTCATCATTAATACAACTATGCGAGATCGAATGCAATGTCTCGGAGCGGAACAACCGACTCACTTTGTTATTCAATTTCTTAACGGAATGATTCAAAGCAGGGATCGAGATAGCCCCCCGCCACACTTTTCGTGGGATCATATGAGACCACGCAATTGTACACCCCGGAACTCTCCTTGCTAACCAACTTACCGTGGAAAGCATAGCCTCCAGGAGAAGTCGTCTACCGGTGGTGACTAGATCATTGCCCCCCAAATGTACTATGACTATGGACGGCGGTGACCTCATCCGCTCTAACAAACCCTCAAAAAATGCCTGAAACTGGTCAATACAGAGACCGCCCCTTCCGTAGAAGGACACTCTGTACCCGTATTCCCCAGGTACGTGAATCATATCACCTGCTTTGAATACGTCTGCGGCCCGTCTCACGTATGAGTGGCCTACAACCCACACCTCCTTTCTCTCAGCCGGTGATGTGTGACCGCTGGCCTGGTGTTGGGTCAACTGCACAGTCCGCCCTGCCGCGTAGGCTTGCGCAACTGAAAACAAACAAAAGACAAGAAGCGTGAGTACATGATTACAGCTTCACAACATGTGCAATCGCACATACCTCCTATAACAATTGGAGGACCAACGCCCCACCCGTTTCACTTGTTCTACATTAAGACCCCTGGCTGTGGCTTCTGTGGCAGCCCCTATACGAAAGGAATGGGTCCCAAATTCACCCGGGTCCAAGCCCGCTGCGGCAATGGCCATTGCAAGCACCCGCTGAAACTGAAACCTCGTCAGCGGGGTGGCGTCTACATGCCTCAACAATGTCCCCCCCCATGATGCCACCCTTCGTGCTAGGTAATCTTCTAAGCACTGAACCGGACACATGGATGACTCGGGGATCCTGCGAATGATCGTGCAGTCCCCCCTCCCATCTTGGTCAGTCTTGGACCTGAGAAAGGAGACAATCATCGCATCACCCCTGATCTGAACCTGCTCCCTGCACAAGCCCCCCGTCACATCCCGTTTGTTCCTTGCAACTAGCTCACTAACTCTCATAGCCCCGTGAAATGCCAGCATAAATGCAGTCCGGAACAAACAGGTCTCGAACGGGGACGAGCATGTGTTAGGGAGTGTGGTCAGCAACTGGGACAACCTGTCTAGACCTATCGGTCGTCTTACGTCCACTCTGCGACCCTCCAGACGTTGCCACCCACGCAGCGCTTTCTGTACCGTAAAAGACGCTGTCGGGTCCAGGATACCATGGGCCCTGGCAACAAAGGAAATGGCGGCACGATGCCTTTGGGCCGTGGCCACCGATTTCCCGGCCCTACGTAAGGACATCAGGAAAAGTACTACCAACTCCTCCTGCCCCCACAGTCCCCCTCTCTCTGCCCCCAAAAAGGCTAAATAGGCCTGGAACGCCCCTTCATATGCCTTCCTTGTCCTGGGTGCTAGACTCTCTCCCACGAGGTGACGAAGTTCGGGGCACCGAGAGACCAGAGAGCTTCGGGGAAGGGTGCCGGCTCCGGGTCCGCTGAAGGAAGGAAACCCGAGAAAGCCTGCATGTGAAAACGAGACAGTGCATCAGCGGCCTGATTCATCACCCCAGGGACATGTTTTGCTCTGAATACCACGTTCAGTTGCATACACAGTAAGACAATTTCTTTGAGCAGCCTCAAAATCAATTTACAACGGGCTGCCTGACTATTGATGCATTCTACCACGGTCATATTGTCGGACCAGAACACAACAGAATGATCTCTGAACCCTTCTGGCCAGGTTCTCAGGGCCACCAGAATGGGAAATAATTCGAGGAAAGCGATGTTACTTGTCAGCCCCTTCTTGTGCCACCATAGGGGCCACTTCTGTGCCGACCATTTTGTGCCGAAGATGGCGCCAAAACCTACGCTTCCTGCTGAATCTGTCCATAGCCCAAGCTCATCGGAGGACATGACTGGCTTGTTCCAGACAACTCGGCCATTGAAGTCCGCCAAGAATGCTAACCAAATCCGCATGTCCTGGCGGACCTCAGTCGATAACCTTGTGCGATGATGACCCTCCTTCAGGCCAACCATCGCTTGGGCAATTGAGCGGGAAAAGGGGCGAGCCATTGGTATCACTCTCAAGGCAAAGTTCAACTTTCCCACTAACTGTTGCAACTGATGCAGTGTAACCTTGGATGCATTTAAACATACTTGGAGGGCTGCCCTGAATTTCGACACCTTGCTAGCTGGTAAACGGAAGCACCCCTCCCTTGAGTCCAACTCGATCCCCAGAAACTCGAGGCAAGTCGTGGGACCCATAGTTTTACCCGGTGCCAACGGCACGCCGAGATGGCCCATTAACACACAGAATCCGTCTAAGGCCTGGGCACATTCGGGACTACCGGCGGGGCCAAGGAACAGAAAGTCGTCAAGGTAATGCATTACATTTCTGAAACCCGTTGTCTTAGTGAACACCCATTGCAGGAAAGTACTGAATTGCTCAAAGTAGGCACATGATATAGAGCAACCCATTGGCATACACCTATCCATGTAAAATGACCCCTGGAACCCGAATCCCAAAAGACGCTGATCGTCTGGGTGTACCGGGAGCAACCGGAACGCTGACTCGATATCAGATTTCGCCATCAACGTCCCGTGCCCCAGGCGATTCAAGATGGCTACCGCCTCATCAAAAGATGCGTATCGCACCGAACAAACTTCTGGATCAATTGCGTCGTTCACCGAAAGACCTTGTGGAGCAGACAGATTATGGATCAAACGGAACTCACCCGGGTCCTTCTTGGGGACCACCCCTAACGGAGAGCAAACGAAACCTGGTACCGGGGGTTCACTAAACGGGCCGGCGACCCGCCCCCCGCTAACCTCTTTCTGAATTTTCTCTTGCACTACCGGTGTATGTTGTAAAACGGAAAGTTGATTTTTGCACGTCCCTATACCCTGAAAGTCCCCCACCGGGATGCGGAAACCATGTGTAAAACCGTTCCGTAGCACCCCGGCAGAAGTACGATCCGGGTATTCGCTGAGCCAGGGAATCATTGCCAAGGTATCAATCGGGGTTGGTAAAGGCGCCCCTCGGCCTAGCTTAGACCTGTTTGGCGCCTCCCTTACCCCCATTCTCACCCGTTCTGGCTCTGCACGATGACTCAGGATGGGACGACCCACACGTACTACACTCATGTTTGAACTTACACGATCCCGGAGGCCTGGTACATTTACCCTTGTTGAAATTAAAACAGAAACCCTTTTTCCCTGTATTGCCTGCGGGCCTCGACTGGTCGTCGGTGCTCGTACTCGGTCGAAAGGGCGTCCCCCCATTTTGGCGGGAGTAATCAACAACATTGCTCCCGACCAATGGCATTCTTAACATTCCTGATTCTTTCATTTTGTCCCAAGTTAACGAATCGTAACAATCCCAAGTCAAACTCTTGTTATGTTCCTTTTCCTTTCTGAACAGATTGTCATAACAAAACCAATGGTTACCTTGATACGTTGTCGAGTAACCCATAATTCGTGATTGGTAAACGGGAAACTCAGGGAGCAACTCGGGCCTACGTTCCCCCAAAATCGATGTGAAAATACCCCATGCATTGCCCCAGTTGCCAATGTTCTCATTAACCTTAAAGGCGGCCATTTTTGCGCGCCAAACACTCGGATGCATCAAGTCCTTCTGACTTTTCACATGCTCCACATCGTAATGATCAACAAGCAGGGAAAAAATATTCACGTACTCTCCCGCCCAGATCTTTTCTTTTATAGCTAACGGCACATGTTGTCCCAATCTCTCTCTACGAGAGGGTGCTGACTCGTCCCTTGCAATCGGCAATGGCCGCTTACCTGCACCGGACGCAGCTTCTGCCGCTTGCGGCTTGTTTATCCCCGCCACTCTAGCTGCCTCTTTCTTCTCACGAAGCCCTTTTATCAGCGCCTGTGCCTCGGCGGCCGTGGCGCCATCACCACTATCCCCCAACCACGCTGCTAGCTGTGCTGCCAGCTCGGGGGGCATGTTTTCCTTGGATGTCGGGGAGACGACCCCCGGGATTGGATTCCCCTCTATCGGTACTGGGGTCGGCGCCTCGAGAGGGGCAGAGGGAACCGGGACGTCCCCACCGGCTGGAACCTTTCTCGGCCTCTTAGGTCTCCCTCCAGCCGGCGAAGGGCCCGAACCCTCCTCCCCATCTCGCTCCGCCAACCGTTTCTTTATGTCGGACATATCTTTAAAGAGTGCCCGAACCATCTGGTCAGTCGTCATTCTCTTTTCGCCTTTCCTGGGCATCTTCTTCGACGAAGTATCTGGAAGACAAAGAAAAAGATCAAAACGCTCAAAATTGGCTCTTTGTTCTGTCCCGAGCTCACGTGTAGCGAGGAGGTGCAGCTTCGGAGCACAAGAACAAGAGGACGTCTTCTGGCCTTGCGTCTCCTTTTATCCGTCTTCAGGGCGGGCGTAAACCCGCCCCTGCCCGTACCGAGGGCGTGGCTGGCTGCGTCAGTGTCTAGGCCAGCCCACTCTAGGGCGGGAACAGGCGCGCCCCGGCTACGCCGCTTCGGGCATACCAGCCGAGACGCGCTTCCCGCCCAAAAAATGGCTTCCCGGGGGGATCGAGGCACTCCGCCATACGTTCGGGGGGACCGAGTGGTCGCCCCTTTCCAAGATTTATGGAATGGTTAAAAGTGCATGAAAATGGCCAATTTACTCACTCTGAGTTCTCAAAAAGGGTTTCTTCACCCCGGGAAGTTAATTAAATACCATTTGGAGGCATTTAATGTTCGAGCAAAAACGGCTGATTTTCGACAAAAGAGATAACACCCCCCCCATTACGTCATGCTTCAGAAATGTGGAAAATGGTCCGTTTTCAAATGTTTTATTTTTGAACGTCAGGTCACATTTGTAGGTGGATCATCAGTGTTAGAGCTAAAATTAGCATGTTTAAAGTGATTTTCATGCTTCCAGGGGCTCGGGAAGTGAATTAAATACTATTTGGAGGCATTTAATGTTCAATCAAAAACAGCTGATTTTTGACAAAAGAGATAACACCCCCCCATTACGTCATGCTTCAGAAATGTGGAAAATGGTCCGTTTTCAAATGTTTTATTTTTGAACGTCAGTTCACATTTGTAGGTGGATTATCAGTGTTAGAGCTAAAATTAGCATGTTTGAAGTGATTTTCATGCTTCCAGGGGCTCGGGAAGTGAATTAAATACTATTTGGAGGCATTTAATGTTCAAGCAAAAACGGCTGATTTTCGACAAAAGAGATAACACCCCCCCATTACGTCATGCTTCAGAAATGTGGAAAATGGTCCGTTTTCAAATGTTTTATTTTTGAACGTCAGTTCACATTTGTAGGTGGATCATCAGTGTTAGAGCTAAAATTAGCATGTTTAAAGTGATTTTCATGCTTCCAGGGGCCCTAAACACAAGATTTATGGAATGGTTAAAAGTGCATGAAAATGGCCAATTTACTCACTCTGAGTTCTCAAAAAGGGTTTCTTCACCCCGGGAAGTTAATTAAATACCATTTGGAGGCATTTAATGTTCGAGCAAAAACGGCTGATTTTCGACAAAAGAGATAACACCCCCCCATTACGTCATGCTTCAGAAATGTGGAAAATGGTCTGTTTTCAAATGTTTTATTTTTGAACGTCAGTTCACATTTGTAGGTGGATCATCAGTGTTAGAGCTAAAATTAGCATGTTTAAAGTGATTTTCATGCTTCCAGGGGCCCTAAACACAAGATTTATGGAATGGTTAAAAGTGCATGAAAATGGCCAATTTACTCACTCTGAGTTCTCAAAAAGGGTTTCTTCACCCCGGAAAGTTAATTAAATAACATTTGGAGGCATTTAATGTTCGAGCAAAAACGGCTGATTTTCGACAAAAGAGATAACACCCCCCCATTACGTCAAGCTTCAGAAATGTGGAAAATGGTCCGTTTTCAAATGTTTTATTTTTGAACTTCAATTCACATTTGTAGGTGGATCATCGGTGTTAGAGCTAAAATTCGCATGTTTAAAGGGATTTTCATGCTTCCAGGGGCTCGGGAAGTGAATTAAATACTATTTGGAGGCATTTAATGTTCAAGCAAAAACGGCTGATTTTCGACAAAAGAGATAACAACCCCCCATTACGTCATGCTTCAGAAATGTGGAAAATGGTCCGTTTTCAAATGTTTTATTTTTGAACATCAGTTCACATTTGTAGGTGGATCATCAGTGTTAGAGCTAAAATTAGCATGTTTAAAGTGGTTTTCATGCTTCCAGGGGCCCTAAACACAAGATTTATGGAATGGTTAAAAGTGCATGAAAATGGCCAATTTACTCACTCTGAGTTCTCAAAAAGGGTTTCTTCACCCAGGGAAGTTAATTAAATACTATTTGGAGGCATTTAATGTTCAAGCAAAAACGGCTGATTTTCGACAAAAGAGATAACACCCCCCCATTACGTCATGCTTCAGAAATGTGGAAAATGGTCCGTTTTCAAATGTTTTATTTTTGAACGTCAGTTCACATTTGTAGGTGGATCATCAGTGTTAGAGCTAAAATTAGCATGTTTAAAGTGATTTTCATGCTTCCAGGGGCTCGGGAAGTGAATTAAATACTATTTGGAGGCATTTAATGTTCAAGCAAAAACGGCTGATTTTCGACAAAAGAGATAACACCCCCCCATTACGTCATGCTTCAGAAATGTGGAAAATGGTCCGTTTTCAAATGTTTTATTTTTGAACGTCAGTTCACATTTGTAGGTGGATCATCAGTGTTAGAGCTAAAATTAGCATGTTTAAAGTGATTTTCATGCTTCCAGGGGCCCTAAACACAAGATTTATGGAATGGTTAAAAGAACATGAAAATGGCCAATTTACTCACTCTGAGTTCTCAAAAAGGGGTTCTTCACCCCGGGAAGTTAATCAAATACTATTTGGAGGCATTTAATGTTCAAGCAAAAACGGCTGATTTTCGACAAAAGAGATAACACCCCCCCATTACGTCATGCTTCAGAAATGTGGAAAATGGTCCGTTTTCAAATGTTTTATTTTTGAACGTCAGTTCACATTTGTAGGTGGATCATCAGTGTTAGAGCTAAAATTAGCATGTTTAAAGTGATTTTCATGCTTCCAGGGGCTCGGGAAGTGAATTAAATACTATTTGGAGGCATTTAATGTTCAAGCAAAAACGGCTGATTTTCGACAAAAGAGATAACACCCCCCCATTACGTCATGCTTCAGAAATGTGGAAAATGGTCCGTTTTCAAATGTTTTATTTTTGAACGTCAGATCACATTTGTAGGTGGATCATCAGTGTTAGAGCTAAAATTAGCATGTTTAAAGTGATTTTCATGCTTCCAGGGGCTCGGGAAGTGAATTAAATACTATTTGGAGGCATTTAATGTTCAAGCAAAAACGGCTGATTTTCGACAAAAGAGATAACACCCCCCCATTACGTCATGCTTCAGAAATGTGGAAAATGGCCGTTTTCAAATATTTTCTTTTTGAACGTCAGTTCACATTTGTAGGTGGATCATCAGTGTTAGAGCTAAAATTAGCATGTTTAAAGTGATTTTCATGCTTCCAGGGGCCCTAAACACAAGATTCATGGAATGGTTAAAAGTGCATGAAAATGGCCAATTTACTCACTCTGAGTTCTCAAAAAAGGGTTTCTTCACCCCGGGAAGTTAATTAAATACCATTTGGAGGCATTTAATGTTCGAGCAAAAACGGCTGATTTTCGACAAGAGAGATAACCCCCCCCATTACGTCATGCTTCAGAAATGTGGAAAATGGTCCGTTTTCAAATGTTTTATTTTTGAACGTCAGTTCCCATTTGTAGGTGGATCATCAGTGTTAGAGCTAAAATTAGCATGTTTAAAGTGATTTTCATGCTTCCAGGGGCTCGGGAAGTGAGTTAAATACTATTTGGAGGCATTTAATGTTCAATCAAAAACAGCTGATTTTTGACAAAAGAGATAACACCCCCCCATTACGTCATGCTTCAGAAATGTGGAAAATGGTCCGTTTTCAAATGTTTTATTTTTGAACGTCAGTTCACATTTGTAGGTGGATCATCAGTGTTAGAGCTAAAATTAGCATGTTTAAAGTGATTTTCATGCTTCCAGGGGCTCGGGAAGTGAATCAAATACTATTTGGAGGCATTTAATGTTCAATCAAAAACAGCTGATTTTTGACAAAAGAGATAACACCCCCCCATTACGTCATGCTTCAGAAATGTGGAAAATGGTCCGTTTTCAAATGTTTTCTTTTTGAACGTCAGTTCACATTTGTAGGTGGATCATCAGTGTTAGAGCTAAAATTAGCATGTTTAAAGTTATTTTCATGCTTCCAGGGGCTCGGGAAGTGAATTAAATACTATTTGGAGGCATTTAATGTTCAATCAAAAACAGCTGATTTTTGACAAAAGAGATAACACCCCCCCATTACGTCATGCTTCAGAAATGTGGAAAATGGTCCGTTTTCAAATGTTTTATTTTTGAACGTCAGTTCACATTTGTAGGTGGATCATCAGTGTTAGAGCTAAAATTAGCATGTTTAAAGTGATTTTCATGCTTCTAGGGTCCCTAAACACAAGATTTATGGAATGGTTAAAAGTGCATGAAAATGGCCAATTTACTCACTCTGAGTTCTCAAAAAGGGTTTCTTCACCCTGGGAAGTTAATTAAATACCATTTGGAGGCATTTAATGTTCGAGCAAAAACAGCTGATTTTCGACAAAAGAGATAACACCCCCCCATTACGTCATGCTTCAGAAATGTGGAAAATGGTCCGTTTTCAAATGTTTTATTTTTGAACGTCAGTTCACATTTGTAGGTGGATCATCAGTGTTAGAGGTAAAAGTAGCATGTTTAAAGTGATTTTCATGCTTCCAGGTGCCCTAAACACAAGATTTATGGAATGGTTAAAAGTGCATGAAAATGGCCAATTTACTCACTCTGAGTTCTCAAAAAGGGTTTCTTCACCCCGGGAAGTTAATTAAATACCATTTGGAGGCATTTAATGTTCAAGCAAAAACGGCTGATTTTCGACAAAAGAGATAACACCCCCCCATTACGTCATGCTTCAGAAATGTGGAAAATGGTCCGTTTTCAAATGTTTTATTTTTGAACGTCAGTTCACATTTGTAGGTGGATCATCAGTGTTAGAGCTAAAATTAGCATGTTTAAAGTGATTTTCATGCTTCCAGGGGCTCGGGAAGTGAGTTAAATACTATTTGGAGGCATTTAATGTTCAATCAAAAACAGCTGATTTTTGACAAAAGAGATAACACCCCCCCATTACGTCATGCTTCAGAAATGTGGAAAATGGTCCGTTTTCAAATGTTTTATTTTTGAACGTCAGTTCACATTTGTAGGTGGATCATCAGTGTTAGAGCTAAAATTAGCATGTTTAAAGTGATTTTCATGCTTCCAGGGGCTCGGGAAGTGAATTAAATACTATTTGGAGGCATTTAATGTTCAAGCAAAAACGGCTGATTTTCGACAATAGAGATAACACCCCCCCATTACGTCATGCTTCAGAAATGTGGAAAATGGCCGTTTTCAAATATTTTCTTTTTGAACGTCAGTTCACATTTGTAGGTGGATCATCAGTGTTAGAGCTAAAATTAGCATGTTTAAAGTGATTTTCATGCTTCCAGGGGCCCTAAACACAAGATTTATGGAATGGTTAAAAGTGCATGAAAATGGCCAATTTACTCACTCTGAGTTCTCAAAAAAGGGTTTCTTCACCCCGGGAAGTTAATTAAATACCATTTGGTGGCATTTAATGTTCGAGCAAAAACGGCTGATTTTCGACAAGAGAGATAACCCCCCCCATTACGTCATGCTTCAGAAATGTGGAAAATGGTCCGTTTTCAAATGTTTTATTTTTGAACGTCAGTTCCCATTTGTAGGTGGATCATCAGTGTTAGAGCTAAAATTAGCATGTTTAAAGAGATTTTCATGCTTCCAGGGGCTCGGGAAGTGAGTTAAATACTATTTGGAGGCATTTAATGTTCAATCAAAAACAGCTGTTTTTTGACAAAAGAGATAACACCCCCCCATTACGTCATGCTTCAGAAATGTGGAAAATGGTCCGTTTTCAAATGTTTTATTTTTGAACGTCAGTTCACATTTGTAGGTGGATCATCAGTGTTAGAGCTAAAATTAGCATGTTTAAAGGGATTTTCATGCTTCCAGGGGCTCGGGAAGTGAATTAAATACTATTTGGAGGCATTTATTGTTCAAGCAAAAACGGCTGATTTTCGACAAAAGAGATAACACCCCCCCATTACGTCATGCTTCAGAAATGTGGAAAATGGTCCGTTTTCAAATGTTTTATTTTTGAATGTGAGTTCACATTTGTAGGTGGATCATCAGTGTTAGAGCTAAAATTAGCATGTTTAAAGTGGTTTTCATGCTTCCAGGGGCCCTAAACACAAGATTTATGGAATGGTTAAAAGTGCATGAAAATGGCCAATTTACTCACTCTGAGTTCTCAAAAAGGGTTTCTTCACCCCGGAAAGTTAATTAAATAACATTTGGAGGCATTTAATGTTCGAGCAAAAACGGCTGATTTTCGACAAAAGAGATAACACCCCCCCATTACGTCAAGCTTCAGAAATGTGGAAAATGGTCCGTTTTCAAATGTTTTATTTTTGAACTTCAGTTCACATTTGTAGGTGGATCATCGGTGTTAGAGCTAAAATTCGCATGTTTAAAGGGATTTTCATGCTTCCAGGGGCTCGGGAAGTGAATTAAATACTATTTGGAGGCATTTAATGTTCAAGCAAAAACGGCTGATTTTCGACAAAAGAGATAACACCCCCCCATTACGTCATGCTTCAGAAATGTGGAAAATGGTCCGTTTTCAAATGTTTTATTTTTGAACGTCAGTTCACATTTGTAGGTGGATCATCAGTGTTAGAGCTAAAATTAGCATGTTTAAAGTGATTTTCATGCTTCCAGGGGCCCTAAACACAAGATTTATGGAATGGTTAAAAGAACATGAAAATGGCCAATTTACTCACTCTGAGTTCTCAAAAAGGGGTTCTTCACCCCGGGAAGTTAATCAAATACTATTTGGAGGCATTTAATGTTCAAGCAAAAACGGCTGATTTTCGACAAAAGAGATAACACCCCCCATTACGTCATGCTTCAGAAATGTGGAAAATGGTCCGTTTTCAAATGTTTTATTTTTGAACGTCAGTTCACATTTGTAGGTGGATCATCAGTGTTAGAGCTAAAATTAGCATGTTTAAAGTGATTTTCATGCTTCCAGGGGCTCGGGAAGTGAATTAAATACTATTTGGAGGCATTTAATGTTCAAGCAAAAACGGCTGATTTTCGACAAAAGAGATAACACCCCCCCATTACGTCATGCTTCAGAAATGTGGAAAATGGTCCGTTTTCAAATGTTTTATTTTTGAACGTCAGATCACATTTGTAGGTGGATCATCAGTGTTAGAGCTAAAATTAGCATGTTTAAAGTGATTTTCATGCTTCCAGGGGCTCGGGAAGTGAATTAAATACTATTTGGAGGCATTTAATGTTCAAGCAAAAACGGCTGATTTTCGACAAAAGAGATAACACCCCCCCATTACGTCATGCTTCAGAAATGTGGAAAATGGCCGTTTTCAAATATTTTCTTTTTGAACGTCAGTTCACATTTGTAGGTGGATCATCAGTGTTAGAGCTAAAATTAGCATGTTTAAAGTGATTTTCATGCTTCCAGGGGCCCTAAACACAAGATTCATGGAATGGTTAAAAGTGCATGAAAATGGCCAATTTACTCACTCTGAGTTCTCAAAAAAGGGTTTCTTCACCCCGGGAAGTTAATTAAATACCATTTGGAGGCATTTAATGTTCGAGCAAAAACGGCTGATTTTCGACAAGAGAGATAACCCCCCCCATTACGTCATGCTTCAGAAATGTGGAAAATGGTCCGTTTTCAAATGTTTTATTTTTGAACGTCAGTTCCCATTTGTAGGTGGATCATCAGTGTTAGAGCTAAAATTAGCATGTTTAAAGTGATTTTCATGCTTCCAGGGGCTCGGGAAGTGAGTTAAATACTATTTGGAGGCATTTAATGTTCAATCAAAAACAGCTGATTTTTGACAAAAGAGATAACACCCCCCCATTACGTCATGCTTCAGAAATGTGGAAAATGGTCCGTTTTCAAATGTTTTATTTTTGAACGTCAGTTCACATTTGTAGGTGGATCATCAGTGTTAGAGCTAAAATTAGCATGTTTAAAGTGATTTTCATGCTTCCAGGGGCTCGGGAAGTGAATCAAATACTATTTGGAGGCATTTAATGTTCAATCAAAAACAGCTGATTTTTGACAAAAGAGATAACACCCCCCCATTACGTCATGCTTCAGAAATGTGGAAAATGGTCCGTTTTCAAATGTTTTCTTTTTGAACGTCAGTTCACATTTGTAGGTGGATCATCAGTGTTAGAGCTAAAATTAGCATGTTTAAAGTTATTTTCATGCTTCCAGGGGCTCGGGAAGTGAATTAAATACTATTTGGAGGCATTTAATGTTCAATCAAAAACAGCTGATTTTTGACAAAAGAGATAACACCCCCCCATTACGTCATGCTTCAGAAATGTGGAAAATGGTCCGTTTTCAAATGTTTTATTTTTGAACGTCAGTTCACATTTGTAGGTGGATCATCAGTGTTAGAGCTAAAATTAGCATGTTTAAAGTGATTTTCATGCTTCTAGGGTCCCTAAACACAAGATTTATGGAATGGTTAAAAGTGCATGAAAATGGCCAATTTACTCACTCTGAGTTTTCAAAAAGGGTTTCTTCACCCTGGGAAGTTAATTAAATACCATTTGGAGGCATTTAATGTTCGAGCAAAAACAGCTGATTTTCGACAAAAGAGATAACACCCCCCCATTACGTCATGCTTCAGAAATGTGGAAAATGGTCCGTTTTCAAATGTTTTATTTTTGAACGTCAGTTCACATTTGTAGGTGGATCATCAGTGTTAGAGGTAAAAGTAGCATGTTTAAAGTGATTTTCATGCTTCCAGGTGCCCTAAACACAAGATTTATGGAATGGTTAAAAGTGCATGAAAATGGCCAATTTACTCACTCTGAGTTCTCAAAAAGGGTTTCTTCACCCCGGGAAGTTAATTAAATACCATTTGGAGGCATTTAATGTTCAAGCAAAAACGGCTGATTTTCGACAAAAGAGATAACACCCCCCCATTACGTCATGCTTCAGAAATGTGGAAAATGGTCCGTTTTCAAATGTTTTATTTTTGAACGTCAGTTCACATTTGTAGGTGGATCATCAGTGTTAGAGCTAAAATTAGCATGTTTAAAGTGATTTTCATGCTTCCAGGGGCTCGGGAAGTGAGTTAAATACTATTTGGAGGCATTTAATGTTCAATCAAAAACAGCTGATTTTTGACAAAAGAGATAACACCCCCCCATTACGTCATGCTTCAGAAATGTGGAAAATGGTCCGTTTTCAAATGTTTTATTTTTGAACGTCAATTCACATTTGTAGGTGGATCATCAGTGTTAGAGCTAAAATTAGCATGTTTAAAGTGATTTTCATGCTTCCAGGGGCTCGGGAAGTGAATTAAATACTATTTGGAGGCATTTAATGTTCAAGCAAAAACGGCTGATTTTCGACAATAGAGATAACACCCCCCCATTACGTCATGCTTCAGAAATGTGGAAAATGGTCCGTTTTCAAATGTTTTATTTTTGAACGTCAGTTCACATTTGTAGGTGGATCATCAGTGTTAGAGCTAAAATTAGCATGTTTAAAGGGATTTTCATGCTTCCAGGGGCTCGGGAAGTGAATTAAATACTATTTGGAGGCATTTATTGTTCAAGCAAAAACGGCTGATTTTCGACAAAAGAGATAACACCCCCCCATTACGTCATGCTTCAGAAATGTGGAAAATGGTCCGTTTTCAAATGTTTTATTTTTGAATGTGAGTTCACATTTGTAGGTGGATCATCAGTGTTAGAGCTAAAATTAGCATGTTTAAAGTGGTTTTCATGCTTCCAGGGGCCCTAAACACAAGATTTATGGAATGGTTAAAAGTGCATGAAAATGGCCAATTTACTCACTCTGAGTTCTCAAAAAGGGTTTCTTCACCCCGGAAAGTTAATTAAATAACATTTGGAGGCATTTAATGTTCGAGCAAAAACGGCTGATTTTCGACAAAAGAGATAACACCCCCCCATTACGTCAAGCTTCAGAAATGTGGAAAATGGTCCGTTTTCAAATGTTTTATTTTTGAACTTCAGTTCACATTTGTAGGTGGATCATCGGTGTTAGAGCTAAAATTCGCATGTTTAAAGGGATTTTCATGCTTCCAGGGGCTCGGGAAGTGAATTAAATACTATTTGGAGGCATTTAATGTTCAAGCAAAAACGGCTGATTTTCGACAAAAGAGATAACAACCCCCCATTACGTCATGCTTCAGAAATGTGGAAAATGGTCCGTTTTCAAATGTTTTATTTTTGAACATCAGTTCACATTTGTAGGTGGATCATCAGTGTTAGAGCTAAAATTAGCATGTTTAAAGTGGTTTTCATGCTTCCAGGGGCCCTAAACACAAGATTTATGGAATGGTTAAAAGTGCATGAAAATGGCCAATTTACTCACTCTGAGTTCTCAAAAAGGGTTTCTTCACCCAGGGAAGTTAATTAAATACTATTTGGAGGCATTTAATGTTCAAGCAAAAACGGCTGATTTTCGACAAAAGAGATAACACCCCCCCATTACGTCATGCTTCAGAAATGTGGAAAATGGTCCGTTTTCAAATGTTTTATTTTTGAACGTCAGTTCACATTTGTAGGTGGATCATCAGTGTTAGAGCTAAAATTAGCATGTTTAAAGTGATTTTCATGCTTCCAGGGGCTCGGGAAGTGAATTAAATACTATTTGGAGGCATTTAATGTTCAAGCAAAAACGGCTGATTTTCGACAAAAGAGATAACACCCCCCCATTACGTCATGCTTCAGAAATGTGGAAAATGGTCCGTTTTCAAATGTTTTATTTTTGAACGTCAGTTCACATTTGTAGGTGGATCATCAGTGTTAGAGCTAAAATTAGCATGTTTAAAGTGATTTTCATGCTTCCAGGGGCCCTAAACACAAGATTTATGGAATGGTTAAAAGAACATGAAAATGGCCAATTTACTCACTCTGAGTTCTCAAAAAGGGGTTCTTCACCCCGGGAAGTTAATTAAATACTATTTGGAGGCATTTAATGTTCGAGCAAAAACGGCTGATTTTCGACAAAAGAGATAACACCCCCCCCCCATTACGTCATGCTTCAGAAATGTGGAAAATGGTCCGTTTTCAAATGTTTTATTTTTGAACGTCAGTTCACATTTGTAGGTGGATCATCAGTGTTAGAGCTAAAATTAGCATGTTTAAAGTGATTTTCATGCTTCCAGGGGCTCGGGAAGTGAGTTAAATACTATTTGGAGGCATTTAATGTTCAATCAAAAACAGCTGATTTTTGACAAAAGAGATAACACCCCCCCATTACGTCATGCTTCAGAAATGTGGAAAATGGTCCGTTTTCAAATGTTTTATTTTTGAACGTCAGATCACATTTGTAGGTGGATCATCAGTGTTAGAGCTAAAATTAGCATGTTTAAAGTGATTTTCATGCTTCCAGGGGCTCGGGAAGTGAATTAAATACTATTTGGAGGCATTTAATGTTCAAGCAAAAACGGCTGATTTTCGACAAAAGAGATAACACCCCCCCATTACGTCATGCTTCAGAAATGTGGAAAATGGCCGTTTTCAAATATTTTCTTTTTGAACGTCAGTTCACATTTGTAGGTGGATCATCAGTGTTAGAGCTAAAATTAGCATGTTTAAAGTGATTTTCATGCTTCCAGGGGCCCTAAACACAAGATTCATGGAATGGTTAAAAGTGCATGAAAATGGCCAATTTACTCACTCTGAGTTCTCAAAAAAGGGTTTCTTCACCCCGGGAAGTTAATTAAATACCATTTGGAGGCATTTAATGTTCGAGCAAAAACGGCTGATTTTCGACAAGAGAGATAACCCCCCCCATTACGTCATGCTTCAGAAATGTGGAAAATGGTCCGTTTTCAAATGTTTTATTTTTGAACGTCAGTTCCCATTTGTAGGTGGATCATCAGTGTTAGAGCTAAAATTAGCATGTTTAAAGTGATTTTCATGCTTCCAGGGGCTCGGGAAGTGAGTTAAATACTATTTGGAGGCATTTAATGTTCAATCAAAAACAGCTGATTTTTGACAAAAGAGATAACACCCCCCCATTACGTCATGCTTCAGAAATGTGGAAAATGGTCCGTTTTCAAATGTTTTATTTTTGAACGTCAGTTCACATTTGTAGGTGGATCATCAGTGTTAGAGCTAAAATTAGCATGTTTAAAGTGATTTTCATGCTTCCAGGGGCTCGGGAAGTGAATCAAATACTATTTGGAGGCATTTAATGTTCAATCAAAAACAGCTGATTTTTGACAAAAGAGATAACACCCCCCCTTTACGTCATGCTTCAGAAATGTGGAAAATGGTCCGTTTTCAAATGTTTTCTTTTTGAACGTCAGTTCACATTTGTAGGTGGATCATCAGTGTTAGAGCTAAAATTAGCATGTTTAAAGTTATTTTCATGCTTCCAGGGGCTCGGGAAGTGAATTAAATACTATTTGGAGGCATTTAATGTTCAATCAAAAACAGCTGATTTTTGACAAAAGAGATAACACCCCCCCATTACGTCATGCTTCAGAAATGTGGAAAATGGTCCGTTTTCAAATGTTTTATTTTTGAATGTCAGTTCACATTTGTAGGTGGATCATCAGTGTTAGAGCTAAAATTAGCATGTTTAAAGTGATTTTCATGCTTCCAGGGGCTCTGGAAGTGAATTAAATACTATTTGGAGGCATTTAATGTTCAAGCAAAAACGGCTGATTTTCGACAAAAGAGATAACACCCCCCCATTACGTCATGCTTCAGAAATGTGGAAAATGGTCCGTTTTCAAATGTTTTATTTTTGAACGTCAGATCACATTTGTAGGTGGATCATCAGTGTTAGAGCTAAAATTAGCATGTTTAAAGTGATTTTCATGCTTCCAGGGGCTCGGGAAGTGAATTAAATACTATTTGGAGGCATTTAATGTTCAAGCAAAAACGGCTGATTTTCGACAAAAGAGATAACACCCCCCCATTACGTCATGCTTCAGAAATGTGGAAAATGGCCGTTTTCAAATATTTTCTTTTTGAACGTCAGTTCACATTTGTAGGTGGATCATCAGTGTTAGAGCTAAAATTAGCATGTTTAAAGTGATTTTCATGCTTCCAGGGGCCCTAAACACAAGATTCATGGAATGGTTAAAAGTGCATGAAAATGGCCAATTTACTCACTCTGAGTTCTCAAAAAAGGGTTTCTTCACCCCGGGAAGTTAATTAAATACCATTTGGAGGCATTTAATGTTCGAGCAAAAACGGCTGATTTTCGACAAGAGAGATAACCCCCCCCATTACGTCATGCTTCAGAAATGTGGAAAATGGTCCGTTTTCAAATGTTTTATTTTTGAACGTCAGTTCCCATTTGTAGGTGGATCATCAGTGTTAGAGCTAAAATTAGCATGTTTAAAGTGATTTTCATGCTTCCAGGGGCTCGGGAAGTGAGTTAAATACTATTTGGAGGCATTTAATGTTCAATCAAAAACAGCTGATTTTTGACAAAAGAGATAACACCCCCCCATTACGTCATGCTTCAGAAATGTGGAAAATGGTCCGTTTTCAAATGTTTTATTTTTGAACGTCAGTTCACATTTGTAGGTGGATCATCAGTGTTAGAGCTAAAATTAGCATGTTTAAAGTGATTTTCATGCTTCCAGGGGCTCAGGAAGTGAATCAAATACTATTTGGAGGCATTTAATGTTCAATCAAAAACAGCTGATTTTTGACAAAAGAGATAACACCCCCCCATTACGTCATGCTTCAGAAATGTGGAAAATGGTCCGTTTTCAAATGTTTTCTTTTTGAACGTCAGTTCACATTTGTAGGTGGATCATCAGTGTTAGAGCTAAAATTAGCATGTTTAAAGTTATTTTCATGCTTCCAGGGGCTCGGGAAGTGAATTAAATACTATTTGGAGGCATTTAATGTTCAATCAAAAACAGCTGATTTTTGACAAAAGAGATAACACCCCCCCATTACGTCATGCTTCAGAAATGTGGAAAATGGTCCGTTTTCAAATGTTTTATTTTTGAACGTCAGTTCACATTTGTAGGTGGATCATCAGTGTTAGAGCTAAAATTAGCATGTTTAAAGTGATTTTCATGCTTCTAGGGTCCCTAAACACAAGATTTATGGAATGGTTAAAAGTGCATGAAAATGGCCAATTTACTCACTCTGAGTTTTCAAAAAGGGTTTCTTCACCCTGGGAAGTTAATTAAATACCATTTGGAGGCATTTAATGTTCGAGCAAAAACAGCTGATTTTCGACAAAAGAGATAACACCCCCCCATTACGTCATGCTTCAGAAATGTGGAAAATGGTCCGTTTTCAAATGTTTTATTTTTGAACGTCAGTTCACATTTGTAGGTGGATCATCAGTGTTAGAGGTAAAAGTAGCATGTTTAAAGTGATTTTCATGCTTCCAGGTGCCCTAAACACAAGATTTATGGAATGGTTAAAAGTGCATGAAAATGGCCAATTTACTCACTCTGAGTTCTCAAAAAGGGTTTCTTCACCCCGGGAAGTTAATTAAATACCATTTGGAGGCATTTAATGTTCAAGCAAAAACGGCTGATTTTCGACAAAAGAGATAACACCCCCCCATTACGTCATGCTTCAGAAATGTGGAAAATGGTCCGTTTTCAAATGTTTTATTTTTGAACGTCAGTTCACATTTGTAGGTGGATCATCAGTGTTAGAGCTAAAATTAGCATGTTTAAAGTGATTTTCATGCTTCCAGGGGCTCGGGAAGTGAGTTAAATACTATTTGGAGGCATTTAATGTTCAATCAAAAACAGCTGATTTTTGACAAAAGAGATAACACCCCCCCATTACGTCATGCTTCAGAAATGTGGAAAATGGTCCGTTTTCAAATGTTTTATTTTTGAACGTCAATTCACATTTGTAGGTGGATCATCAGTGTTAGAGCTAAAATTAGCATGTTTAAAGTGATTTTCATGCTTCCAGGGGCTCGGGAAGTGAATTAAATACTATTTGGAGGCATTTAATGTTCAAGCAAAAACGGCTGATTTTCGACAATAGAGATAACACCCCCCCATTACGTCATGCTTCAGAAATGTGGAAAATGGCCGTTTTCAAATATTTTCTTTTTGAACGTCAGTTCACATTTGTAGGTGGATCATCAGTGTTAGAGCTAAAATTAGCATGTTTAAAGTGATTTTCATGCTTCCAGGGGCCCTAAACACAAGATTTATGGAATGGTTAAAAGTGCATGAAAATGGCCAATTTACTCACTCTGAGTTCTCAAAAAAGGGTTTCTTCACCCCGGGAAGTTAATTAAATACCATTTGGAGGCATTTAATGTTCGAGCAAAAACGGCTGATTTTCGACAAGAGAGATAACCCCCCCCATTACGTCATGCTTCAGAAATGTGGAAAATGGTCCGTTTTCAAATGTTTTATTTTTGAACGTCAGTTCCCATTTGTAGGTGGATCATCAGTGTTAGAGCTAAAATTAGCATGTTTAAAGAGATTTTCATGCTTCCAGGGGCTCGGGAAGTGAGTTAAATACTATTTGGAGGCATTTAATGTTCAATCAAAAACAGCTGTTTTTTGACAAAAGAGATAACACCCCCCCATTACGTCATGCTTCAGAAATGTGGAAAATGGTCCGTTTTCAAATGTTTTATTTTTGAACGTCAGTTCACATTTGTAGGTGGATCATCAGTGTTAGAGCTAAAATTAGCATGTTTAAAGGGATTTTCATGCTTCCAGGGGCTCGGGAAGTGAATTAAATACTATTTGGAGGCATTTATTGTTCAAGCAAAAACGGCTGATTTTCGACAAAAGAGATAACACCCCCCCATTACGTCATGCTTCAGAAATGTGGAAAATGGTCCGTTTTCAAATGTTTTATTTTTGAATGTGAGTTCACATTTGTAGGTGGATCATCAGTGTTAGAGCTAAAATTAGCATGTTTAAAGTGGTTTTCATGCTTCCAGGGGCCCTAAACACAAGATTTATGGAATGGTTAAAAGTGCATGAAAATGGCCAATTTACTCACTCTGAGTTCTCAAAAAGGGTTTCTTCACCCCGGAAAGTTAATTAAATAACATTTGGAGGCATTTAATGTTCGAGCAAAAACGGCTGATTTTCGACAAAAGAGATAACACCCCCCCATTACGTCAAGCTTCAGAAATGTGGAAAATGGTCCGTTTTCAAATGTTTTATTTTTGAACTTCAGTTCACATTTGTAGGTGGATCATCGGTGTTAGAGCTAAAATTCGCATGTTTAAAGGGATTTTCATGCTTCCAGGGGCTCGGGAAGTGAATTAAATACTATTTGGAGGCATTTAATGTTCAAGCAAAAACGGCTGATTTTCGACAAAAGAGATAACAACCCCCCATTACGTCATGCTTCAGAAATGTGGAAAATGGTCCGTTTTCAAATGTTTTATTTTTGAACATCAGTTCACATTTGTAGGTGGATCATCAGTGTTAGAGCTAAAATTAGCATGTTTAAAGTGGTTTTCATGCTTCCAGGGGCCCTAAACACAAGATTTATGGAATGGTTAAAAGTGCATGAAAATGGCCAATTTACTCACTCTGAGTTCTCAAAAAGGGTTTCTTCACCCAGGGAAGTTAATTAAATACTATTTGGAGGCATTTAATGTTCAAGCAAAAACGGCTGATTTTCGACAAAAGAGATAACACCCCCCCATTACGTCATGCTTCAGAAATGTGGAAAATGGTCCGTTTTCAAATGTTTTATTTTTGAACGTCAGTTCACATTTGTAGGTGGATCATCAGTGTTAGAGCTAAAATTAGCATGTTTAAAGTGATTTTCATGCTTCCAGGGGCTCGGGAAGTGAATTAAATACTATTTGGAGGCATTTAATGTTCAAGCAAAAACGGCTGATTTTCGACAAAAGAGATAACACCCCCCCATTACGTCATGCTTCAGAAATGTGGAAAATGGTCCGTTTTCAAATGTTTTATTTTTGAACGTCAGTTCACATTTGTAGGTGGATCATCAGTGTTAGAGCTAAAATTAGCATGTTTAAAGTGATTTTCATGCTTCCAGGGGCCCTAAACACAAGATTTATGGAATGGTTAAAAGAACATGAAAATGGCCAATTTACTCACTCTGAGTTCTCAAAAAGGGGTTCTTCACCCCGGGAAGTTAATTAAATACTATTTGGAGGCATTTAATGTTCGAGCAAAAACGGCTGATTTTCGACAAAAGAGATAACACCCCCCCCCCATTACGTCATGCTTCAGAAATGTGGAAAATGGTCCGTTTTCAAATGTTTTATTTTTGAACGTCAGTTCACATTTGTAGGTGGATCATCAGTGTTAGAGCTAAAATTAGCATGTTTAAAGTGATTTTCATGCTTCCAGGGGCTCGGGAAGTGAGTTAAATACTATTTGGAGGCATTTAATGTTCAATCAAAAACAGCTGATTTTTGACAAAAGAGATAACACCCCCCCATTACGTCATGCTTCAGAAATGTGGAAAATGGTCCGTTTTCAAATGTTTTATTTTTGAACGTCAGATCACATTTGTAGGTGGATCATCAGTGTTAGAGCTAAAATTAGCATGTTTAAAGTGATTTTCATGCTTCCAGGGGCTCGGGAAGTGAATTAAATACTATTTGGAGGCATTTAATGTTCAAGCAAAAACGGCTGATTTTCGACAAAAGAGATAACACCCCCCCATTACGTCATGCTTCAGAAATGTGGAAAATGGCCGTTTTCAAATATTTTCTTTTTGAACGTCAGTTCACATTTGTAGGTGGATCATCAGTGTTAGAGCTAAAATTAGCATGTTTAAAGTGATTTTCATGCTTCCAGGGGCCCTAAACACAAGATTCATGGAATGGTTAAAAGTGCATGAAAATGGCCAATTTACTCACTCTGAGTTCTCAAAAAGGGTTTCTTCACCCCGGGAAGTTAATTAAATACCATTTGGAGGCATTTAATGTTCAAGCAAAAACGGCTGATTTTCGACAAAAGAGATAACACCCCCCCATTACGTCATGCTTCAGAAATGTGGAAAATGGTCCGTTTTCAAATGTTTTATTTTTGAACGTCAGTTCACATTTGTAGGTGGATCATCAGTGTTAGAGCTAAAATTAGCATGTTTAAAGTGATTTTCATGCTTCCAGGGGCTCGGGAAGTGAGTTAAATACTATTTGGAGGCATTTAATGTTCAATCAAAAACAGCTGATTTTTGACAAAAGAGATAACACCCCCCCATTACGTCATGCTTCAGAAATGTGGAAAATGGTCCGTTTTCAAATGTTTTATTTTTGAACGTCAATTCACATTTGTAGGTGGATCATCAGTGTTAGAGCTAAAATTAGCATGTTTAAAGTGATTTTCATGCTTCCAGGGGCTCGGGAAGTGAATTAAATACTATTTGGAGGCATTTAATGTTCAAGCAAAAACGGCTGATTTTCGACAATAGAGATAACACCCCCCCATTACGTCATGCTTCAGAAATGTGGAAAATGGCCGTTTTCAAATATTTTCTTTTTGAACGTCAGTTCACATTTGTAGGTGGATCATCAGTGTTAGAGCTAAAATTAGCATGTTTAAAGTGATTTTCATGCTTCCAGGGGCCCTAAACACAAGATTTATGGAATGGTTAAAAGTGCATGAAAATGGCCAATTTACTCACTCTGAGTTCTCAAAAAAGGGTTTCTTCACCCCGGGAAGTTAATTAAATACCATTTGGAGGCATTTAATGTTCGAGCAAAAACGGCTGATTTTCGACAAGAGAGATAACCCCCCCCATTACGTCATGCTTCAGAAATGTGGAAAATGGTCCGTTTTCAAATGTTTTATTTTTGAACGTCAGTTCCCATTTGTAGGTGGATCATCAGTGTTAGAGCTAAAATTAGCATGTTTAAAGAGATTTTCATGCTTCCAGGGGCTCGGGAAGTGAGTTAAATACTATTTGGAGGCATTTAATGTTCAATCAAAAACAGCTGTTTTTTGACAAAAGAGATAACACCCCCCCATTACGTCATGCTTCAGAAATGTGGAAAATGGTCCGTTTTCAAATGTTTTATTTTTGAACGTCAGTTCACATTTGTAGGTGGATCATCAGTGTTAGAGCTAAAATTAGCATGTTTAAAGGGATTTTCATGCTTCCAGGGGCTCGGGAAGTGAATTAAATACTATTTGGAGGCATTTATTGTTCAAGCAAAAACGGCTGATTTTCGACAAAAGAGATAACACCCCCCCATTACGTCATGCTTCAGAAATGTGGAAAATGGTCCGTTTTCAAATGTTTTATTTTTGAATGTGAGTTCACATTTGTAGGTGGATCATCAGTGTTAGAGCTAAAATTAGCATGTTTAAAGTGGTTTTCATGCTTCCAGGGGCCCTAAACACAAGATTTATGGAATGGTTAAAAGTGCATGAAAATGGCCAATTTACTCACTCTGAGTTCTCAAAAAGGGTTTCTTCACCCCGGAAAGTTAATTAAATAACATTTGGAGGCATTTAATGTTCGAGCAAAAACGGCTGATTTTCGACAAAAGAGATAACACCCCCCCATTACGTCAAGCTTCAGAAATGTGGAAAATGGTCCGTTTTCAAATGTTTTATTTTTGAACTTCAGTTCACATTTGTAGGTGGATCATCGGTGTTAGAGCTAAAATTCGCATGTTTAAAGGGATTTTCATGCTTCCAGGGGCTCGGGAAGTGAATTAAATACTATTTGGAGGCATTTAATGTTCAAGCAAAAACGGCTGATTTTCGACAAAAGAGATAACAACCCCCCATTACGTCATGCTTCAGAAATGTGGAAAATGGTCCGTTTTCAAATGTTTTATTTTTGAACATCAGTTCACATTTGTAGGTGGATCATCAGTGTTAGAGCTAAAATTAGCATGTTTAAAGTGGTTTTCATGCTTCCAGGGGCCCTAAACACAAGATTTATGGAATGGTTAAAAGTGCATGAAAATGGCCAATTTACTCACTCTGAGTTCTCAAAAAGGGTTTCTTCACCCAGGGAAGTTAATTAAATACTATTTGGAGGCATTTAATGTTCAAGCAAAAACGGCTGATTTTCGACAAAAGAGATAACACCCCCCCATTACGTCATGCTTCAGAAATGTGGAAAATGGTCCGTTTTCAAATGTTTTATTTTTGAACGTCAGTTCACATTTGTAGGTGGATCATCAGTGTTAGAGCTAAAATTAGCATGTTTAAAGTGATTTTCATGCTTCCAGGGGCTCGGGAAGTGAATTAAATACTATTTGGAGGCATTTAATGTTCAAGCAAAAACGGCTGATTTTCGACAAAAGAGATAACACCCCCCCATTACGTCATGCTTCAGAAATGTGGAAAATGGTCCGTTTTCAAATGTTTTATTTTTGAACGTCAGTTCACATTTGTAGGTGGATCATCAGTGTTAGAGCTAAAATTAGCATGTTTAAAGTGATTTTCATGCTTCCAGGGGCCCTAAACACAAGATTTATGGAATGGTTAAAAGAACATGAAAATGGCCAATTTACTCACTCTGAGTTCTCAAAAAGGGGTTCTTCACCCCGGGAAGTTAATTAAATACTATTTGGAGGCATTTAATGTTCGAGCAAAAACGGCTGATTTTCGACAAAAGAGATAACACCCCCCCCCCATTACGTCATGCTTCAGAAATGTGGAAAATGGTCCGTTTTCAAATGTTTTATTTTTGAACGTCAGTTCACATTTGTAGGTGGATCATCAGTGTTAGAGCTAAAATTAGCATGTTTAAAGTGATTTTCATGCTTCCAGGGGCTCGGGAAGTGAGTTAAATACTATTTGGAGGCATTTAATGTTCAATCAAAAACAGCTGATTTTTGACAAAAGAGATAACACCCCCCCATTACGTCATGCTTCAGAAATGTGGAAAATGGTCCGTTTTCAAATGTTTTATTTTTGAACGTCAGATCACATTTGTAGGTGGATCATCAGTGTTAGAGCTAAAATTAGCATGTTTAAAGTGATTTTCATGCTTCCAGGGGCTCGGGAAGTGAATTAAATACTATTTGGAGGCATTTAATGTTCAAGCAAAAACGGCTGATTTTCGACAAAAGAGATAACACCCCCCCATTACGTCATGCTTCAGAAATGTGGAAAATGGCCGTTTTCAAATATTTTCTTTTTGAACGTCAGTTCACATTTGTAGGTGGATCATCAGTGTTAGAGCTAAAATTAGCATGTTTAAAGTGATTTTCATGCTTCCAGGGGCCCTAAACACAAGATTCATGGAATGGTTAAAAGTGCATGAAAATGGCCAATTTACTCACTCTGAGTTCTCAAAAAAGGGTTTCTTCACCCCGGGAAGTTAATTAAATACCATTTGGAGGCATTTAATGTTCGAGCAAAAACGGCTGATTTTCGACAAGAGAGATAACCCCCCCCATTACGTCATGCTTCAGAAATGTGGAAAATGGTCCGTTTTCAAATGTTTTATTTTTGAACGTCAGTTCCCATTTGTAGGTGGATCATCAGTGTTAGAGCTAAAATTAGCATGTTTAAAGTGATTTTCATGCTTCCAGGGGCTCGGGAAGTGAGTTAAATACTATTTGGAGGCATTTAATGTTCAATCAAAAACAGCTGATTTTTGACAAAAGAGATAACACCCCCCCATTACGTCATGCTTCAGAAATGTGGAAAATGGTCCGTTTTCAAATGTTTTATTTTTGAACGTCAGTTCACATTTGTAGGTGGATCATCAGTGTTAGAGCTAAAATTAGCATGTTTAAAGTGATTTTCATGCTTCCAGGGGCTCGGGAAGTGAATCAAATACTATTTGGAGGCATTTAATGTTCAATCAAAAACAGCTGATTTTTGACAAAAGAGATAACACCCCCCCATTACGTCATGCTTCAGAAATGTGGAAAATGGTCCGTTTTCAAATGTTTTCTTTTTGAACGTCAGTTCACATTTGTAGGTGGATCATCAGTGTTAGAGCTAAAATTAGCATGTTTAAAGTTATTTTCATGCTTCCAGGGGCTCGGGAAGTGAATTAAATACTATTTGGAGGCATTTAATGTTCAATCAAAAACAGCTGATTTTTGACAAAAGAGATAACACCCCCCCATTACGTCATGCTTCAGAAATGTGGAAAATGGTCCGTTTTCAAATGTTTTATTTTTGAACGTCAGTTCACATTTGTAGGTGGATCATCAGTGTTAGAGCTAAAATTAGCATGTTTAAAGTGATTTTCATGCTTCTAGGGGCCCTAAACACAAGATTTATGGAATGGTTAAAAGTGCATGAAAATGGCCAATTTACTCACTCTGAGTTCTCAAAAAGGGTTTCTTCACCCTGGGAAGTTAATTAAATACCATTTGGAGGCATTTAATGTTCGAGCAAAAACAGCTGATTTTCGACAAAAGAGATAACACCCCCCCATTACGTCATGCTTCAGAAATGTGGAAAATGGTCCGTTTTCAAATGTTTTATTTTTGAACGTCAGTTCACATTTGTAGGTGGATCATCAGTGTTAGAGGTAAAAGTAGCATGTTTAAAGTGATTTTCATGCTTCCAAGTGCCCTAAACACAAGATTTATGGAATGGTTAAAAGTGCATGAAAATGGCCAATTTACTCACTCTGAGTTCTCAAAAAGGGTTTCTTCACCCCGGGAAGTTAATTAAATACCATTTGGAGGCATTTAATGTTCAAGCAAAAACGGCTGATTTTCGACAAAAGAGATAACACCCCCCCATTACGTCATGCTTCAGAAATGTGGAAAATGGTCCGTTTTCAAATGTTTTATTTTTGAACGTCAGTTCACATTTGTAGGTGGATCATCAGTGTTAGAGCTAAAATTAGCATGTTTAAAGTGATTTTCATGCTTCCAGGGGCTCGGGAAGTGAGTTAAATACTATTTGGAGGCATTTAATGTTCAATCAAAAACAGCTGATTTTTGACAAAAGAGATAACACCCCCCCATTACGTCATGCTTCAGAAATGTGGAAAATGGTCCGTTTTCAAATGTTTTATTTTTGAACGTCAGTTCACATTTGTAGGTGGATCATCAGTGTTAGAGCTAAAATTAGCATGTTTAAAGTGATTTTCATGCTTCCAGGGGCTCGGGAAGTGAATTAAATACTATTTGGAGGCATTTAATGTTCAAGCAAAAACGGCTGATTTTCGACAATAGAGATAACACCCCCCCATTACGTCATGCTTCAGAAATGTGGAAAATGGCCGTTTTCAAATATTTTCTTTTTGAACGTCAGTTCACATTTGTAGGTGGATCATCAGTGTTAGAGCTAAAATTAGCATGTTTAAAGTGATTTTCATGCTTCCAGGGGCCCTAAACACAAGATTTATGGAATGGTTAAAAGTGCATGAAAATGGCCAATTTACTCACTCTGAGTTCTCAAAAAAGGGTTTCTTCACCCCGGGAAGTTAATTAAATACCATTTGGAGGCATTTAATGTTCGAGCAAAAACGGCTGATTTTCGACAAGAGAGATAACCCCCCCCATTACGTCATGCTTCAGAAATGTGGAAAATGGTCCGTTTTCAAATGTTTTATTTTTGAACGTCAGTTCCCATTTGTAGGTGGATCATCAGTGTTAGAGCTAAAATTAGCATGTTTAAAGAGATTTTCATGCTTCCAGGGGCTCGGGAAGTGAGTTAAATACTATTTGGAGGCATTTAATGTTCAATCAAAAACAGCTGTTTTTTGACAAAAGAGATAACACCCCCCCATTACGTCATGCTTCAGAAATGTGGAAAATGGTCCGTTTTCAAATGTTTTATTTTTGAACGTCAGTTCACATTTGTAGGTGGATCATCAGTGTTAGAGCTAAAATTAGCATGTTTAAAGTGATTTTCATGCTTCCAGGGGCTCGGGAAGTGAATTAAATACTATTTGGAGGCATTTATTGTTCAAGCAAAAACGGCTGATTTTCGACAAAAGAGATAACACCCCCCCATTACGTCATGCTTCAGAAATGTGGAAAATGGTCCGTTTTCAAATGTTTTATTTTTGAATGTGAGTTCACATTTGTAGGTGGATCATCAGTGTTAGAGCTAAAATTAGCATGTTTAAAGTGGTTTTCATGCTTCCAGGGGCCCTAAACACAAGATTTATGGAAGGGTAAAAGTGCATGAAAATGGCCAATTTACTCACTCTGAGTTCTCAAAAAGGGTTTCTTCACCCCGGGAAGTTAATTAAATAACATTTGGAGGCATTTAATGTTCGAGCAAAAACGGCTGATTTTCGACAAAAGAGATAACACCCCCCCATTACGTCATGCTTCAGAAATGTGGAAAATGGTCCGTTTTCAAATGTTTTATTTTTGAACGTCAGTTCACATTTGTAGGTGGATCATCAGTGTTAGAGCTAAAATTAGCATGTTTAAAGTGATTTTCATGCTTCCAGGGGCTCGGGAAGTGAATTAAATACTATTTGGAGGCATTTAATGTTCAATCAAAAACAGCTGATTTTTGACAAAAGAGATAACACCCCCCCATTACGTCATGCTTCAGAAATGTGGAAAATGGTCCGTTTTCAAATGTTTTCTTTTTGAACGTCAGTTCACATTTGTAGGTGGATCATCAGTGTTAGAGCTAAAATTAGCATGTTTAAAGTGATTTTCATGCTTCCAGGGGCTCGGGAAGTGAATTAAATACTATTTGGAGGCATTTAATGTTCAATCAAAAACAGCTGATTTTTGACAAAAGAGATAACACCCCCCCATTACGTCATGCTTCAGAAATGTGGAAAATGGTCCGTTTTCAAATGTTTTATGTTTGAACTTCAGTTCACATTTGTAGGTGGATCATCAGTGTTAGAGCTAAAATTAGCATGTTTAAAGTGATTTTCATGCTTCTAGGTGCCCTAAACACAAGATTTATGGAATGGTTAAAAGTGCATGAAAATGGCCAATTTACTCACTCTGAGTTCTCAAAAAGGGTTTCTTCACCCTGGGAAGTTAATTAAATACCATTTGGAGGCATTTAATGTTCGAGCAAAAACGGCTGATTTTCGACAAACGAGATAACACCCCCCCATTACGTCATGCTTCAGAAATGTGGAAAATGGTCCGTTTTCAAATGTTTTATTTTTGAACGTCAGTTCACATTTGTAGGTGGATCATCAGTGTTAGAGGTAAAAGTAGCATGTTTAAAGTGATTTCATGCTTCCAGGTGCCCTAAACACAAGATTTATGGAATGGTTAAAAGTGCATGAAAATGGCCAATTTACTCACTCTGAGTTCTCAAAAAGGGTTTCTTCACCCCGGGAAGTTAATTAAATACCATTTGGAGGAATTTAATGTTCGAGCAAAAACGGCTGATTTTCGACAAAAGAGATAACACCCCCCCCATTACGTCATGCTTCAGAAATGTGGAAAATGGTCCGTTTTCAAATGTTTTATTTTTGAACGTCAGGTCACATTTGTAGGTGGATCATCAGTGTTAGAGCTAAAATTAGCATGTTTAAAGTGATTTTCATGCTTCCAGGGGCTCGGGAAGTGAATTAAATACTATTTGGAGGCATTTAATGTTCAATCAAAAACAGCTGATTTTTGACAAAAGAGATAACACCCCCCCCCATTACGTCATGCTTCAGAAATGTGGAAAATGGTCCGTTTTCAAATGTTTTATTTTTGAACGTCAGTTCACATTTGTAGGTGGATTATCAGTGTTAGAGCTAAAATTAGCATGTTTAAAGTGATTTTCATGCTTCCAGGGGCTCGGGAAGTGAATTAAATACTATTTGGAGGCATTTAATGTTCAAGCAAAAACGGCTGATTTTCGACAAAAGAGATAACACCCCCCCATTACGTCATGCTTCAGAAATGTGGAAAATGGTCCGTTTTCAAATGTTTTATTTTTGAACGTCAGTTCACATTTGTAGGTGGATCATCAGTGTTAGAGCTAAAATTAGCATGTTTAAAGTGATTTTCATGCTTCCAGGGGCCCTAAACACAAGATTTATGGAATGGTTAAAAGTGCATGAAAATGGCCAATTTACTCACTCTGAGTTCTCAAAAAGGGCTTCTTCACCCCGGGAAGTTAATTAAATACCATTTGGAGGCATTTAATGTTCGAGCAAAAACGGTTGATTTTCGACAAAAGAGATAACACCCCCCCATTACGTCATGCTTCAGAAATGTGGAAAATGGTCTGTTTTCAAATGTTTTATTTTTGAACGTCAGTTCACATTTGTAGGTGGATCATCAGTTTTAGAGCTAAAATTAGCATGTTTAAAGTGATTTTCATGCTTCCAGGGGCCCTAAACACAAGATTTATGGAATGGTTAAAAGTGCATGAAAATGGCCAATTTACTCACTCTGAGTTCTCAAAAAGGGTTTCTTCACCCCGGAAAGTTAATTAAATAACATTTGGAGACATTTAATGTTCGAGCAAAAACGGCTGATTTTCGACAAAACAGATAACACCCCCCCATTACGTCAAGCTTCAGAAATGTGGAAAATGGTCAGTTTTCAAATGTTTTATTTTTGAACTTCAGTTCACATTTGTAGGTGGATCATCGGTGTTAGAGCTAAAATTCGCATGTTTAAAGGGATTTTCATGCTTCCAGGGGCTCGGGAAGTGAATTAAATACTATTTGGAGGCATTTAATGTTCAAGCAAAAACGGCTGATTTTCGACAAAAGAGATAACAACCCCCCATTACGTCATGCTTCAGAAATGTGGAAAATGGTCCGTTTTCAAATGTTTTATTTTTGAACATCAGTTCACATTTGTAGGTGGATCATCAGTGTTAGAGCTAAAATTAGCATGTTTAAAGTGGTTTTCATGCTTCCAGGGGCCCTAAACACAAGATTTATGGAATGGTTAAAAGTGCATGAAAATGGCCAATTTACTCACTCTGAGTTCTCAAAAAGGGTTTCTTCACCCAGGGAAGTTAATTAAATACTATTTGGAGGCATTTAATGTTCAAGCAAAAACGGCTGATTTTCGACAAAAGAGACAACACCCCCCCATTACGTCATGCTTCAGAAATGTGGAAAATGGTCCGTTTTCAAATGTTTTATTTTTGAACGTCAGTTCACATTTGTAGGTGGATCATCAGTGTTAGAGCTAAAATTAGCATGTTTAAAGTGATTTTCATGCTTCCAGGGGCTCGGGAAGTGAATTAAATACTATTTGGAGGCATTTAATGTTCAAGCAAAAACGGCTGATTTTCGACAAAAGAGATAACACCCCCCCATTACGTCATGCTTCAGAAATGTGGAAAATGGTCCGTTTTCAAATGTTTTATTTTTGAACGTCAGTTCACATTTGTAGGTGGATCATCAGTGTTAGAGCTAAAATTTGCATGTTTAAAGTGATTTTCATGCTTCCAGGGGCCCTAAACACAAGATTTATGGAATGGTTAAAAGTGCATGAAAATGGCCAATTTACTCACTCTGAGTTCTCAAAAAGGGTTTTTTCACCCCGGGAAGTTAATTAAATACCATTTGGAGGCATTTAATGTTCGAGCAAAAACGGCTGATTTTCGACAAAAGAGATAACACCCCCCCATTACGTCATGCTTCAGAAATGTGGAAAATGGTCCGTTTTCAAATGTTTTATTTTTGAACGTCAGTTCACATTTGCAGGTGGATCATCAGTGTTAGAGCTAAAATTAGCATGTTTAAAGTGATTTGCATGCTTCCAGGGGCTCGGGAAGTGAATTAAATACTATTTGGAGGCATTTAATGTTCAATCAAAAACAGCTGATTTTTGACAAAAGAGATAACACCCCCCCCATTACGTCATGCTTCAGAAATGTGGAAAATGGTCCGTTTTCAAATGTTTTCTTTTTGAACGTCAGTTCACATTTGTAGGTGGATCATCAGTGTTAGAGCTAAAATTAGCATGTTTAAAGTGATTTTCATGCTTCCAGGCGCCCTAAACACAAGATTTATGGAATGGTTAAAAGAACATGAAAATGGCCAATTTACTCACTCTGAGTTCTCAAAAAGGGGTTCTTCACCCCGGGAAGTTAATTAAATACTATTTGGAGGCATTTAATGTTCGAGCAAAAACGGCTGATTTTCGACAAAAGAGATAACACCCCCCCATTACGTCATGCTTCAGAAATGTGGAAAATGGTCCGTTTTCAAATGTTTTATTTTTGAACGTCAGTTCACATTTGTAGGTGGATCATCAGTGTTAGAGCTAAAATTAGCATGTTTAAAGTGATTTTCATGCTTCCAGGGGCTCGGGAAGTGAGTTAAATACTATTTGGAGGCATTTAATGTTCAATCAAAAACAGCTGATTTTTGACAAAAGAGATAACACCCCCCCATTACGTCATGCTTCAGAAATGTGGAAAATGGTCCGTTTTCAAATGTTTTATTTTTGAACGTCAGATCACATTTGTAGGTGGATCATCAGTGTTAGAGCTAAAATTAGCATGTTTAAAGTGATTTTCATGCTTCCAGGGGCTCGGGAAGTGAATTAAATACTATTTGGAGGCATTTAATGTTCAAGCAAAAACGGCTGATTTTCGACAAAAGAGATAACACCCCCCCCATTACGTCATGCTTCAGAAATGTGGAAAATGGCCGTTTTCAAATATTTTCTTTTTGAACGTCAGTTCACATTTGTAGGTGGATCATCAGTGTTAGAGCTAAAATTAGCATGTTTAAAGTGATTTTCATGCTTCCAGGGGCCCTAAACACAAGATTTATGGAATGGTTAAAAGTGCATGAAAATGGCCAATTTTCTCACTCTGAGTTCTCAAAAAAGGGTTTCTTCACCCCGGGAAGTTAATTAAATACCATTTGGAGGCATTTAATGTTCGAGCAAAAACGGCTGATTTTCGACAAGAGAGATAACCCCCCCCATTACGTCATGCTTCAGAAATGTGGAAAATGGTCCGTTTTCAAATGTTTTATTTTTGAACGTCAGTTCCCATTTGTAGGTGGATCATCAGTGTTAGAGCTAAAATTAGCATGTTTAAAGAGATTTTCATGCTTCCAGGGGCTCGGGAAGTGAGTTAAATACTATTTGGAGGCATTTAATGTTCAATCAAAAACAGCTGTTTTTTGACAAAAGAGAAAACACCCCCCCATTACGTCATGCTTCAGAAATGTGGAAAATGGTCCGTTTTCAAATGTTTTATTTTTGAACGTCAGTTCACATTTGTAGGTGGATCATCAGTGTTAGAGCTAAAATTAGCATTTTTAAAGTGATTTTCATGCTTCCAGGGGCTCGGGAAGTGAATTAAATACTATTTGGAGGCATTTATTGTTCAAGCAAAAACGGCTGATTTTCGACAAAAGAGATAACACCCCCCCATTACGTCATGCTTCAGAAATGTGGAAAATGGTCCGTTTTCAAATGTTTTATTTTTGAATGTGAGTTCACATTTGTAGGTGGATCATCAGTGTTAGAGCTAAAATTAGCATGTTTAAAGTGGTTTTCATGCTTCCAGGGGCCCTAAACACAAGATTTATGGAAGGGTAAAAGTGCATGAAAATGGCCAATTTACTCACTCTGAGTTCTCAAAAAGGGTTTCTTCACCCCGGGAAGTTAATTAAATAACATTTGGAGGCATTTAATGTTCGAGCAAAAACGGCTGATTTTCGACAAAAGAGATAACACCCCCCCATTACGTCATGCTTCAGAAATGTGGAAAATGGTCCGTTTTCAAATGTTTTATTTTTGAACGTCAGTTCACATTTGTAGGTGGATCATCAGTGTTAGAGCTAAAATTAGCATGTTTAAAGTGATTTTCATGCTTCCAGGGGCTCGGGAAGTGAATTAAATACTATTTGGAGGCATTTAATGTTCAATCAAAAACAGCTGATTTTTGACAAAAGAGATAACACCCCCCCATTACGTCATGCTTCAGAAATGTGGAAAATGGTCCGTTTTCAAATGTTTTCTTTTTGAACGTCAGTTCACATTTGTAGGTGGATCATCAGTGTTAGAGCTAAAATTAGCATGTTTAAAGTGATTTTCATGCTTCCAGGGGCTCGGGAAGTGAATTAAATACTATTTGGAGGCATTTAATGTTCAATCAAAAACAGCTGATTTTTGACAAAAGAGATAACACCCCCCCATTACGTCATGCTTCAGAAATGTGGAAAATGGTCCGTTTTCAAATGTTTTATGTTTGAACTTCAGTTCACATTTGTAGGTGGATCATCAGAGTTAGAGCTAAAATTAGCATGTTTAAAGTGATTTTCATGCTTCTAGGGGCCCTAAACACAAGATTTATGGAATGGTTAAAAGTGCATGAAAATGGCCAATTTACTCACTCTGAGTTCTCAAAAAGGGTTTCTTCACCCTGGGAAGTTAATTAAATACCATTTGGAGGCATTTAATGTTCGAGCAAAAACGGCTGATTTTCGACAAACGAGATAACACCCCCCCATTACGTCATGCTTCAGAAATGTGGAAAATGGTCCGTTTTCAAATGTTTTATTTTTGAACGTCAGTTCACATTTGTAGGTGGATCATCAGTGTTAGAGGTAAAAGTAGCATGTTTAAAGTGATTTTCATGCTTCCAGGTGCCCTAAACACAAGATTTATGGAATGGTTAAAAGTGCATGAAAATGGCCAATTTACTCACTCTGAGTTCTCAAAAAGGGTTTCTTCACCCCGGGAAGTTAATTAAATACCATTTGGAGGAATTTAATGTTCGAGCAAAAACGGCTGATTTTCGACAAAAGAGATAACACCCCCCCCATTACGTCATGCTTCAGAAATGTGGAAAATGGTCCGTTTTCAAATGTTTTATTTTTGAACGTCAGGTCACATTTGTAGGTGGATCATCAGTGTTAGAGCTAAAATTAGCATGTTTAAAGTGATTTTCATGCTTCCAGGGGCTCGGGAAGTGAATTAACTACTATTTGGAGGCATTTAATGTTCAATCAAAAACAGCTGATTTTTGACAAAAGAGATAACACCCCCCCATTACGTCATGCTTCAGAAATGTGGAAAATGGTCCGTTTTCAAATGTTTTATTTTTGAACGTCAGTTCACATTTGTAGGTGGATTATCAGTGTTAGAGCTAAAATTAGCATGTTTAAAGTGATTTTCATGCTTCCAGGGGCTCGGGAAGTTAATTAAATACCATTTGGAGGCATTTAATGTTCGAGCAAAAACGGCTGATTTTCGACAAAAGAGATAACACCCCCCCATTACGTCATGCTTCAGAAATGTGGAAAATGGTCTGTTTTCAAATGTTTTATTTTTGAACGTCAGTTCACATTTGTAGGTGGATCATCAGTTTTAGAGCTAAAATTAGCATGTTTAAAGTGATTTTCATGCTTCCAGGGGCCCTAAACACAAGATTTATGGAATGGTTAAAAGTGCATGAAAATGGCCAATTTACTCACTCTGAGTTCTCAAAAAGGGTTTCTTCACCCCGGAAAGTTAATTAAATAACATTTGGAGACATTTAATGTTCGAGCAAAAACGGCTGATTTTCGACAAAAGAGATAACACCCCCCCATTACGTCAAGCTTCAGAAATGTGGAAAATGGTCCGTTTTCAAATGTTTTATTTTTGAACTTCAGTTCACATTTGTAGGTGGATCATCGGTGTTAGAGCTAAAATTCGCATGTTTAAAGGGATTTTCATGCTTCCAGGGGCTCGGGAAGTGAATTAAATACTATTTGGAGGCATTTAATGTTCAAGCAAAAACGGCTGATTTTCGACAAAAGAGATAACAACCCCCCATTACGTCATGCTTCAGAAATGTGGAAAATGGTCCGTTTTCAAATGTTTTATTTTTGAACATCAGTTCACATTTGTAGGTGGATCATCAGTGTTAGAGCTAAAATTAGCATGTTTAAAGTGGTTTTCATGCTTCCAGGGGCCCTAAACACAAGATTTATGGAATGGTTAAAAGTGCATGAAAATGGCCAATTTACTCACTCTGAGTTCTCAAAAAGGGTTTCTTCACCCAGGGAAGTTAATTAAATACTATTTGGAGGCATTTAATGTTCAAGCAAAAACGGCTGATTTTCGACAAAAGAGATAACACCCCCCCATTACGTCATGCTTCAGAAATGTGGAAAATGGTCCGTTTTCAAATGTTTTATTTTTGAACGTCAGTTCACATTTGTAGGTGGATCATCAGTGTTAGAGCTAAAATTAGCATGTTTAAAGTGATTTTCATGCTTCCAGGGGCTCGGGAAGTGAGTTAAATACTATTTGGAGGCATTTAATGTTCAAGCAAAAACGGCTGATTTTCGACAAAAGAGATAACACCCCCCCATTACGTCATGCTTCAGAAATGTGGAAAATGGTCCGTTTTCAAATGTTTTATTTTTGAACGTCAGTTCACATTTGTAGGTGGATCATCAGTGTTAGAGCTAAAATTTGCATGTTTAAAGTGATTTTCATGCTTCCAGGGGCCCTAAACACAAGATTTATGGAATGGTTAAAAGTGCATGAAAATGGCCAATTTACTCACTCTGAGTTCTCAAAAAGGGTTTTTTCACCCCGGGAAGTTAATTAAATACCATTTGGAGGCATTTAATGTTCGAGCAAAAACGGCTGATTTTCGACAAAAGAGATAACACCCCCCCATTACGTCATGCTTCAGAAATGTGGAAAATGGTCCGTTTTCAAATGTTTTATTTTTGAACGTCAGTTCACATTTGCAGGTGGATCATCAGTGTTAGAGCTAAAATTAGCATGTTTAAAGTGATTTTCATGCTTCCAGGGGCTCGGGAAGTGAATTAAATACTATTTGGAGGCATTTAATGTTCAATCAAAAACAGCTGATTTTTGACAAAAGAGATAACACCCCCCCCATTACGTCATGCTTCAGAAATGTGGAAAATGGTCCGTTTTCAAATGTTTTCTTTTTGAACGTCAGTTCACATTTGTAGGTGGATCATCAGTGTTAGAGCTAAAATTAGCATGTTTAAAGTGATTTTCATGCTTCCAGGGGCCCTAAACACAAGATTTATGGAATGGTTAAAAGAACATGAAAATGGCCAATTTACTCACTCTGAGTTCTCAAAAAGGGGTTCTTCACCCCGGGAAGTTAATTAAATACTATTTGGAGGCATTTAATGTTCGAGCAAAAACGGCTGATTTTCGACAAAAGAGATAACACCCCCCCCATTACGTCATGCTTCAGAAATGTGGAAAATGGTCCGTTTTCAAATGTTTTATTTTTGAACGTCAGTTCACATTTGTAGGTGGATCATCAGTGTTAGAGCTAAAATTAGCATGTTTAAAGTGATTTTCATGCTTCCAGGGGCTCGGGAAGTGAGTTAAATACTATTTGGAGGCATTTAATGTTCAATCAAAAACAGCTGATTTTTGACAAAAGAGATAACACCCCCCCATTACGTCATGCTTCAGAAATGTGGAAAATGGTCCGTTTTCAAATGTTTTATTTTTGAACGTCAGATCACATTTGTAGGTGGATCATCAGTGTTAGAGCTAAAATTAGCATGTTTAAAGTGATTTTCATGCTTCCAGGGGCTCGGGAAGTGAATTAAATACTATTTGGAGGCATTTAATGTTCAAGCAAAAACGGCTGATTTTCGACAAAAGAGATAACACCCCCCCCCCCATTACGTCATGCTTCAGAAATGTGGAAAATGGCCGTTTTAAAATATTTTCTTTTTGAACGTCAGTTCACATTTGTAGGTGGATCATCAGTGTTAGAGCTAAAATTAGCATGTTTAAAGTGATTTTCATGCTTCCAGGGGCCCTAAACACAAGATTTATGGAATGGTTAAAAGTGCATGAAAATGGCCAATTTACTCACTCTGAGTTCTCAAAAAAGGGTTTCTTCACCCCGGGAAGTTAATTAAATACCATTTGGAGGCATTTAATGTTCGAGCAAAAACGGCTGATTTTCGACAAGAGAGATAACCCCCCCCATTACGTCATGCTTCAGAAATGTGGAAAATGGTCCGTTTTCAAATGTTTTATTTTTGAACGTCAGTTCCCATTTGTAGGTGGATCATCAGTGTTAGAGCTAAAATTAGCATGTTTAAAGTGATTTTCATGCTTCCAGGGGCTCGGGAAGTGAGTTAAATACTATTTGGAGGCATTTAATGTTCAATCAAAAACAGCTGATTTTTGACAAAAGAGATAACACCCCCCCATTACGTCATGCTTCAGAAATGTGGAAAATGGTCCGTTTTCAAATGTTTTATTTTTGAACGTCAGTTCACATTTGTAGGTGGATCATCCGTGTTAGAGCTAAAATTAGCATGTTTAAAGTGATTTTCATGCTTCCAGGGGCTCGGGAAGTGAATTAAATACTATTTGGAGGCATTTATTGTTCAAGCAAAAACGGCTGATTTTTGACAAAAGAGATAACACCCCCCATTACGTCATGCTTCAGAAATGTGGAAAATGGTCCGTTTTCAAATGTTTTATTTTTGAATGTCAGTTCACATTTGTAGGTGGATCATCAGTGTTAGAGCTAAAATTAGCATGTTTAAAGTGGTTTTCATGCTTCCAGGGGCCCTAAACACAAGATTTATGGAATGGTTAAAAGTGCATGAAAATGGCCAATTTACTCACTCTGAGTTCTCAAAAAGGGTTTATTCACCCTGGGAAGTTAATTAAATACCATTTGGAGGCATTTAATGTTCGAGCAAAAACGGCTGATTTTCGACAAAAGAGATAACACCCCCCCATTACGTCATGCTTCAGAAATGTGGAAAATGGTCCGTTTTCAAATGTTTTATTTTTGAACGTCAGTTCACATTTGTAGGTGGATCATCAGTGTTAGAGGTAAAAGTAGCATGTTTAAAGTGATTTTCATGCTTCCAGGTGCCCTAAACACAAGATTTATGGAATGGTTAAAAGTGCATGAAAATGGCCAATTTACTCACTCTGAGTTCTCAAAAAGGGTTTCTTCACCCCGGGAAGTTGATTAAATACCATTTGGAGGCATTTAATGTTCGAGCAAGAACGGCTGATTTTCGACAAAAGAGATAACACCCCCCCATTACGTCATGCTTCAGAAATGTGGAAAATGGTCCGTTTTCAAATGTTTTATTTTTGAACGTCAGGTCACATTTGTAGGTGGATCATCAGTGTTAGAGCTAAAATTAGCATGTTTAAAGTGATTTTCATGCTTCCAGGGGCTCGGGAAGTGAATTAAATACTATTTGGAGGCATTTAATGTTCAATCAAAAACAGCTGATTTTTGACAAAAGAGATAACACCCCCCCATTACGTCATGCTTCAGAAATGTGGAAAATGGTCCGTTTTCAAATGTTTTATTTTTGAAAGTCAGTTCACATTTGTAGGTGGATTATCAGTGTTAGAGCTAAAATTAGCATGTTTAAAGTGATTTTCATGCTTCCAGGGGCTCGGGAAGTGAATTAAATACTATTTGGAGGCATTTAATGTTCAATCAAAAACAGCTGATTTTTGACAAAAGAGATAACACCCCCCATTACGTCATGCTTCAGAAATGTGGAAAATGGTCCGTTTTCAAATGTTTTATTTTTGAACGTCAGTTCACATTTGTAGGTGGATCATCAGTGTTAGAGCTAAAATTAGCATGTTTAAAGTGATTTTCATGCTTCCAGGGGCCCTAAACACAAGATTTGTGGAATGGTTAAAAGTGCATGATAATGGCCAATTTACTCACTCTGAGTTCTTAAAAAGGGTTTCTTCACCCCGGGAAGTTAATTAAATACCATTTGGAGGCATTTAATGTTCGAGCAAAAACGGCTGATTTTCGACAAAAGAGATAACACCCCCCCATTACGTCATGCTTCAGAAATGTGGAAAATGGTCTGTTTTCAAATGTTTTATTTTTGAACGTCAGTTCACATTTGTAGGTGGATCATCAGTGTTAGAGCTAAAATTAGCATGTTTAAAGTGATTTTCATGCTTCCAGGGGCCCTAAACACAAGATTTACGGAATGGTTAAAAGTGCATGAAAATGGCCAATTTACTCACTCTGAGTTCTCAAAAAGGGTTTCTTCACCCCGGAAAGTTAATTAAATAACATTTGGAGGCATTTAATGTTCGAGCAAACACGGCTGATTTTCGACAAAAGAGATAACACCCCCCCCATTACGTCAAGCTTCAGAAATGTGGAAAATGGTCCGTTTTCAAATGTTTTATTTTTGAACGTCAGTTCACATTTGTAGGTGGATCATCGGTGTTAGAGCTAAAATTCGCATGTTTAAAGTAATTTTCATGCTTCCAGGGGCTCGGGAAGTGAATTAAATACTATTTGGAGGCATTTAATGTTCAAGCAAAAACGGCTGATTTTCGACAAAAGAGATAACACCCCCCCATTACGTCATGCTTCAGAAATGTGGAAAATGGTCCGTTTTCAAATGTTTTATTTTTGAGCGTCAGTTCACATTTGTAGGTGGATCATCAGTGTTAGAGCTAAAATTAGCATGTTTAAAGTGATTTTCATGCTTCCAGGGGCTCGGGAAGTGAATTAAATACTATTTGGAGGCATTTAATGTTCAATCAAAAACAGCTGATTTTTGACAAAAGAGATAACACCCCCCCATTACGTCATGCTTCAGAAATGTGGAAAATGGTCCGTTTTCAAAAGTTTTCTTTTTGAACGTCAGTTCACATTTGTAGGTGGATCATCAGTGTTAGAGCTAAAATTAGCATGTTTAAAGTGATTTTCATGCTTCCAGGGGCCCTAAACACAAGATTTATGGAATGGTTAAAAGTGCATGAAAATGGCCAATTTACTCACTCTGAGTTCTCAAAAAGGGTTTCTTCACCCCGGGAAGTTAATTAAATACTATTTGGAGGCATTTAATGTTCGAGCAAAAACGGCTGATTTTCGACAAAAGAGATAACACCCCCCCATTACGTCATGCTTCAGAAATGTGGAAAATGGTCTGTTTTCAAATGTTTTATTTTTGAACGTCAGTTCACATTTGTAGGTGGATCATCAGTGTTAGAGCTAAAATTAGCATGTTTAAAGTGATTTTCTTGCTTCCAGGGGCTCGGGAAGTGAATTAAATACTATTTGGAGGCATTTAATGTTCAAGCAAAAACGGCTGATTTTCGACAAAAGAGATAACACCCCCCCATTACGTCATGCTTCAGAAATGTGGAAAATGGTCCGTTTTCAAATGTTTTATTTTTGAACGTCAGTTCACATTTGTAGGTGGATCATCAGTGTTAGAGCTAAAATTAGCATGTTTAAAGTGATTTTCATGCTTCCAGGGGCCCTAAACACAAGATTTATGGAATGGTTAAAAGTGCATGAAAATGGCCAATTTACTCACTCTGAGTTCTCAAAAAGGGTTTCTTCACCCCGGGAAGTTAATTAAATACCATTTGGAGGCATTTAATGTTCGAGCAAAAACGGCTGATTTTCGACAAAAGAGATAACACCCCCCATTACGTCATGCTTCAGAAATGTGGAAAATGGTCTGTTTTCAAATGTTTTATTTTTGAACATCAGTTCACATTTGTAGGTGGATCATCAGTGTTAGAGCTAAAATTAGCATGTTTAAAGTGATTTTCATGCTTCCAGGGGCCCTAAACACAAGATTTATGGAATGGTTAAAAGTGCATGAAAATGGCCAATTTACTCACTCTGAGTTCTCAAAAAGGGTTTCTTCACCCCGGAAAGTTAATTAAATAACATTTGGAGGCATTTAATGTTCGAGCGAAAACGGCTGATTTTCGACAAAAGAGATAACACCCCCCCCATTACGTCAAGCTTCAGAAATGTGGAAAATGGTCCGTTTTCAAATGTTTTATTTTTGAACGTCAGTTCACATTTGTAGGTGGATCATCGGTGTTAGAGCTAAAATTCGGATGTTTAAAGTAATTTTCATGCTTCCAGGGGCTCGGGAAGTGAATTAAATACTATTTGGAGGCATTTAATGTTCAAGCAAAAACGGCTGATTTTCGACAAAAGAGATAACACCCCCCCATTACGTCATGCTTCAGAAATGTGGAAAATGGTCCGTTTTCAAATGTTTTATTTTTGAACGTCAGTTCACATTTGTAGGTGGATCATCAGTGTTAGAGCTAAAATTAGCATGTTTAAAGTGATTTTCATGCTTCCAGGGGCCCTAAACACAAGATTTATGGAATGGTTAAAAGTGCATGAAAATGGCCAATTTACTCACTCTGAGTTCTCAAAAAGGGTTTCTTCACCCCGGGAAGTTAATTAAATACCATTTGGAGGCATTTAATGTTCGAGCAAAAACGGCTGATTTTCGACAAAAGAGATAACACCCCCCCATTACGTCATGCTTCAGAAATGTGGAAAATGGTCCGTTTTCAAATGTTTTATTTTTGAACGTCAGTTCACATTTGTAGGTGGATCATCAGTGTTAGAGCTAAAATTAGCATGTTTAAAGTGATTTTCATGCTTCCAGGGGCTCGGGAAGTGAATTAAATACTATTAGGAGGCATTTAATGTTCAATCAAAAACAGCTGACTTTTGACAAAAGAGATAACACCCCCCATTACGTCATGCTTCAGAAATGTGGAAAATGGTCCGTTTTCAAATGTTTTCTTTTTGAACGTCAGTTCACATTTGTAGGTGGATCATCAGTGTTAGAGCTAAAATTAGCATGTTTAAAGTGATTTTCATGCTTCCAGGGGCCCTAAACACAAGATTTATGGAATGGTTAAAAGTGCATGAAAATGGCCAATTTACTCACTCTGAGTTCTCAAAAAGGGTTTCTTCACCCCGGGAAGTTAATTAAATACTATTTGGAGGCATTTAATGTTCGAGCAAAAACGGCTGATTTTCGACAAAAGAGATAACACCCCCCCATTACGTCATGCTTCAGAAATGTGGAAAATGGTCCGTTTTTAAATGTTTTATTTTTGAACGTCAGTTCACATTTGTAGGTGGATCATCAGTGTTAGAGCTAAAATTAGCATGTTTAAAGTGATTTTCATGCTTCCAGGGGCTCGGGAAGTGAATTAAATACTATTTGGAGGCATTTAATGTTCAAGCAAAAACGGCTGATTTTCGACAAAAGAGATAACACCCCCCCATTACGCCATGCTTCAGAAATGTGGAAAATGGTCCGTTTTCAAATGTTTTATTTTTGAACGTCAGTTCACATTTGTAGGTGGATCATCAGTGTTAGAGCTAAAATTAGCATGTTTAAAGTGATTTTCATGCTTCCAGGGGCCCTAAACACAAGATTTATGGAATGGTTAAAAGTGCATGAAAATGGCCAATTTACTCACTCTGAGTTCTCAAAAAGGGTTTCTTCACCCCGGGAAGTTAATTAAATACCATTTGGAGGCATTTAATGTTCGAGCAAAAACGGCTGATTTTCGACAAAAGAGATAACACCCCCCCATTACGTCATGCTTCAGAAATGTGGAAAATGGTCTGTTTTCAAATGTTTTATTTTTGAACGTCAGTTCACATTTGTAGGTGGATCATCAGTGTTAGAGCTAAAATTAGCATGCTTAAAGTGATTTTCATGCTTCCAGGGGCCCTAAACACAAGATTTATGGAATGGTTAAAAGTGCATGAAAATGGCCAATTTACACACTCTGAGTTCTCAAAAAGGGTTTCTTCACCCCGGGAAGTTAATTAAATAACATTTGGAGGCATTTAATGTTCGAGCAACAACGGCTGATTTTCGACAAAAGAGATAACACCCCCCCATTACGTCAAGCTTCAGAAATGTGGAAAATGGTCCGTTTTCAAATGTTTTATTTTTGAACGTCAGTTCACATTTGTAGGTGGATCATCAGTGTTAGAGCTAAAATTAGCATGTTTAAAGTGATTTTCATGCTTCCAGGGGCTCGGGAAGTGAATTAAATACTATTTGGAGGCATTTAATGTTCAAGCAAAAACGGCTGATTTTCGACAAAAGAGATAACACCCCCCCATTACGTCATGCTTCAGAAATGTGGAAAATGGCCGTTTTCAAATATTTTCTTTTTGAACGTCAGTTCACATTTGTAGGTGGATCATCAGTGTTAGAGCTAAAATTAGCATGTTTAAAGTGATTTTCATGCTTCCAGGGGCCCTAAACACAAGATTTATGGAATGGTTAAAAGTGCATGAAAATGGCCAATTTACTCACTCTGAGTTCTCAAAAAGGGTTTCTTCACCCCGGGAAGTTAATTAAATAACATTTGGAGGCATTTAATGTTCGAGCAAAAACGGCTGATTTTCGACAAAAGAGATAACACCCCCCCATTACGTCATGCTTCAGAAATGTGGAAAATGGTCCGTTTTCAAATGTTTTATTTTTGAACGTCAGTTCACATTTGTAGGTGGATCATCAGTGTTAGAGCTAAAATTAGCATGTTTAAAGTGATTTTCATGCTTCCAGGGGCTCGGGAAGTGAATTAAATACTATTTGGAGGCATTTAATGTTCAATCAAAAACAGCTGATTTTTGACAAAAGAGATAACACCCCCCCATTACGTCATGCTTCAGAAATGTGGAAAATGGTCCGTTTTCAAATGTTTTCTTTTTGAACGGCAGTTCACATTTGTAGGTGGATCATCAGTGTTAGAGCTAAAATTAGCATGTTTAAAGTGATTTTCATGCTTCCAGGGGCTCGGGAAGTGAATTAAATACTATTTGGAGGCATTTAATGTTCAATCAAAAACAGCTGATTTTTGACAAAAGAGATAACACCCCCCCATTACGTCATGCTTCAGAAATGTGGAAAATGGTCCGTTTTCAAATGTTTTATTTTTGAACGTCAGTTCACATTTGTAGGTGGATCATCAGTGTTAGAGCTAAAAATAGCATGTTTAAAGTGATTTTCATGCTTCTAGGGGCCCTAAACACAAGATTTATGGAATGGTTAAAAGTGCATGAAAATGGCCAATTTACTCACTCTGAGTTCTCAAAAAGGGTTTATTCACCCTGGGAAGTTAATTAAATACCATTTGGAGGCATTTAATGTTCGAGCAAAAACGGCTGATTTTCGACAAAAGAGATAACACCCCCCCATTACGTCATGCTTCAGAAATGTGGAAAATGGTCCGTTTTCAAATGTTTTATTTTTGAACGTCAGTTCACATTTGTAGGTGGATCATCAGTGTTAGAGGTAAAAGTAGCATGTTTAAAGTGATTTTCATGCTTCCAGGTGCCCTAAACACAAGATTTATGGAATGGTTAAAAGTGCATGAAAATGGCCAATTTACTCACTCTGAGTTCTCAAAAAGGGTTTCTTCACCCCGGGAAGTTGATTAAATACCATTTGGAGGCATTTAATGTTCGAGCAAAAACGGCTGATTTTCGACAAAAGAGATAACACCCCCCCATTACGTCATGCTTCAGAAATGTGGAAAATGGTCCGTTTTCAAATGTTTTATTTTTGAACGTCAGGTCACATTTGTAGGTGGATCATCAGTGTTAGAGCTAAAATTAGCATGTTTAAAGTGATTTTCATGCTTCCAGGGGCTCGGGAAGTGAATTAAATACTATTTGGAGGCATTTAATGTTCAATCAAAAACAGCTGATTTTTGACAAAAGAGATAACACCCCCCCATTACGTCATGCTTCAGAAATGTGGAAAATGGTCCGTTTTCAAATGTTTTATTTTTGAAAGTCAGTTCACATTTGTAGGTGGATTATCAGTGTTAGAGCTAAAATTAGCATGTTTAAAGTGATTTTCATGCTTCCAGGGGCTCGGGAAGTGAATTAAATACTATTTGGAGGCATTTAATGTTCAATCAAAAACAGCTGATTTTTGACAAAAGAGATAACACCCCCCATTACGTCATGCTTCAGAAATGTGGAAAATGGTCCGTTTTCAAATGTTTTATTTTTGAACGTCAGTTCACATTTGTAGGTGGATCATCAGTGTTAGAGCTAAAATTAGCATGTTTAAAGTGATTTTCATGCTTCCAGGGGCCCTAAACACAAGATTTGTGGAATGGTTAAAAGTGCATGATAATGGCCAATTTACTCACTCTGAGTTCTTAAAAAGGGTTTCTTCACCCCGGGAAGTTAATTAAATACCATTTGGAGGCATTTAATGTTCGAGCAAAAACGGCTGATTTTCGACAAAAGAGATAACACCCCCCCATTACGTCATGCTTCAGAAATGTGGAAAATGGTCTGTTTTCAAATGTTTTATTTTTGAACGTCAGTTCACATTTGTAGGTGGATCATCAGTGTTAGAGCTAAAATTAGCATGTTTAAAGTGATTTTCATGCTTCCAGGGGCCCTAAACACAAGATTTATGGAATGGTTAAAAGTGCATGAAAATGGCCAATTTACTCACTCTGAGTTCTCAAAAAGGGTTTCTTCACCCCGGAAAGTTAATTAAATAACATTTGGAGGCATTTAATGTTCGAGCAAACACGGCTGATTTTCGACAAAAGAGATAACACCCCCCCCATTACGTCAAGCTTCAGAAATGTGGAAAATGGTCCGTTTTCAAATGTTTTATTTTTGAACGTCAGTTCACATTTGTAGGTGGATCATCGGTGTTAGAGCTAAAATTCGCATGTTTAAAGTAATTTTCATGCTTCCAGGGGCTCGGGAAGTGAATTAAATACTATTTGGAGGCATTTAATGTTCAAGCAAAAACGGCTGATTTTCGACAAAAGAGATAACACCCCCCCATTACGTCATGCTTCAGAAATGTGGAAAATGGTCCGTTTTCAAATGTTTTATTTTTGAGCGTCAGTTCACATTTGTAGGTGGATCATCAGTGTTAGAGCTAAAATTAGCATGTTTAAAGTGATTTTCATGCTTCCAGGGGCTCGGGAAGTGAATTAAATACTATTTGGAGGCATTTAATGTTCAATCAAAAACAGCTGATTTTTGACAAAAGAGATAACACCCCCCCATTACGTCATGCTTCAGAAATGTGGAAAATGGTCCGTTTTCAAAAGTTTTCTTTTTGAACGTCAGTTCACATTTGTAGGTGGATCATCAGTGTTAGAGCTAAAATTAGCATGTTTAAAGTGATTTTCATGCTTCCAGGGGCCCTAAACACAAGATTTATGGAATGGTTAAAAGTGCATGAAAATGGCCAATTTACTCACTCTGAGTTCTCAAAAAGGGTTTCTTCACCCCGGGAAGTTAATTAAATACTATTTGGAGGCATTTAATGTTCGAGCAAAAACGGCTGATTTTCGACAAAAGAGATAACACCCCCCCATTACGTCATGCTTCAGAAATGTGGAAAATGGTCTGTTTTCAAATGTTTTATTTTTGAACGTCAGTTCACATTTGTAGGTGGATCATCAGTGTTAGAGCTAAAATTAGCATGTTTAAAGTGATTTTCTTGCTTCCAGGGGCTCGGGAAGTGAATTAAATACTATTTGGAGGCATTTAATGTTCAAGCAAAAACGGCTGATTTTCGACAAAAGAGATAACACCCCCCCATTACGTCATGCTTCAGAAATGTGGAAAATGGTCCGTTTTCAAATGTTTTATTTTTGAACGTCAGTTCACATTTGTAGGTGGATCATCAGTGTTAGAGCTAAAATTAGCATGTTTAAAGTGATTTTCATGCTTCCAGGGGCCCTAAACACAAGATTTATGGAATGGTTAAAAGTGCATGAAAATGGCCAATTTACTCACTCTGAGTTCTCAAAAAGGGTTTCTTCACCCCGGGAAGTTAATTAAATACCATTTGGAGGCATTTAATGTTCGAGCAAAAACGGCTGATTTTCGACAAAAGAGATAACACCCCCCATTACGTCATGCTTCAGAAATGTGGAAAATGGTCTGTTTTCAAATGTTTTATTTTTGAACATCAGTTCACATTTGTAGGTGGATCATCAGTGTTAGAGCTAAAATTAGCATGTTTAAAGTGATTTTCATGCTTCCAGGGGCCCTAAACACAAGATTTATGGAATGGTTAAAAGTGCATGAAAATGGCCAATTTACTCACTCTGAGTTCTCAAAAAGGGTTTCTTCACCCCGGAAAGTTAATTAAATAACATTTGGAGGCATTTAATGTTCGAGCGAAAACGGCTGATTTTCGACAAAAGAGATAACACCCCCCCCATTACGTCAAGCTTCAGAAATGTGGAAAATGGTCCGTTTTCAAATGTTTTATTTTTGAACGTCAGTTCACATTTGTAGGTGGATCATCGGTGTTAGAGCTAAAATTCGGATGTTTAAAGTAATTTTCATGCTTCCAGGGGCTCGGGAAGTGAATTAAATACTATTTGGAGGCATTTAATGTTCAAGCAAAAACGGCTGATTTTCGACAAAAGAGATAACACCCCCCCATTACGTCATGCTTCAGAAATGTGGAAAATGGTCCGTTTTCAAATGTTTTATTTTTGAACGTCAGTTCACATTTGTAGGTGGATCATCAGTGTTAGAGCTAAAATTAGCATGTTTAAAGTGATTTTCATGCTTCCAGGGGCCCTAAACACAAGATTTATGGAATGGTTAAAAGTGCATGAAAATGGCCAATTTACTCACTCTGAGTTCTCAAAAAGGGTTTCTTCACCCCGGGAAGTTAATTAAATACCATTTGGAGGCATTTAATGTTCGAGCAAAAACGGCTGATTTTCGACAAAAGAGATAACACCCCCCCATTACGTCATGCTTCAGAAATGTGGAAAATGGTCCGTTTTCAAATGTTTTATTTTTGAACGTCAGTTCACATTTGTAGGTGGATCATCAGTGTTAGAGCTAAAATTAGCATGTTTAAAGTGATTTTCATGCTTCCAGGGGCTCGGGAAGTGAATTAAATACTCTTAGGAGGCATTTAATGTTCAATCAAAAACAGCTGACTTTTGACAAAAGAGATAACACCCCCCATTACGTCATGCTTCAGAAATGTGGAAAATGGTCCGTTTTCAAATGTTTTCTTTTTGAACGTCAGTTCACATTTGTAGGTGGATCATCAGTGTTAGAGCTAAAATTAGCATGTTTAAAGTGATTTTCATGCTTCCAGGGGCCCTAAACACAAGATTTATGGAATGGTTAAAAGTGCATGAAAATGGCCAATTTACTCACTCTGAGTTCTCAAAAAGGGTTTCTTCACCCCGGGAAGTTAATTAAATACTATTTGGAGGCATTTAATGTTCGAGCAAAAACGGCTGATTTTCGACAAAAGAGATAACACCCCCCCATTACGTCATGCTTCAGAAATGTGGAAAATGGTCCGTTTTTAAATGTTTTATTTTTGAACGTCAGTTCACATTTGTAGGTGGATCATCAGTGTTAGAGCTAAAATTAGCATGTTTAAAGTGATTTTCATGCTTCCAGGGGCTCGGGAAGTGAATTAAATACTATTTGGAGGCATTTAATGTTCAAGCAAAAACGGCTGATTTTCGACAAAAGAGATAACACCCCCCCATTACGCCATGCTTCAGAAATGTGGAAAATGGTCCGTTTTCAAATGTTTTATTTTTGAACGTCAGTTCACATTTGTAGGTGGATCATCAGTGTTAGAGCTAAAATTAGCATGTTTAAAGTGATTTTCATGCTTCCAGGGGCCCTAAACACAAGATTTATGGAATGGTTAAAAGTGCATGAAAATGGCCAATTTACTCACTCTGAGTTCTCAAAAAGGGTTTCTTCACCCCGGGAAGTTAATTAAATACCATTTGGAGGCATTTAATGTTCGAGCAAAAACGGCTGATTTTCGACAAAAGAGATAACACCCCCCCATTACGTCATGCTTCAGAAATGTGGAAAATGGTCTGTTTTCAAATGTTTTATTTTTGAACGTCAGTTCACATTTGTAGGTGGATCATCAGTGTTAGAGCTAAAATTAGCATGCTTAAAGTGATTTTCATGCTTCCAGGGGCCCTAAACACAAGATTTATGGAATGGTTAAAAGTGCATGAAAATGGCCAATTTACACACTCTGAGTTCTCAAAAAGGGTTTCTTCACCCCGGGAAGTTAATTAAATAACATTTGGAGGCATTTAATGTTCGAGCAACAACGGCTGATTTTCGACAAAAGAGATAACACCCCCCCATTACGTCAAGCTTCAGAAATGTGGAAAATGGTCCGTTTTCAAATATTTTCTTTTTGAACGTCAGTTCACATTTGTAGGTGGATCATCAGTGTTAGAGCTAAAATTAGCATGTTTAAAGTGATTTTCATGCTTCCAGGGGCCCTAAACACAAGATTTATGGAATGGTTAAAAGTGCATGAAAATGGCCAATTTACTCACTCTGAGTTCTCAAAAAGGGTTTGTTCACGCCGGAAAGTTAATTAAATACCATTTGGAGGCATTTAATGTTCGAGCAAAAACGGCTGATTTTCGACAAGAGAGATAACCCCCCCCCATTACGTCATGCTTCAGAAATGTGGAAAATGGTCCGTTTTGAAATGTTTTATTTTTGAACGTCAGTTCACATTTGTTGGTGGATCATCAGTGTTAGAGCTAAAATTAGCATGTTTAAAGTGATTTTCATGCTCCCAGGGGCTCGGGAAGTGAATTAAATACTATTTGGAGGCATTTAATGTTCAAGCAAAAACGGCTGATTTTCGACAAAAGAGATAACACCCCCCCATTACGTCATGCTTCAGAAATGTGGAAAATGGCCGTTTTCAAATATTTTCTTTTTGAACGTCAGTTCACATTTGTAGGTGGATCATCAGTGTTAGAGCTAAAATTAGCATGTTTAAAGTGATTTTCATGCTTCCAGGGGCCCTAAACACAAGATTTATGGAATGGTTAAAAGTGCATGAAAATGGCCAATTTACTCACTCTGAGTTCTCAAAAAGGGTTTCTTCACCCCGGAAAGTTAATTAAATAACATTTGGAGGCATTTAATGTTCGAGCAAACACGGCTGATTTTCGACAAAAGAGATAACACCCCCCCCATTACGTCAAGCTTCAGAAATGTGGAAAATGGTCCGTTTTCAAATGTTTTATTTTTGAACGTCAGTTCACATTTGTAGGTGGATCATCGGTGTTAGAGCTAAAATTCGCATGTTTAAAGTAATTTTCATGCTTCCAGGGGCTCGGGAAGTGAATTAAATACTATTTGGAGGCATTTAATGTTCAAGCAAAAACGGCTGATTTTCGACAAAAGAGATAACACCCCCCCATTACGTCATGCTTCAGAAATGTGGAAAATGGTCCGTTTTCAAATGTTTTATTTTTGAGCGTCAGTTCACATTTGTAGGTGGATCATCAGTGTTAGAGCTAAAATTAGCATGTTTAAAGTGATTTTCATGCTTCCAGGGGCTCGGGAAGTGAATTAAATACTATTTGGAGGCATTTAATGTTCAATCAAAAACAGCTGATTTTTGACAAAAGAGATAACACCCCCCATTACGTCATGCTTCAGAAATGTGGAAAATGGTCCGTTTTCAAATGTTTTCTTTTTGAACGTCAGTTCACATTTGTAGGTGGATCATCAGTGTTAGAGCTAAAATTAGCATGTTTAAAGTGATTTTCATGCTTCCAGGGGCCCTAAACACAAGATTTATGGAATGGTTAAAAGTGCATGAAAATGGCCAATTTACTCACTCTGAGTTCTCAAAAAGGGTTTCTTCACCCCGGGAAGTTAATTAAATACTATTTGGAGGCATTTAATGTTCGAGCAAAAACGGCTGATTTTCGACAAAAGAGATAACACCCCCCCATTACGTCATGCTTCAGAAATGTGGAAAATGGTCCGTTTTTAAATGTTTTATTTTTGAACGTCAGTTCACATTTGTAGGTGGATCATCAGTGTTAGAGCTAAAATTAGCATGTTTAAAGTGATTTTCATGCTTCCAGGGGCTCGGGAAGTGAATTAAATACTATTTGGAGGCATTTAATGTTCAAGCAAAAACGGCTGATTTTCGACAAAAGAGATAACACCCCCCCATTACGCCATGCTTCAGAAATGTGGAAAATGGTCCGTTTTCAAATGTTTTATTTTTGAACGTCAGTTCACATTTGTAGGTGGATCATCAGTGTTAGAGCTAAAATTAGCATGTTTAAAGTGATTTTCATGCTTCCAGGGGCCCTAAACACAAGATTTATGGAATGGTTAAAAGTGCATGAAAATGGCCAATTTACTCACTCTGAGTTCTCAAAAAGGGTTTCTTCACCCCGGGAAGTTAATTAAATACCATTTGGAGGCATTTAATGTTCGAGCAAAAACGGCTGATTTTCGACAAAAGAGATAACACCCCCCCATTACGTCATGCTTCAGAAATGTGGAAAATGGTCTGTTTTCAAATGTTTTATTTTTGAACGTCAGTTCACATTTGTAGGTGGATCATCAGTGTTAGAGCTAAAATTAGCATGCTTAAAGTGATTTTCATGCTTCCAGGGGCCCTAAACACAAGATTTATGGAATGGTTAAAAGTGCATGAAAATGGCCAATTTACACACTCTGAGTTCTCAAAAAGGGTTTCTTCACCCCGGGAAGTTAATTAAATAACATTTGGAGGCATTTAATGTTCGAGCAACAACGGCTGATTTTCGACAAAAGAGATAACACCCCCCCATTACGTCAAGCTTCAGAAATGTGGAAAATGGTCCGTTTTCAAATATTTTCTTTTTGAACGTCAGTTCACATTTGTAGGTGGATCATCAGTGTTAGAGCTAAAATTAGCATGTTTAAAGTGATTTTCATGCTTCCAGGGGCCCTAAACACAAGATTTATGGAATGGTTAAAAGTGCATGAAAATGGCCAATTTACTCACTCTGAGTTCTCAAAAAGGGTTTGTTCACGCCGGAAAGTTAATTAAATACCATTTGGAGGCATTTAATGTTCGAGCAAAAACGGCTGATTTTCGACAAGAGAGATAACCCCCCCCCATTACGTCATGCTTCAGAAATGTGGAAAATGGTCCGTTTTGAAATGTTTTATTTTTGAACGTCAGTTCACATTTGTTGGTGGATCATCAGTGTTAGAGCTAAAATTAGCATGTTTAAAGTGATTTTCATGCTCCCAGGGGCTCGGGAAGTGAATTAAATACTATTTGGAGGCATTTAATGTTCAAGCAAAAACGGCTGATTTTCGACAAAAGAGATAACACCCCCCCATTACGTCATGCTTCAGAAATGTGGAAAATGGCCGTTTTCAAATATTTTCTTTTTGAACGTCAGTTCACATTTGTAGGTGGATCATCAGTGTTAGAGCTAAAATTAGCATGTTTAAAGTGATTTTCATGCTTCCAGGGGCCCTAAACACAAGATTTATGGAATGGTTAAAAGTGCATGAAAATGGCCAATTTACTCACTCTGAGTTCTCAAAAAGGGTTTCTTCACCCCGGAAAGTTAATTAAATAACATTTGGAGGCATTTAATGTTCGAGCAAACACGGCTGATTTTCGACAAAAGAGATAACACCCCCCCCATTACGTCAAGCTTCAGAAATGTGGAAAATGGTCCGTTTTCAAATGTTTTATTTTTGAACGTCAGTTCACATTTGTAGGTGGATCATCGGTGTTAGAGCTAAAATTCGCATGTTTAAAGTAATTTTCATGCTTCCAGGGGCTCGGGAAGTGAATTAAATACTATTTGGAGGCATTTAATGTTCAAGCAAAAACGGCTGATTTTCGACAAAAGAGATAACACCCCCCCATTACGTCATGCTTCAGAAATGTGGAAAATGGTCCGTTTTCAAATGTTTTATTTTTGAGCGTCAGTTCACATTTGTAGGTGGATCATCAGTGTTAGAGCTAAAATTAGCATGTTTAAAGTGATTTTCATGCTTCCAGGGGCTCGGGAAGTGAATTAAATACTATTTGGAGGCATTTAATGTTCAATCAAAAACAGCTGATTTTTGACAAAAGAGATAACACCCCCCCATTACGTCATGCTTCAGAAATGTGGAAAATGGTCCGTTTTCAAAAGTTTTCTTTTTGAACGTCAGTTCACATTTGTAGGTGGATCATCAGTGTTAGAGCTAAAATTAGCATGTTTAAAGTGATTTTCATGCTTCCAGGGGCCCTAAACACAAGATTTATGGAATGGTTAAAAGTGCATGAAAATGGCCAATTTACTCACTCTGAGTTCTCAAAAAGGGTTTCTTCACCCCGGGAAGTTAATTAAATACTATTTGGAGGCATTTAATGTTCGAGCAAAAACGGCTGATTTTCGACAAAAGAGATAACACCCCCCCATTACGTCATGCTTCAGAAATGTGGAAAATGGTCTGTTTTCAAATGTTTTATTTTTGAACGTCAGTTCACATTTGTAGGTGGATCATCAGTGTTAGAGCTAAAATTAGCATGTTTAAAGTGATTTTCTTGCTTCCAGGGGCTCGGGAAGTGAATTAAATACTATTTGGAGGCATTTAATGTTCAAGCAAAAACGGCTGATTTTCGACAAAAGAGATAACACCCCCCCATTACGTCATGCTTCAGAAATGTGGAAAATGGTCCGTTTTCAAATGTTTTATTTTTGAACGTCAGTTCACATTTGTAGGTGGATCATCAGTGTTAGAGCTAAAATTAGCATGTTTAAAGTGATTTTCATGCTTCCAGGGGCCCTAAACACAAGATTTATGGAATGGTTAAAAGTGCATGAAAATGGCCAATTTACTCACTCTGAGTTCTCAAAAAGGGTTTCTTCACCCCGGGAAGTTAAATAAATACCATTTGGAGGCATTTAATGTTCGAGCAAAAACGGCTGATTTTCGACAAAAGAGATAACACCCCCCATTACGTCATGCTTCAGAAATGTGGAAAATGGTCTGTTTTCAAATGTTTTATTTTTGAACATCAGTTCACATTTGTAGGTGGATCATCAGTGTTAGAGCTAAAATTAGCATGTTTAAAGTGATTTTCATGCTTCCAGGGGCCCTAAACACAAGATTTATGGAATGGTTAAAAGTGCATGAAAATGGCCAATTTACTCACTCTGAGTTCTCAAAAAGGGTTTCTTCACCCCGGAAAGTTAATTAAATAACATTTGGAGGCATTTAATGTTCGAGCGAAAACGGCTGATTTTCGACAAAAGAGATAACACCCCCCCCATTACGTCAAGCTTCAGAAATGTGGAAAATGGTCCGTTTTCAAATGTTTTATTTTTGAACGTCAGTTCACATTTGTAGGTGGATCATCGGTGTTAGAGCTAAAATTCGGATGTTTAAAGTAATTTTCATGCTTCCAGGGGCTCGGGAAGTGAATTAAATACTATTTGGAGGCATTTAATGTTCAAGCAAAAACGGCTGATTTTCGACAAAAGAGATAACACCCCCCCATTACGTCATGCTTCAGAAATGTGGAAAATGGTCCGTTTTCAAATGTTTTATTTTTGAACGTCAGTTCACATTTGTAGGTGGATCATCAGTGTTAGAGCTAAAATTAGCATGTTTAAAGTGATTTTCATGCTTCCAGGGGCCCTAAACACAAGATTTATGGAATGGTTAAAAGTGCATGAAAATGGCCAATTTACTCACTCTGAGTTCTCAAAAAGGGTTTCTTCACCCCGGGAAGTTAATTAAATACCATTTGGAGGCATTTAATGTTCGAGCAAAAACGGCTGATTTTCGACAAAAGAGATAACACCCCCCCATTACGTCATGCTTCAGAAATGTGGAAAATGGTCCGTTTTCAAATGTTTTATTTTTGAACGTCAGTTCACATTTGTAGGTGGATCATCAGTGTTAGAGCTAAAATTAGCATGTTTAAAGTGATTTTCATGCTTCCAGGGGCTCGGGAAGTGAATTAAATACTATTAGGAGGCATTTAATGTTCAATCAAAAACAGCTGACTTTTGACAAAAGAGATAACACCCCCCATTACGTCATGCTTCAGAAATGTGGAAAATGGTCCGTTTTCAAATGTTTTCTTTTTGAACGTCAGTTCACATTTGTAGGTGGATCATCAGTGTTAGAGCTAAAATTAGCATGTTTAAAGTGATTTTCATGCTTCCAGGGGCCCTAAACACAAGATTTATGGAATGGTTAAAAGTGCATGAAAATGGCCAATTTACTCACTCTGAGTTCTCAAAAAGGGTTTCTTCACCCCGGGAAGTTAATTAAATACTATTTGGAGGCATTTAATGTTCGAGCAAAAACGGCTGATTTTCGACAAAAGAGATAACACCCCCCCATTACGTCATGCTTCAGAAATGTGGAAAATGGTCCGTTTTTAAATGTTTTATTTTTGAACGTCAGTTCACATTTGTAGGTGGATCATCAGTGTTAGAGCTAAAATTAGCATGTTTAAAGTGATTTTCATGCTTCCAGGGGCTCGGGAAGTGAATTAAATACTATTTGGAGGCATTTAATGTTCAAGCAAAAACGGCTGATTTTCGACAAAAGAGATAACACCCCCCCATTACGCCATGCTTCAGAAATGTGGAAAATGGTCCGTTTTCAAATGTTTTATTTTTGAACGTCAGTTCACATTTGTAGGTGGATCATCAGTGTTAGAGCTAAAATTAGCATGTTTAAAGTGATTTTCATGCTTCCAGGGGCCCTAAACACAAGATTTATGGAATGGTTAAAAGTGCATGAAAATGGCCAATTTACTCACTCTGAGTTCTCAAAAAGGGTTTCTTCACCCCGGGAAGTTAATTAAATACCATTTGGAGGCATTTAATGTTCGAGCAAAAACGGCTGATTTTCGACAAAAGAGATAACACCCCCCCATTACGTCATGCTTCAGAAATGTGGAAAATGGTCTGTTTTCAAATGTTTTATTTTTGAACGTCAGTTCACATTTGTAGGTGGATCATCAGTGTTAGAGCTAAAATTAGCATGCTTAAAGTGATTTTCATGCTTCCAGGGGCCCTAAACACAAGATTTATGGAATGGTTAAAAGTGCATGAAAATGGCCAATTTACACACTCTGAGTTCTCAAAAAGGGTTTCTTCACCCCGGGAAGTTAATTAAATAACATTTGGAGGCATTTAATGTTCGAGCAACAACGGCTGATTTTCGACAAAAGAGATAACACCCCCCCATTACGTCAAGCTTCAGAAATGTGGAAAATGGTCCGTTTTCAAATGTTTTATTTTTGAACGTCAGTTCACATTTGTAGGTGGATCATCAGTGTTAGAGCTAAAATTAGCATGTTTAAAGTGATTTTCATGCTTCCAGGGGCTCGGGAAGTGAATTAAATACTATTTGGAGGCATTTAATGTTCAAGCAAAAACGGCTGATTTTCGACAAAAGAGATAACACCCCCCCATTACGTCATGCTTCAGAAATGTGGAAAATGGCCGTTTTCAAATATTTTCTTTTTGAACGTCAGTTCACATTTGTAGGTGGATCATCAGTGTTAGAGCTAAAATTAGCATGTTTAAAGTGATTTTCATGCTTCCAGGGGCCCTAAACACAAGATTTATGGAATGGTTAAAAGTGCATGAAAATGGCCAATTTACTCACTCTGAGTTCTCAAAAAGGGTTTGTTCACGCCGGAAAGTTAATTAAATACCATTTGGAGGCATTTAATGTTCGAGCAAAAACGGCTGATTTTCGACAAGAGAGATAACCCCCCCCCATTACGTCATGCTTCAGAAATGTGGAAAATGGTCCGTTTTGAAATGTTTTATTTTTGAACGTCAGTTCACATTTGTTGGTGGATCATCAGTGTTAGAGCTAAAATTAGCATGTTTAAAGTGATTTTCATGCTCCCAGGGGCTCGGGAAGTGAATTAAATACTATTTGGAGGCATTTAATGTTCAAGCAAAAACGGCTGATTTTCGACAAAAGAGATAACACCCCCCCATTACGTCATGCTTCAGAAATGTGGAAAATGGCCGTTTTCAAATATTTTCTTTTTGAACGTCAGTTCACATTTGTAGGTGGATCATCAGTGTTAGAGCTAAAATTAGCATGTTTAAAGTGATTTTCATGCTTCCAGGGGCCCTAAACACAAGATTTATGGAATGGTTAAAAGTGCATGAAAATGGCCAATTTACTCACTCTGAGTTCTCAAAAAGGGTTTGTTCACGCCGGAAAGTTAATTAAATACCATTTGGAGGCATTTAATGTTCGAGCAAAAACGGCTGATTTTCGACAAGAGAGATAACCCCCCCATTACGTCATGCTTCAGAAATGTGGAAAATGGTCGTTTTCAAATGTTTTATTTTTGAACGTCAGTTCACATTTGTAGGTGGATCATCAGTGTTAGAGCTAAAATTAGCATGTTTAAAGTGATTTTCATGCTTCCAGGGGCTCGGGAAGTGAGTTAAATACTATTTGGAGGCATTTATTGTTCAATCAAAAACAGCTGATTTTTGACAAAAGAGATAACACCCCCCCATTACGTCATGCTTCAGAAATGTGGAAAATGGTCCGTTTTCAAATGTTTTATTTTTGAACGTCAGTTCACATTTGTAGGTGGATCATCAGTGTTAAAGCTAAAATTAGCATGTTTAAAGTGATTTTCATGCTTCCAGGGGCCCTAAACACAAGATTTATGGAATGGTTAAAAGTGCTTGAAAATGGCCAATTTACTCACTCTGAGTTCTCAAAAAGGGTTTCTTCACCCAGGGAAGTTAATTAAATACCATTTGGAGGCATTTAATGTTCAAGCAAAAACGGCTGATTTTCGACAAAAGAGATAACACCCCCCCATTACGTCATGCTTCAGAAATGTGGAAAATGGTCCGTTTTCAAATGTTTTATTTTTGAACGTCAGTTCACATTTGTAGGTGGATCATCAGTGTTAGAGCTAAAATTAGCATGTTTAAAGTGATTTTCATGCTTCCAGGGGCTCGGGAAGTGAGTTAAATACTATTTGGAGGCATTTAATGTTCAATCAAAAACAGCTGATTTTTGACAAAAGAGATAACACCCCCCCATTACGTCATGCTTCAGAAATGTGGAAAATGGTCCGTTTTCAAATGTTTTATTTTTGAACGTCAGTTCACATTTGTAGGTGGATCATCAGTGTTAGAGCTAAAATTAGCATGTTTAAAGTGATTTTCATGCTTCCAGGGGCTCGGGAAGTGAATTAAATACTATTTGGAGGCATTTAATGTTCAATCAAAAGCAGCTGATTTTTGACAAAAGAGATAACACCCCCCCATTACGTCATGCTTCAGAAATGTGGAAAATGGTCCGTTTTCAAATGTTTTATTTTTGAACGTCAGTTCACATTTGTAGGTGGATCATCAGTGTTAGAGCTAAAATTAGCATGTTTAAAGTGATTTTCATGCTTCTAGGGGCCCTAAACACAAGATTTATGGAATGGTTAAAAGTGCATAAAAATGGCAAATTTACTCACTCTGAGTTCTCAAAAAGGGTTTCTTCACCCCGGGAAGTTAATTAAATACCATTTGGAGGCATTTAATGTTCGAGCAAAAACGGCTGATTTTCGACAAAAGAGATAACACCCCCCCATTACCCATTACGTCATGCTTCAGAAATGTGGAAAATGGTCCGTTTTCAAATGTTTTATTTTTGAACGTCAGTTCACATTTGTAGGTGCATCATCAGTGTTAGAGCTAAAAATCGCATGTTTAAAGTGATTTTCATGCTTCCAGGGGCTCGGGAAGTGAATTAAATACTATTTGGAGGCATTTAATGTTCAAGCAAAAACGGCTGATTTTCGACAAAAGAGATAACACCCCCCCATTACGTCATGCTTCAGAAATGTGGAAAATGGCCGTTTTCAAATATTTTCTTTTTGAACGTCAGTTCACATTTGTAGGTGGATCATCAGTGTTAGAGCTAAAATTAGCATGTTTAAAGTGATTTTCATGCTTCCAGGGGCCCTAAACACAAGATTTATGGAATGGTTAAAAGTGCATGAAAATGGCCAATTTACTCACTCTGAGTTCTCAAAAAGGGTTTGTTCACGCCGGAAAGTTAATTAAATACCATTTGGAGGCATTTAATGTTCGAGCAAAAACGGCTGATTTTCGACAAGAGAGATAACCCCCCCATTACGTCATGCTTCAGAAATGTGGAAAATGGTCGTTTTCAAATGTTTTATTTTTGAACGTCAGTTCACATTTGTAGGTGGATCATCAGTGTTAGAGCTAAAATTAGCATGTTTAAAGTGATTTTCATGCTTCCAGGGGCTCGGGAAGTGAGTTAAATACTATTTGGAGGCATTTATTGTTCAATCAAAAACAGCTGATTTTTGACAAAAGAGATAACACCCCCCCATTACGTCATGCTTCAGAAATGTGGAAAATGGTCCGTTTTCAAATGTTTTATTTTTGAACGTCAGTTCACATTTGTAGGTGGATCATCAGTGTTAGAGCTAAAATTAGCATGTTTAAAGTGATTTTCATGCTTCCAGGGGCCCTAAACACAAGATTTATGGAATGGTTAAAAGTGCTTGAAAATGGCCAATTTACTCACTCTGAGTTCTCAAAAAGGGTTTCTTCACCCAGGGAAGTTAATTAAATACCATTTGGAGGCATTTAATGTTCAAGCAAAAACGGCTGATTTTCGACAAAAGAGATAACACCCCCCCATTACGTCATGCTTCAGAAATGTGGAAAATGGTCCGTTTTCAAATGTTTTATTTTTGAACGTCAGTTCACATTTGTAGGTGGATCATCAGTGTTAGAGCTAAAATTAGCATGTTTAAAGTGATTTTCATGCTTCCAGGGGCTCGGGAAGTGAGTTAAATACTATTTGGAGGCATTTAATGTTCAATCAAAAACAGCTGATTTTTGACAAAAGAGATAACACCCCCCCATTACGTCATGCTTCAGAAATGTGGAAAATGGTCCGTTTTCAAATGTTTTATTTTTGAACGTCAGTTCACATTTGTAGGTGGATCATCAGTGTTAGAGCTAAAATTAGCATGTTTAAAGTGATTTTCATGCTTCCAGGGGCTCGGGAAGTGAATTAAATACTATTTGGAGGCATTTAATGTTCAATCAAAAACAGCTGATTTTTGACAAAAGAGATAACACCCCCCCATTACGTCATGCTTCAGAAATGTGGAAAATGGTCCGTTTTCAAATGTTTTATTTTTGAACGTCAGTTCACATTTGTAGGTGGATCATCAGTGTTAGAGCTAAAATTAGCATGTTTAAAGTGATTTTCATGCTTCTAGGGGCCCTAAACACAAGATTTATGGAATGGTTAAAAGTGCATAAAAATGGCAAATTTACTCACTCTGAGTTCTCAAAAAGGGTTTCTTCACCCCGGGAAGTTAATTAAATACCATTTGGAGGCATTTAATGTTCGAGCAAAAACGGCTGATTTTCGACAAAAGAGATAACACCCCCCCATTACCCATTACGTCATGCTTCAGAAATGTGGAAAATGGTCCGTTTTCAAATGTTTTATTTTTGAACGTCAGTTCACATTTGTAGGTGCATCATCAGTGTTAGAGCTAAAAATCGCATGTTTAAAGTGATTTTCATGCTTCCAGGGGCTCGGGAAGTGAATTAAATACTATTTGGAGGCATTTAATGTTCAAGCAAAAACGGCTGATTTTCGACAAAAGAGATAACACCCCCCCATTACGTCATGCTTCAGAAATGTGGAAAATGGCCGTTTTCAAATATTTTCTTTTTGAACGTCAGTTCACATTTGTAGGTGGATCATCAGTGTTAGAGCTAAAATTAGCATGTTTAAAGTGATTTTCATGCTTCCAGGGGCCCTAAACACAAGATTTATGGAATGGTTAAAAGTGCATGAAAATGGCCAATTTACTCACTCTGAGTTCTCAAAAAGGGTTTGTTCACGCCGGAAAGTTAATTAAATACCATTTGGAGGCATTTAATGTTCGAGCAAAAACGGCTGATTTTCGACAAGAGAGATAACCCCCCCATTACGTCATGCTTCAGAAATGTGGAAAATGGTCGTTTTCAAATGTTTTATTTTTGAACGTCAGTTCACATTTGTAGGTGGATCATCAGTGTTAGAGCTAAAATTAGCATGTTTAAAGTGATTTTCATGCTTCCAGGGGCTCGGGAAGTGAGTTAAATACTATTTGGAGGCATTTATTGTTCAATCAAAAACAGCTGATTTTTGACAAAAGAGATAACACCCCCCCATTACGTCATGCTTCAGAAATGTGGAAAATGGTCCGTTTTCAAATGTTTTATTTTTGAACGTCAGTTCACATTTGTAGGTGGATCATCAGTGTTAGAGCTAAAATTAGCATGTTTAAAGTGATTTTCATGCTTCCAGGGGCCCTAAACACAAGATTTATGGAATGGTTAAAAGTGCTTGAAAATGGCCAATTTACTCACTCTGAGTTCTCAAAAAGGGTTTCTTCACCCAGGGAAGTTAATTAAATACCATTTGGAGGCATTTAATGTTCAAGCAAAAACGGCTGATTTTCGACAAAAGAGATAACACCCCCCCCATTACGTCATGCTTCAGAAATGTGGAAAATGGTCCGTTTTCAAATGTTTTATTTTTGAACGTCAGTTCACATTTGTAGGTGGATCATCAGTGTTAGAGCTAAAATTAGCATGTTTAAAGTGATTTTCATGCTTCCAGGGGCTCGGGAAGTGAGTTAAATACTATTTGGAGGCATTTAATGTTCAATCAAAAACAGCTGATTTTTTACAAAAGAGATAACACCCCCCCATTACGTCATGCTTCAGAAATGTGGAAAATGGTCCGTTTTCAAATGTTTTATTTTTGAACGTCAGTTCACATTTGTAGGTGGATCATCAGTGTTAGAGCTAAAATTAGCATGTTTAAAGTGATTTTCATGCTTCCAGGGGCTCGGGAAGTGAATTAAATACTATTTGGAGGCATTTAATGTTCAATCAAAAACAGCTGATTTTTGACAAAAGAGATAACACCCCCCCATTACGTCATGCTTCAGAAATGTGGAAAATGGTCCGTTTTCAAATGTTTTATTTTTGAACGTCAGTTCACATTTGTAGGTGGATCATCAGTGTTAGAGCTAAAATTAGCATGTTTAAAGTGATTTTCATGCTTCTAGGGGCCCTAAACACAAGATTTATGGAATGGTTAAAAGTGCATAAAAATGGCAAATTTACTCACTCTGAGTTCTCAAAAAGGGTTTCTTCACCCCGGGAAGTTAATTAAATACCATTTGGAGGCATTTAATGTTCGAGCAAAAACGGCTGATTTTCGACAAAAGAGATAACACCCCCCCCATTACCCATTACGTCATGCTTCAGAAATGTGGAAAATGGTCCGTTTTCAAATGTTTTATTTTTGAACGTCAGTTCACATTTGTAGGTGCATCATCAGTGTTAGAGCTAAAAATCGCATGTTTAAAGTGATTTTCATGCTTCCAGGGGCTCGGGAAGTGAATTAAATACTATTTGGAGGCATTTAATGTTCAAGCAAAAACGGCTGATTTTCGACAAAAGAGATAACACCCCCCATTACGTCATGCTTCAGAAATGTGGAAAATGGTCTGTTTTCAAATGTTTTATTTTTGAACGTCAGTTCACATTTGTAGGTGGATCATCAGTGTTAGAGCTAAAATTAGCATGTTTAAAGTGATTTTCTTGCTTCCAGGGGCTCGGGAAGTGAATTAAATACTATTTGGAGGCATTTAATGTTCAAGCAAAAACGGCTGATTTTCGACAAAAGAGATAACACCCCCCCATTACGTCATGCTTCAGAAATGTGGAAAATGGTCCGTTTTCAAATGTTTTATTTTTGAACGTCAGTTCACATTTGTAGGTGGATCATCAGTGTTAGAGCTAAAATTAGCATGTTTAAAGTGATTTTCATGCTTCCAGGGGCCCTAAACACAAGATTTATGGAATGGTTAAAAGTGCATGAAAATGGCCAATTTACTCACTCTGAGTTCTCAAAAAGGGTTTCTTCACCCCGGGAAGTTAATTAAATACCATTTGGAGGCATTTAATGTTCGAGCAAAAACGGCTGATTTTCGACAAAAGAGATAACACCCCCCATTACGTCATGCTTCAGAAATGTGGAAAATGGTCTGTTTTCAAATGTTTTTATTTTTGAACATCAGTTCACATTTGTAGGTGGATCATCAGTGTTAGAGCTAAAATTAGCATGTTTAAAGTGATTTTCATGCTTCCAGGGGCTCGGGAAGTGAATTAAATACTATTTGGAGGCATTTAATGTTCAAGCAAAAACGGCTGATTTTCGACAAAAGAGATAACACCCCCCCATTACGTCATGCTTCAGAAATGTGGAAAATGGCCGTTTTCAAATATTTTCTTTTTGAACGTCAGTTCACATTTGTAGGTGGATCATCAGTGTTAGAGCTAAAATTAGCATGTTTAAAGTGATTTTCATGCTTCCAGGGGCCCTAAACACAAGATTTATGGAATGGTTAAAAGTGCATGAAAATGGCCAATTTACTCACTCTGAGTTCTCAAAAAGGGTTTGTTCACGCCGGAAAGTTAATTAAATACCATTTGGAGGCATTTAATGTTCGAGCAAAAACGGCTGATTTTCGACAAGAGAGATAACCCCCCCCATTACGTCATGCTTCAGAAATGTGGAAAATGGTCCGTTTTGAAATGTTTTATTTTTGAACGTCAGTTCACATTTGTAGGTGGATCATCAGTGTTAGAGCTAAAATTAGCATGTTTAAAGTGATTTTCATGCTCCCAGGGGCTCGGGAAGTGAATTAAATACTATTTGGAGGCATTTAATGTTCAAGCAAAAACGGCTGATTTTCGACAAAAGAGATAACACCCCCCCATTACGTCATGCTTCAGAAATGTGGAAAATGGCCGTTTTCAAATATTTTCTTTTTGAACGTCAGTTCACATTTGTAGGTGGATCATCAGTGTTAGAGCTAAAATTAGCATGTTTAAAGTGATTTTCATGCTTCCAGGGGCCCTAAACACAAGATTTATGGAATGGTTAAAAGTGCATGAAAATGGCCAATTTACTCACTCTGAGTTCTCAAAAAGGGTTTGTTCACGCCGGAAAGTTAATTAAATACCATTTGGAGGCATTTAATGTTCGAGCAAAAACGGCTGATTTTCGACAAGAGAGATAACCCCCCCATTACGTCATGCTTCAGAAATGTGGAAAATGGTCGTTTTCAAATGTTTTATTTTTGAACGTCAGTTCACATTTGTAGGTGGATCATCAGTGTTAGAGCTAAAATTAGCATGTTTAAAGTGATTTTCATGCTTCCAGGGGCTCGGGAAGTGAGTTAAATACTATTTGGAGGCATTTATTGTTCAATCAAAAACAGCTGATTTTTGACAAAAGAGATAACACCCCCCCATTACGTCATGCTTCAGAAATGTGGAAAATGGTCCGTTTTCAAATGTTTTATTTTTGAACGTCAGTTCACATTTGTAGGTGGATCATCAGTGTTAGAGCTAAAATTAGCATGTTTAAAGTGATTTTCATGCTTCCAGGGGCCCTAAACACAAGATTTATGGAATGGTTAAAAGTGCTTGAAAATGGCCAATTTACTCACTCTGAGTTCTCAAAAAGGGTTTCTTCACCCAGGGAAGTTAATTAAATACCATTTGGAGGCATTTAATGTTCAAGCAAAAACGGCTGATTTTCGACAAAAGAGATAACACCCCCCCATTACGTCATGCTTCAGAAATGTGGAAAATGGTCCGTTTTCAAATGTTTTATTTTTGAACGTCAGTTCACATTTGTAGGTGGATCATCAGTGTTAGAGCTAAAATTAGCATGTTTAAAGTGATTTTCATGCTTCCAGGGGCTCGGGAAGTGAGTTAAATACTATTTGGAGGCATTTAATGTTCAATCAAAAACAGCTGATTTTTGACAAAAGAGATAACACCCCCCCATTACGTCATGCTTCAGAAATGTGGAAAATGGTCCGTTTTCAAATGTTTTATTTTTGAACGTCAGTTCACATTTGTAGGTGGATCATCAGTGTTAGAGCTAAAATTAGCATGTTTAAAGTGATTTTCATGCTTCCAGGGGCTCGGGAAGTGAATTAAATACTATTTGGAGGCATTTAATGTTCAATCAAAAACAGCTGATTTTTGACAAAAGAGATAACACCCCCCCATTACGTCATGCTTCAGAAATGTGGAAAATGGTCCGTTTTCAAATGTTTTATTTTTGAACGTCAGTTCACATTTGTAGGTGGATCATCAGTGTTAGAGCTAAAATTAGCATGTTTAAAGTGATTTTCATGCTTCTAGGGGCCCTAAACACAAGATTTATGGAATGGTTAAAAGTGCATAAAAATGGCAAATTTACTCACTCTGAGTTCTCAAAAAGGGTTTCTTCACCCCGGGAAGTTAATTAAATACCATTTGGAGGCATTTAATGTTCGAGCAAAAACGGCTGATTTTCGACAAAAGAGATAACACCCCCCCATTACCCATTACGTCATGCTTCAGAAATGTGGAAAATGGTCCGTTTTCAAATGTTTTATTTTTGAACGTCAGTTCACATTTGTAGGTGCATCATCAGTGTTAGAGCTAAAAATCGCATGTTTAAAGTGATTTTCATGCTTCCAGGGGCTCGGGAAGTGAATTAAATACTATTTGGAGGCATTTAATGTTCAAGCAAAAACGGCTGATTTTCGACAAAAGAGATAACACCCCCCCATTACGTCATGCTTCAGAAATGTGGAAAATGGTCTGTTTTCAAATGTTTTATTTTTGAACGTCAGTTCACATTTGTAGGTGGATCATCAGTGTTAGAGCTAAAATTAGCATGTTTAAAGTGATTTTCTTGCTTCCAGGGGCTCGGGAAGTGAATTAAATACTATTTGGAGGCATTTAATGTTCAAGCAAAAACGGCTGATTTTCGACAAAAGAGATAACACCCCCCCCATTACGTCATGCTTCAGAAATGTGGAAAATGGTCCGTTTTCAAATGTTTTATTTTTGAACGTCAGTTCACATTTGTAGGTGGATCATCAGTGTTAGAGCTAAAATTAGCATGTTTAAAGTGATTTTCATGCTTCCAGGGGCCCTAAACACAAGATTTATGGAATGGTTAAAAGTGCATGAAAATGGCCAATTTACTCACTCTGAGTTCTCAAAAAGGGTTTCTTCACCCCGGGAAGTTAATTAAATACCATTTGGAGGCATTTAATGTTCGAGCAAAAACGGCTGATTTTCGACAAAAGAGATAACACCCCCCATTACGTCATGCTTCAGAAATGTGGAAAATGGTCTGTTTTCAAATGTTTTATTTTTGAACATCAGTTCACATTTGTAGGTGGATCATCAGTGTTAGAGCTAAAATTAGCATGTTTAAAGTGATTTTCATGCTTCCAGGGGCCCTAAACACAAGATTTATGGAATGGTTAAAAGTGCATGAAAATGGCCAATTTACTCACTCTGAGTTCTCAAAAAGGGTTTCTTCACCCCGGAAAGTTAATTAAATAACATTTGGAGGCATTTAATGTTCGAGCGAAAACGGCTGATTTTCGACAAAAGAGATAACACCCCCCCCATTACGTCAAGCTTCAGAAATGTGGAAAATGGTCCGTTTTCAAATGTTTTATTTTTGAACGTCAGTTCACATTTGTAGGTGGATCATCGGTGTTAGAGCTAAAATTCGGATGTTTAAAGTAATTTTCATGCTTCCAGGGGCTCGGGAAGTGAATTAAATACTATTTGGAGGCATTTAATGTTCAAGCAAAAACGGCTGATTTTCGACAAAAGAGATAACACCCCCCCATTACGTCATGCTTCAGAAATGTGGAAAATGGTCCGTTTTCAAATGTTTTATTTTTGAACGTCAGTTCACATTTGTAGGTGGATCATCAGTGTTAGAGCTAAAATTAGCATGTTTAAAGTGATTTTCATGCTTCCAGGGGCCCTAAACACAAGATTTATGGAATGGTTAAAAGTGCATGAAAATGGCCAATTTACTCACTCTGAGTTCTCAAAAAGGGTTTCTTCACCCCGGGAAGTTAATTAAATACCATTTGGAGGCATTTAATGTTCGAGCAAAAACGGCTGATTTTCGACAAAAGAGATAACACCCCCCCATTACGTCATGCTTCAGAAATGTGGAAAATGGTCCGTTTTCAAATGTTTTATTTTTGAACGTCAGTTCACATTTGTAGGTGGATCATCAGTGTTAGAGCTAAAATTAGCATGTTTAAAGTGATTTTCATGCTTCCAGGGGCTCGGGAAGTGAATTAAATACTATTTGGAGGCATTTAATGTTCAATCAAAAACAGCTGACTTTTGACAAAAGAGATAACACCCCCCATTACGTCATGCTTCAGAAATGTGGAAAATGGTCCGTTTTCAAATGTTTTCTTTTTGAACGTCAGTTCACATTTGTAGGTGGATCATCAGTGTTAGAGCTAAAATTAGCATGTTTAAAGTGATTTTCATGCTTCCAGGGGCCCTAAACACAAGATTTATGGAATGGTTAAAAGTGCATGAAAATGGCCAATTTACTCACTCTGAGTTCTCAAAAAGGGTTTCTTCACCCCGGGAAGTTAATTAAATACTATTTGGAGGCATTTAATGTTCGAGCAAAAACGGCTGATTTTCGACAAAAGAGATAACACCCCCCCATTACGTCATGCTTCAGAAATGTGGAAAATGGTCCGTTTTTAAATGTTTTATTTTTGAACGTCAGTTCACATTTGTAGGTGGATCATCAGTGTTAGAGCTAAAATTAGCATGTTTAAAGTGATTTTCATGCTTCCAGGGGCTCGGGAAGTGAATTAAATACTATTTGGAGGCATTTAATGTTCAAGCAAAAACGGCTGATTTTCGACAAAAGAGATAACACCCCCCCATTACGCCATGCTTCAGAAATGTGGAAAATGGTCCGTTTTCAAATGTTTTATTTTTGAACGTCAGTTCACATTTGTAGGTGGATCATCAGTGTTAGAGCTAAAATTAGCATGTTTAAAGTGATTTTCATGCTTCCAGGGGCCCTAAACACAAGATTTATGGAATGGTTAAAAGTGCATGAAAATGGCCAATTTACTCACTCTGAGTTCTCAAAAAGGGTTTCTTCACCCCGGGAAGTTAATTAAATACCATTTGGAGGCATTTAATGTTCGAGCAAAAACGGCTGATTTTCGACAAAAGAGATAACACCCCCCCATTACGTCATGCTTCAGAAATGTGGAAAATGGTCTGTTTTCAAATGTTTTATTTTTGAACGTCAGTTCACATTTGTAGGTGGATCATCAGTGTTAGAGCTAAAATTAGCATGCTTAAAGTGATTTTCATGCTTCCAGGGGCCCTAAACACAAGATTTATGGAATGGTTAAAAGTGCATGAAAATGGCCAATTTACACACTCTGAGTTCTCAAAAAGGGTTTCTTCACCCCGGGAAGTTAATTAAATAACATTTGGAGGCATTTAATGTTCGAGCAACAACGGCTGATTTTCGACAAAAGAGATAACACCCCCCCATTACGTCAAGCTTCAGAAATGTGGAAAATGGTCCGTTTTCAAATGTTTTATTTTTGAACGTCAGTTCACATTTGTAGGTGGATCATCAGTGTTAGAGCTAAAATTAGCATGTTTAAAGTGATTTTCATGCTTCCAGGGGCTCGGGAAGTGAATTAAATACTATTTGGAGGCATTTAATGTTCAAGCAAAAACGGCTGATTTTCGACAAAAGAGATAACACCCCCCCATTACGTCATGCTTCAGAAATGTGGAAAATGGCCGTTTTCAAATATTTTCTTTTTGAACGTCAGTTCACATTTGTAGGTGGATCATCAGTGTTAGAGCTAAAATTAGCATGTTTAAAGTGATTTTCATGCTTCCAGGGGCCCTAAACACAAGATTTATGGAATGGTTAAAAGTGCATGAAAATGGCCAATTTACTCACTCTGAGTTCTCAAAAAGGGTTTGTTCACGCCGGAAAGTTAATTAAATACCATTTGGTGGCATTTAATGTTCGAGCAAAAACGGCTGATTTTCGACAAGAGAGATAACCCCCCCCATTACGTCATGCTTCAGAAATGTGGAAAATGGTCCGTTTTGAAATGTTTTATTTTTGAACGTCAGTTCACATTTGTAGGTGGATCATCAGTGTTAGAGCTAAAATTAGCATGTTTAAAGTGATTTTCATGCTCCCAGGGGCTCGGGAAGTGAATTAAATACTATTTGGAGGCATTTAATGTTCAAGCAAAAACGGCTGATTTTCGACAAAAGAGATAACACCCCCCCATTACGTCATGCTTCAGAAATGTGGAAAATGGCCGTTTTCAAATATTTTCTTTTTGAACGTCAGTTCACATTTGTAGGTGGATCATCAGTGTTAGAGCTAAAATTAGCATGTTTAAAGTGATTTTCATGCTTCCAGGGGCCCTAAACACAAGATTTATGGAATGGTTAAAAGTGCATGAAAATGGCCAATTTACTCACTCTGAGTTCTCAAAAAGGGTTTGTTCACGCCGGAAAGTTAATTAAATACCATTTGGAGGCATTTAATGTTCGAGCAAAAACGGCTGATTTTCGACAAGAGAGATAACCCCCCCATTACGTCATGCTTCAGAAATGTGGAAAATGGTCGTTTTCAAATGTTTTATTTTTGAACGTCAGTTCACATTTGTAGGTGGATCATCAGTGTTAGAGCTAAAATTAGCATGTTTAAAGTGATTTTCATGCTTCCAGGGGCTCGGGAAGTGAGTTAAATACTATTTGGAGGCATTTATTGTTCAATCAAAAACAGCTGATTTTTGACAAAAGAGATAACACCCCCCCATTACGTCATGCTTCAGAAATGTGGAAAATGGTCCGTTTTCAAATGTTTTATTTTTGAACGTCAGTTCACATTTGTAGGTGGATCATCAGTGTTAGAGCTAAAATTAGCATGTTTAAAGTGATTTTCATGCTTCCAGGGGCCCTAAACACAAGATTTATGGAATGGTTAAAAGTGCTTGAAAATGGCCAATTTACTCACTCTGAGTTCTCAAAAAGGGTTTCTTCACCCAGGGAAGTTAATTAAATACCATTTGGAGGCATTTAATGTTCAAGCAAAAACGGCTGATTTTCGACAAAAGAGATAACACCCCCCCATTACGTCATGCTTCAGAAATGTGGAAAATGGTCCGTTTTCAAATGTTTTATTTTTGAACGTCAGTTCACATTTGTAGGTGGATCATCAGTGTTAGAGCTAAAATTAGCATGTTTAAAGTGATTTTCATGCTTCCAGGGGCTCGGGAAGTGAGTTAAATACTATTTGGAGGCATTTAATGTTCAATCAAAAACAGCTGATTTTTGACAAAAGAGATAACACCCCCCCATTACGTCATGCTTCAGAAATGTGGAAAATGGTCCGTTTTCAAATGTTTTATTTTTGAACGTCAGTTCACATTTGTAGGTGGATCATCAGTGTTAGAGCTAAAATTAGCATGTTTAAAGTGATTTTCATGCTTCCAGGGGCTCGGGAAGTGAATTAAATACTATTTGGAGGCATTTAATGTTCAATCAAAAACAGCTGATTTTTGACAAAAGAGATAACACCCCCCCATTACGTCATGCTTCAGAAATGTGGAAAATGGTCCGTTTTCAAATGTTTTATTTTTGAACGTCAGTTCACATTTGTAGGTGGATCATCAGTGTTAGAGCTAAAATTAGCATGTTTAAAGTGATTTTCATGCTTCTAGGGGCCCTAAACACAAGATTTATGGAATGGTTAAAAGTGCATAAAAATGGCAAATTTACTCACTCTGAGTTCTCAAAAAGGGTTTCTTCACCCCGGGAAGTTAATTAAATACCATTTGGAGGCATTTAATGTTCGAGCAAAAACGGCTGATTTTCGACAAAAGAGATAACACCCCCCCATTACCCATTACGTCATGCTTCAGAAATGTGGAAAATGGTCCGTTTTCAAATGTTTTATTTTTGAACGTCAGTTCACATTTGTAGGTGCATCATCAGTGTTAGAGCTAAAAATCGCATGTTTAAAGTGATTTTCATGCTTCCAGGGGCTCGGGAAGTGAATTAAATACTATTTGGAGGCATTTAATGTTCAAGCAAAAACGGCTGATTTTCGACAAAAGAGATAACACCCCCCCATTACGTCATGCTTCAGAAATGTGGAAAATGGTCCGTTTTCAAATGTTTTCTTTTTGAACGTCAGTTCACATTTGTAGGTGGATCATCAGTGTTAGAGCTAAAATTAGCATGTTTAAAGTGATTTTCATGCTTCCAGGGGCTCTGAAAGTGAATTAAATACTATTTGGAGGCATTTAATGTTCAATCAAAAACAGCTGATTTTTGACAAAAGAGATAACACCCCCCCATTACGTCATGCTTCAGAAATGTGGAAAATGGTCCGTTTTCAAATGTTTTCTTTTTGAACGTCAGTTCACATTTGTAGGTGGATCATCAGTGTTAGAGCTAAAATTAGCATGTTTAAAGTGATTTTCATGCTTCCAGGGGCTCTGAAAGTGAATTAAATACTATTTGGAGGCATTTAATGTTCGAGCAAAAACGGCTGATTTTCGACAAAAGAGATAACACACCCCCATTACGTAATGCTTCAGAAATGTGGAAAATGGTCAGTTTTCAAATGTTTTATTTTTGAACGTCAGTTCACATTTGTAGGTGGATCATCAGTGTTAGAGCTAAAATTAGCATGTTTAAAGTGATTTTCATGCTTCCAGGGGCTCGGGAAGTGAATTAAATACTATTTGGAGGCATTTAATGTTCAATCAAAAACAGCTGATTTTTGACAAAAGAGATAACACCCCCCCATTACGTCATGCTTCAGAAATGTGGAAAATGGTCCGTTTTCAAATGTTTTCTTTTTGAACGTCAGTTCACATTTGTAGGTGGATCATCAGTGTTAGAGCTAAAATTAGCATGTTTAAAGTGATTTTCATGCTTCCAGGGGCCCTAAACACAAGATTTATGGAATGGTTAAAAGAACATGAAAATGGCCAATTTACTCACTCTGAGTTCTCAAAAAGGGGTTCTTCACCCCGGGAAGTTAATTAAATACTATTTGGAGGCATTTAATGTTCGAGCAAAAACGGCTGATTTTCGACAAAAGAGATAACACCCCCCCCCATTACGTCATGCTTCAGAAATGTGGAAAATGGTCCGTTTTCAAATGTTTTATTTTTGAACGTCAGTTCACATTTGTAGGTGGATCATCAGTGTTAGAGCTAAAATTAGCATGTTTAAAGTGATTTTCATGCTTCCAGGGGCTCGGGAAGTGAATTAAATACTATTTGGAGGCATTTAATGTTCAAGCAAAAATGGCTGATTTTCGACAAAAGAGATAACACCCCCCCATTACGTCATGCTTCAGAAATGTGGAAAATGGTCCGTTTTCAAATGTTTTATTTTTGAACGTCAGTTCACATTTGTAGGTGGATCATCAGTGTTAGAGCTAAAATTAGCATGTTTAAAGTGGTTTTCATGCTTCCAGGGGCCCTAAACACAAGATTTATGGAATGGTTAAAAGTGCATGAAAATGGCCATTTTACTCACTCTGAGTTCTCAAAAAGGGTTTCTTCACCCAGGGAAGTTAATTAAATACCATTTGGAGGCATTTAATGTTCAAGCAAAAACGGCTGATTTTCGACAAAAGAGATAACACCCCCCCATTACGTCATGCTTCAGAAATGTGGAAAATGGTCCGTTTTCAAATGTTTTATTTTTGAACGTCAGTTCACATTTGTAGGTGGATCATCAGTGTTAGAGCTAAAATTAGCATGTTTAAAGTGATTTTCATGCTTCCAGGGGCTCGGGAAGTGAGTTAAATACTATTTGGAGGCATTTAATGTTCAATCAAAAACAGCTGATTTTTGACAAAAGAGATAACACCCCCCATTACGTCATGCTTCAGAAATGTGGAAAATGGTCCGTTTTCAAATGTTTTATTTTTGAACGTCAGTTCACATTTGTAGGTGGATCATCAGTGTTAGAGCTAAAATTAGCATGTTTAAAGTGATTTTCATTCTTCCAGGGGCTCGGGAAGTGAATTAAATACTATTTGGAGGCATTTAATGTTCAAGCAAAAACGGCTGATTTTCGACAAAAGAGATAACACCCCCCCATTACGTCATGCTTCAGAAATGTGGAAAATGGCCGTTTTCAAATATTTTCTTTTTGAACGTCAGTTCACATTTGTAGGTGGATCATCAGTGTTAGAGCTAAAATTAGCATGTTTAAAGTGATTTTCATGCTTCCAGGGGCTCGGGAAGTGAATTAAATACTATTTGGAGGCATTTAATGTTCAATCAAAAACAGCTGATTTTTGACAAAAGAGATAACACCCCCCCATTACGTCATGCTTCAGAAATGTGGAAAATGGTCCGTTTTCAAATGTTTTCTTTTTGAACGTCAGTTCACATTTGTAGGTGGATCATCAGTGTTAGAGCTAAAATTAGCATGTTTAAAGTGATTTTCATGCTTCCAGGGGCCCTAAACACAAGATTTATGGAATGGTTAAAAGAACATGAAAATGGCCAATTTACTCACTCTGAGTTCTCAAAAAGGGGTTCTTCACCCCAGGAAGTTAATTAAATACTATTTGGAGGCATTTAATGTTCGAGCAAAAACGGCTGATTTTCGACAAAAGAGATAACACCCCCCCCATTACGTCATGCTTCAGAAATGTGGAAAATGGTCCGTTTTCAAATGTTTTATTTTTGAACGTCAGTTCACATTTGTAGGTGGATCATCAGTGTTAGAGCTAAAATTAGCATGTTTAAAGTGATTTTCATGCTTCCAGGGGCTCGGGAAGTGAGTTAAATACTATTTGGAGGCATTTAATGTTCAATCAAAAACAGCTGATTTTTGACAAAAGAGATAACACCCCCCCATTACGTCATGCTTCAGAAATGTGGAAAATGGTCCGTTTTCAAATGTTTTATTTTTGAACGTCAGTTCACATTTGTAGGTGGATCATCAGTGTTAGAGCTAAAATTAGCATGTTTAAAGTGATTTTCATTCTTCCAGGGGCTCGGGAAGTGAATTAAATACTATTTGGAGGCATTTAATGTTCAAGCAAAAACGGCTGATTTTCGACAAAAGAGATAACACCCCCCCATTACGTCATGCTTCAGAAATGTGGAAAATGGCCGTTATCAAATATTTTCTTTTTGAACGTCAGTTCACATTTGTAGGTGGATCATCAGTGTTAGAGCTAAAATTAGCATGTTTAAAGTGATTTTCATGCTTCCAGGGGCCCTAAACACATGATTTATGGAATGGTTAAAAGTGCATGAAAATGGCCAATTTACTCACTCTGAGTTCTCAAAAAGGGTTTCTTCACCCCGGGAAGTTAATTAAATACCATTTGGAGGCATTTAATGTTCGAGCAAAAACGGCTGATTTTCGACAAGAGAGATAACCCCCCCCCATTACGTCATGCTTCCGAAATGTGGAAAATGGTCCGTTTTCAAATGTTTTATTTTTGAACGTCAGTTCACATTTGTAGGTGGATCATCAGTGTTAGAGCTAAAATTAGCATGTTTAAAGTGATTTTCATGCTTCCAGGGGCTCGGGAAGTGAATTAAATACTATTTGGAGGCATTTAATGTTCAAGCAAAAACGGCTGATTTTCGACAAAAGAGATAACACCCCCCCATTACGTCATGCTTCAGAAATGTGGAAAATGGTCCGTTTTCAAATGTTTTATTTTTGAATGTCAGTTCACATTTGTAGGTGGATCATCAGTGTTAGAACTAAAATTAGCATGTTTAATGTGGTTTTCATGCTTCCAGGGGCCCTAAACACAAGATTTATGGAATGGTTAAAAGTGCATGAAAATGGCCAATTTACTCACTCTGAGTTCTCAAAAAGGGTTTCTTCACCCAGGGAAGTTAATTAAATACCATTTGGAGGCATTTAATGTTTGAGCAAAAATGGCTGATTTTCGACAAAAGAGATAACACCCCCCCATTACGTCATGCTTCAGAAATGTGGAAAATGGTCCGTTTTCAAATGTTTTATTTTTGAACGTCAGTTCACATTTGTAGGTGGATCATCAGTGTTAGAGCTAAAATTAGCATGTTTAAAGTGATTTTCATGCTTCCAGGGGCTCGGGAAGTGAATTAAATACTATTTGGAGGCATTTAATGTTCAATCATAAACAGCTGATTTTTGACAAAAGAGATAACACCCCCCCATTACGTCATGCTTCAGAAATGTGGAAAATGGTCCGTTTTCAAATGTTTTATTTTTGAACGTCAGTTCACATTTGTAGGTGGATCATCAGTGTTAGAGCTAAAATTAGCATGTTTAAAGTGATTTTCATGCTTCTAGGGGCCCTAAACACAAGATTTATGGAATGGTTAAAAGTGCATAAAAATGGCCAATTTACTCACTCTGAGTTCTCAAAAAGGGTTTCTTCACCCTGGGAAGTTAATTAAATACCATTTGGAGGCATTTAATGTTCGAGCAAAAAACGGCTGATTTTCGACAAAAGAGATAACACCCCCCCATTACGTCATGCTTCAGAAATGTGGAAAATGGTCCGTTTTCAAATGTTTTATTTTTGAACGTCAGTTCACATTTGTAGGTAGATCATCAGTGTTAGAGCTAAAATTCGCATGTTTAAAGTGATTTTCATGCTTCCAGGGGCTCAGGAAGTGAATTAAATACTATTTGGAGGCATTTAATGTTCAAGCAAAAACGGCTGATTTTCGACAAAAGAGATAACACCCCCCCATTACGTCATGCTTCAGAAATGTGGAAAATGGTCCGTTTTCAAATGTTTTATTTTTGAACATCAGTTCACATTTGTAGGTGGATCATCAGTGTTAGAGCTAAAATTAGCATGTTTAAAGTGATTTTCATGCTTCCAGGGGCCCTAAACACAAGATTTATGGAATGGTTAAAAGTGCATGAAAATGGCAAATTTACTCACTCTGAGTTCTCAAAAAGGGTTTCTTCACCCCGGGAAGTTAATTAAATACCATTTGGAGGCATTTAATGTTCGAGCAAAAACGGCTGATTTTCGACAAAAGAGATAACACCCCCCATTACCCATTACGTCATGCTTCAGAAATGTGGAAAATGGTCCGTTTTCAAATGTTTTATTTTTGAACGTCAGTTCACATTTGTAGGTGCATCATCAGTGTTAGAGCTAAAAATCGCATGTTTAAAGTGATTTTCATGCTTCCAGGGGCTCGGGAAGTGAATTAAATACTATTTGGAGGCATTTAATGTTCAAGCAAAAACGGCTGATTTTCGACAAAAGAGATAACACCCCCCCATTACGTCATGCTTCAGAAATGTGGAAAATGGTCCGTTTTCAAATGTTTTCTTTTTGAACGTCAGTTCACATTTGTAGGTGGATCATCAGTGTTAGAGCTAAAATTAGCATGTTTAAAGTGATTTTCATGCTTCCAGGGGCCCTAAACACAAGATTTATGGAATGGTTAAAAGTGCATGAAAATGGCCAATTTACTCACTCTGAGTTCTCAAAAAGGGTTTCTTCACCCCGGGAAGTTAATTAAATACCATTTGGAGGCATTTAATGTTCAAGCAAAAACGGCTGATTTTCGACAAAAGAGATAACACCCCCCCATTACGTCATGCTTCAGAAATGTGGAAAATGGTCCGTTTTCAAATGTTTTATTTTTGAACGTCAGTTCACATTTGTAGGTGGATCATCAGTGTTAGAGCTAAAATTAGCATGTTTAAAGTGATTTTCATGCTTCCAGGGGCTCTGAAAGTGAATTAAATACTATTTGGAGGCATTTAATGTTCAATCAAAAACAGCTGATTTTTGACAAAAGAGATAACACCCCCCCATTACGTCATGCTTCAGAAATGTGGAAAATGGTCCGTTTTCAAATGTTTTCTTTTTGAACGTCAGTTCACATTTGTAGGTGGATCATCAGTGTTAGAGCTAAAATTAGCATGTTTAAAGTGATTTTCATGCTTCCAGGGGCCCTAAACACAAGATTTATGGAATGGTTAAAAGTGCATGAAAATGGCCAATTTACTCACTCTGAGTTCTCAAAAAGGGTTTCTTCACCCCGGGAAGTTAATTAAATACCATTTGGAGGCATTTAATGTTTGAGCAAAAATGGCTGATTTTCGACAAAAGAGATAACACCCCCGCATTACGTCATGCTTCAGAAATGTGGAAAATGGTCCGTTTTCAAATGTTTTATTTTTGAACGTCAGTTCACATTTGTAGGTGGATCATCAGTGTTAGAGCTTAAATTAGCATGTTTAAAGTGATTTTCATGCTTCCAGGGTCTCGGGAAGTGAATTAAATACTATTTGGAGGCATTTAATGTTCAAGCAAAAACGGCTGATTTTCGACAAAATATATAACAACCCCCCATTACGTCATGCTTCAGAAATGTGGAAAATGGTCCGTTTTCAAATGTTTTATTTTTGAACGTCAGTTCACATTTGTAGGTGGATCATCAGTGTTAGAGCTAAAATTAGCATGTTTAAAGTGGTTTTCATGCTTCCAGTGGCCCTAAACATAAGATTTATGGAATGGTTAAAAGTGCATGAAAATGGCCAATTTACTCACTCTGAGTTCTCAAAAAGGGTTTCTTCACCCAGGGAAGTTAATTAAATACCATTTGGAGGCATTTAATGTTCGAGCAAAAACGGCTGATTTTCGACAAAAGAGATAACACCCCCCCATTACGTCATGCTTCAGAAATGTGGAAAATGGTCCGTTTTCAAATGTTTTATTTTTGAACGTCAATTCACATTTGTATTTGTAGGTGGATCATCAGTGTTAGAGCTAAAATTAGCATGTTTAAAGTGATTTTCATGCTTCCAGGGGCTCAGGAAGTGAATTAAATACTATTTGGAGGCATTTAATGTTCAATCAAAAACAGCTGATTTTTGACAAAAGAGATAACACCCCCCCATTACGTCATGCTTCAGAAATGTGGACAATGGTCCGTTTTCAAATGTTTTATTTTTGAACGTCAGTTCACATTTGTAGGTGGATCATCAGTGTTAGAGCTAAAATTAGCATGTTTAAAGTGATGTTCATGCTACCAGGGGCTCGGGAAGTGAATTAAATACTATTTGGAGGCATTTCATGTTCAATCAAAAACAGCTGATTTTTGACAAAAGAGATAACACCCCCCCATTACGTCATGCTTCAGAAATGTGGAAAATGGTCCGTTTTCAAATGTTTTCTTTTTGAACGTCAGTTCACATTTGTAGGTGGATCATCAGTGTTAGAGCTAAAATTAGCATGTTTAAAGTGATTTTCATGCTTCCAGGGGCCCTAAACACAAGATTTATGGAATGGTTAAAAGTGCATGAAAATGGCCAATTTACTCACTCTGAGTTCTCAAAAAGGGTTTCTTCACCCCGGGAAGTTAATTAAATACCATTTGGAGGCATTTAATGTTCGAGCAAAAATGGCTGATTTTCGACAAAAGAGATAACACCCCCCCATTACGTCATGCTTCAGAAATGTGGAAAATGGTCCGTTTTCAAATGTTTTATTTTTGAACGTCAGTTCACATTTGTAGGTGGATCATCAGTGTTAGAGCTAAAATTAGCATGTTTAAAGTGATTTTCATGCTTCCAGGGTCTCGGGAAGTGAATTAAATACTATTTGGAGGCATTTAATGTTCAAGCAAAAACGGCTGATTTTCGACAAAATATATAACAACCCCCCATTACGTCATGCTTCAGAAATGTGGAAAATGGTCCGTTTTCAAATGTTTTATTTTTGAACGTCAGTTCACATTTGTAGGTGGATCATCAGTGTTAGAGCTAAAATTAGCATGTTTAAAGTTGTTTTCATGCTTCCAGGGGCCCTAAACACAAGATTTATGGAATGGTTAAAAGTGCATGAAAATGGCCAATTTACTCACTCTGAGTTCTCAAAAAGGGTTTCTTCACCCAGGGAAGTTAATTAAATACCATTTGGAGGCATTTAATGTTCGAGCAAAAACGGCTGATTTTCGACAAAAGAGATAACACCCCCCATTACGTCATGCTTCAGAAATGTGGAAAATGGTCCGTTTTCAAATGTTTTATTTGTGAACGTCAGTTCACATTTGTAGGTGGATCATCAGTGTTAGAGCTAAAATTAGCATGTTTAAAGTGATTTTCATGCTTCCAGGGGCTCAGGAAGTGAATTAAATACTATTTGGAGGCATTTAATGTTCAATCAAAAACAGCTGATTTTTGACAAAAGAGATAACACCCCCCCATTACGTCATGCTTCAGAAATGTGGACAATGGTCCGTTTTCAAATGTTTTATTTTTGAACGTCAGTTCACATTTGTAGGTGGATCATCAGTGTTAGAGCTAAAATTAGCATGTTTAAAGTGATTTTCATGCTTCCAGGGGCTCGGGAAGTGAATTAAATACTATTTGGAGGCATTTAATGTTCAAGCAAAAACGGCTGATTTTCGACAAAAGAGATAACACCCCCCCCATTACGTCATGCTTCAGAAATGTGGAAAATGGTCCGTTTCCAAATGTTTTATTTTTGAACGTCAGTTCACATTTGTAGGTGGATTATCAGTGTTAGAGCTAAAATTAGCATGTTTAAAGTGGTTTTCATGCTTCCAGGGGCCCTAAACACAAGATTTATGGAATGGTTAAAAGTGCATGAAAATGGCCAATTTACTCACTCTGAGTTCTCAAAAAGGGTTTCTTCACCCAGGGAAGTTAATTTAATACCATTTGGAGGCATTTAATGTTCGAGCAAAAACGGCTGATTTTCGACAAAAGAGATAACACCCCCCCATTACGTCATGCTTCAGAAATGTGGAAAATGGTCTGTTTTCAAATGTTTTATTTTTGAACGTCAGTTCACATTTGTAGGTGGATCATCAGTGTTAGAGCTAAAATTAGCATGCTTAAAGTGATTTTCATGCTTCCAGGGGCCCTAAACACAAGATTTATGGAATGGTTAAAAGTGCATGAAAATGGCCAATTTACACACTCTGAGTTCTCAAAAAGGGTTTCTTCACCCCGGGAAGTTAATTAAATAACATTTGGAGGCATTTAATGTTCGAGCAACAACGGCTGATTTTCGACAAAAGAGATAACACCCCCCCCATTACGTCAAGCTTCAGAAATGTGGAAAATGGTCCGTTTTCAAATGTTTTATTTTTGAACGTCAGTTCACATTTGTAGGTGGATCATCAGTGTTAGAGCTAAAATTCGCATGTTTAAAGTGATTTTCATGCTTCCAGGGGCTCGGGAAGTGAATTAAATACTGCAAAAACGGCTGATTTTCGACAAAAGAGATAACACCCCCCCATTACGTCATGCTTCAGAAATGTGGAAAATGGTCCGTTTTCAAATGTTTTATTTTTGATCGTCAGTTCACATTTGTAGGTGGATCATCAGTGTTAGAGCTAAAATTTGCATGTTTAAAGTGATTTTCATGCTTCCAGGGGCCCTAAACACAAGATTTATGGAATGGTTAAAAGTGCATGAAAATGGCCAATTTACTCACTCTGAGTTCTCAAAAAGGGTTTTTTCACCCCGGGAAGTTAATTAAATACCATTTGGAGGCATTTAATGTTCGAGCAAAAACGGCTGATTTTCGACAAAAGAGATAACACACCCCCATTACGTAATACTTCAGAAATGTGGAAAATGGTCCGTTTTCAAATGTTTAATTTTTGAACGTCAGTTCACATTTGTAGGTGGATCATCAGTGTTAGAGCTAAAATTAGCATGTTTAAAGTGATTTTCATGCTTCCAGGGGCTCGGGAAGTGAATTAAATACTATTTGGAGGCATTTAATGTTCAATCAAAAACAGCTGATTTTTGACAAAAGAGATAACACCCCCCCATTACGTCATGCTTCAGAAATGTGGAAAATGGTCCGTTTTCAAATGTTTTCTTTTTGAACGTCAGTTCACATTTGTAGGTGGATCATCAGTGTTAGAGCTAAAATTAGCATGTTTAAAGTGATTTTCATTCTTCCAGGGGCTCGGGAAGTGAATTAAATACTATTTGGAGGCATTTAATGTTCAAGCAAAAACGGCTGATTTTCGACAAAAGAGATAACACCCCCCCATTACGTCATGCTTCAGAAATGTGGAAAATGGTCCGTTTTCAAATGTTTTATTTTTGAACGTCAGTTCACATTTGTAGGTGGATCATCAGTGTTAGAGCTAAAATTAGCATGTTTAAAGTGGTTTTCATGCTTCCAGTGGCCCTAAACATAAGATTTATGGAATGGTTAATAGTGCATGAAAATGGCCAATTTACTCACTCTGAGTTCTCAAAAAGGGTTTCTTCACCCAGGGAAGTTAATTAAATACCATTTGGAGGCATTTAATGTTCGAGCAAAAACGGCTGATTTTCGACAAAAGAGATAACACCCCCCCATTACGTCATGCTTCAGAAATGTGGAAAATGGTCCGTTTTCAAATGTTTTATTTTTGAACGTCAGTTCACATTTGTAGGTGGATCATCAGTGTTAGAGCTAAAATTAGCATGTTTAAAGTGATTTTCATGCTTCCAGGGGCTCGGGAAGTTAATTAAATACCATTTGGAGGCATTTAATGTTCGAGCAAAAATGGCTGATTTTCGACAAAAGAGATAACACCCCCCCATTACGTCATGCTTCAGAAATGTGGAAAATGGTCCGTTTTCAAATGTTTTATTTTTGAACGTCAGTTCACATTTGTAGGTGGATCATCAGTGTTAGAGCTAAAATTAGCATGTTTAATGTGATTTTCATGCTTCCAGGGGCTCGGGAAGTGAATTAAATACTATTTGGAGGCATTTAATGTTCAATCAAAAACAGCTGATTTTTGACAAAAGAGATAACACCCCCCCCTTACGTCATGCTTCAGAAATGTGGAAAATGGTCCGTTTTCAAATGTTTTATTTTTGAACGTCAGTTCACATTTGTAGGTGGATCATCAGTGTTAGAGCTAAAATTAGCATGTTTAAAGTGATTTTCATGCTTCCAGGGGCTCGGGAAGTGAATTAAATACTATTTGGAGGCATTTAATGTTCAATCAAAATCAGCTGATTTTTGACAAAAGAGATAACACCCCCCCATTACGTCATGCTTCAGAAATGTGGAAAATGGTCCGTTTTCAAATGTTTTATTTTTGAACGTCAGTTCACATTTGTAGGTGGATCATCAGTGTTAGAGCTAAACTTAGCATGTTTAAAGTGATTTTCATGCTTCTAGGGGCCCTAAACACAAGATTTATGGAATGGTTAAAAGTGCATAAAAATGGCCAATTTACTCACTCTGAGTTCTCAAAAAGGGTTTCTTCACCCTGGGAAGTTAATTAAATACCATTTGGAGGCATTTAATGTTCGAGCAAAAACGGCTGATTTTCGACAAAAGAGATAACACCCCCCCATTACGTCATGCTTCAGAAATGTGGAAAATGGTCCGTTTTCAAATGTTTTATTTTTGAACGTCAGTTCACATTTGTAGGTAGATCATCAGTGTTAGAGCTAAAATTCGCATGTTTAAAGAAATTTTCATGCTTCCAGGGGCTCAGGAAGTGAATTAAATACTATTTGGAGGCATTTAATGTTCAAGCAAAAACGGCTGATTTTCGACAAAAGAGATAACACCCCCCCATTACGTCATGCTTCAGAAATGTGGAAAATGGTCCGTTTTCAAATGTTTTATTTTTGAACGTCAGTTCACATTTGTAGGTGGATCATCAGTGTTAGAGCTAAAATTAGCATGTTTAAAGTGATTTTCATGCTTCCAGGGGCCCTAAACACAAGATTTATGGAATGGTTAAAAGTGCATGAAAATGGCAAATTTACTCACTCTGAGTTCTCAAAAAGGGTTTCTTCACCCCGGGAAGTTAATTAAATACCATTTGGAGGCATTTAATGTTCGAGCAAAAACGGCTGATTTTCGACAAAAGAGATAACACCCCCCATTACCCATTACGTCATGCTTCAGAAATGTGGAAAATGGTCCGTTTTCAAATGTTTTATTTTTGAACGTCAGTTCACTTTTGTAGGTGCATCATCAGTGTTAGAGCTAAAAATCGCATGTTTAAAGTGATTTTCATGCTTCCAGGGGCTCGGGAAGTGAATTAAATACTATTTGGAGGCATTTAATGTTCAAGCAAAAACGGCTGATTTTCGACAAAAGAGATAACACCCCCCCATTACGTCATGCTTCAGAAATGTGGAAAATGGTCCGTTTTCAAATGTTTTCTTTTTGAACGTCAGTTCACATTTGTAGGTGGATCATCAGTGTTAGAGCTAAAATTAGCATGTTTAAAGTGATTTTCATGCTTCCAGGGGCCCTAAACACAAGATTTATGGAATGGTTAAAAGTGCATGAAAATGGCCAATTTACTCACTCTGAGTTCTCAAAAAGGGTTTCTTCACCCCGGGAAGTTAATTAAATACCATTTGGAGGCATTTAATGTTCGAGCAAAAACGGCTGATTTTCGACAAAAGAGATAACACCCCCCATTACGTCATGCTTCAGAAATGTGGAAAATGGTCCGTTTTCAAATGTTTTATTTTTGAACGTCAGTTCACATTTGTAGGTGGATCATCAGTGTTAGAGCTAAAATTAGCACGTTTAAAGTGATTTTCATGCTTCCAGGGGCTCTGAAAGTGAATTAAATACTATTTGGAGGCATTTAATGTTCAATCAAAAACAGCTGATTTTTGACAAAAGAGATAACACCCCCCCATTACGTCATGCTTCAGAAATGTGGAAAATGGTCAGTTTTCAAATGTTTTATTTTTGAACGTCAGTTCACATTTGTAGGTGGATCATCAGTGTTAGAGCTAAAATTAGCATGTTTAAAGTGGTTTTCATGCTTCCAGTGGCCCTAAACATAAGATTTATGGAATGGTTAAAAGTGCATGAAAATGGCCAATTTACTCACTCTGAGTTCTCAAAAAGGGTTTCTTCACCCAGGGAAATTAATTAAATACCATTTGGAGGCATTTAATGTTCGAGCAAAAACGGCTGATTTTCGACAAAAGAGATAACACCCCCCCATTACGTCATGCTTCAGAAATGTGGAAAATGGTCCGTTTTCAAATGTTTTATTTTTGAACGTCAGTTCACATTTGTAGGTGGATCATCAGTGTTAGAGCTAAAATTAGCATGTTTAAAGTGGTTTTCATGCTTCCAGTGGCCCTAAACATAAGATTTATGGAATGGTTAATAGTGCATGAAAATGGCCAATTTACTCACTCTGAGTTCTCAAAAAGGGTTTCTTCACCCAGGGAAGTTAATTAAATACCATTTGGAGGCATTTAATGTTCGAGCAAAAACGGCTGATTTTCGACAAAAGAGATAACACCCCCCCATTACGTCATGCTTCAGAAATGTGGAAAATGGTCCGTTTTCAAATGTTTTATTTTTGAACGTCAGTTCACATTTGTAGGTGGATCATCAGTGTTAGAGCTAAAATTAGCATGTTTAAAGTGATTTTCATGCTTCCAGGGGCTCAGGAAGTGAATTAAATACTATTTGGAGGCATTTAATGTTCAATCAAAAACAGCTGATTTTTGACAAAAGAGATAACACCCCCCCATTACGTCATGCTTCAGAAATGTGGACTATGGTCCGTTTTCAAATGTTTTATTTTTGAACGTCAGTTCACATTTGTAGGTGGATCATCAGTGTTAGAGCTAAAATTAGCATGTTTAAAGTGATTTTCATGCTACCAGGGGCTCGGGAAGTGAATTAAATACTATTTGGAGGCATTTCATGTTCAATCAAAAACAGCTGATTTTTGACAAAAGAGATAACACCCCCCCATTACGTCATGCTTCAGAAATGTGGAAAATGGTCCGTTTTCAAATGTTTTCTTTTTGAACGTCAGTTCACATTTGTAGGTGGATCATCAGTGTTAGAGCTAAAATTAGCATGTTTAAAGTGGTTTTCATGCTTCCAGGGGCCCTAAACACAAGATTTATGGAATAGTTAAAAGTGCATGAAAATGGCCAATTTACTCACTCTGAGTTCTCAAAAAGGGTTTCTTCACCCTGGGAAGTTAATTAAATACCATTTGGAGGCATTTAATGTTCGAGCAAAAACGGCTGATTTTCGACAAAAGAGATAACACCCCCCATTACGTCATGCATGAGAAATGTGGAAAATGGTCAGTTTTCAAATGTTTTCTTTTTGAACGTCAGTTCACATTTGTAGGTGGATCATCAGTGTTAGAGCTAAAATTAGCATGTTTAAAGTGATTTTCATGCTTCCAGGGGCCCTAAACACAAGATTTATGGAATGGTTAAAAGTGCATGAAAATGGCCAATTTACTCACTCTGAGTTCTCAAAAAGGGTTTCTTCACCCCGGGAAGTTAATTAAATACCATTTGGATGCATTTAATGTTCGAGCAAAAATGGCTGATTTTCGACAAAAGAGATAACACCCCCCATTACGTCATGCTTCAGAAATGTGGAAAATGGTCCGTTTTCAAATGTTTTATTTTTGAACGTCAGTTCACATTTGTAGGTGGATCATCAGTGTTAGAGCTAAAATTAGCATGTTTAAAGTGATGTTCATGCTCCCAGGGGCTCGGGAAGTGAATTAAATACTATTTGGAGGCATTTAATGTTCAAGCAAAAACGGCTGATTTTCGACAAAAGAGATAACACCCCCCCATTACGTCATGCTTCAGAAATGTGGAAAATGGTTCGTTTTCAAATGTTTTATTTTTGAACGTCAGTTCACATTTGTAGGTGGATCATCAGTGTTAGAGCTAAAATTAGCATGTTTAAAGTGATTTTCATGCTTCCAGGGGCCCTAAACACAAGATTTATGGAATGGTTAAAAGTGCATGAAAATGGCCAATTTACTCACTCTGAGTTCTCAAAAAGGGTTTCTTCACCCCGGGAAGTTAATTAAATACCATTTGGAGGCATTTAATGTTCGAGCAAAAACGGCTGATTTTCGACAAAAGAGATAACACCCCCCCATTACGTCATGCTTCAGAAATGTGGAAAATAGTCCGTTTTCAAATGTTTTATTTTTGAACGTCATTTCACATTTGTAGGTGGATCATCCGTGTTAGAGCTAAAATTAGCATGTTTAAAGTGATTTTCATGCTTCCAGGGGCTCAGGAAGTGAATTAAATACTATTTGGAGGCATTTAATGTTCAATCAAAAACAGCTGATTTTTGACAAAAGAGATAACACCCCCCATTACGTCATGCTTCAGAAATGTGGACAATGGTCCGTTTTCAAATGTTTTATTTTTGAACGTCAGTTCACATTTGTAGGTGGATCATCAGTGTTAGAGCTAAAATTAGCATGTTTAAAGTGATTTTCATGCTACCAGGGGCTCGGGAAGTGAATTAAATACTATTTGGAGGCATTTAATGTTCAATCAAAAACAGCTGATTTTTGACAAAAGAGATAACACCCCCCCATTACGTCATGCTTCAGAAATGTGGAAAATGGTCCGTTTTCAAATGTTTTCTTTTTGAACGTCAGTTCACGTTTGTAGGTGGATCATCAGTGTTAGAGCTAAAATTAGCATGTTTTAAGTGATTTTCATGCTTCCAGGGGCCCTAAACACAGGATTTATGGAATGGTTAAAAGTGCATGAAAATGGCCAATTTACTCACTCTGAGTTCTCAAAAAGGGTTTCTTCACCCCGGGAAGTTAATTAAATACCATTTGGAGGCATTTAATGTTCAAGCAAAAACGGCTGATTTTCGACAAAAGAGATAACACCCCCCCATTACGTCATGCTTCAGAAATCTGGAAAATGGTCCGTTTTCAAATGTTTTATTTTTGAACGTCAGTTCACATTTGTAGGTGTATCATCAGTGTTAGAGCTAAAATTAGCATGTTTAAAGTGATTTTCATGCTTCCAGGGTCTCGGGAAGTGAATTAAATACTATTTGGAGGCATTTAATGTTCAAGCAAAAACGGCTGATTTTCGACAAAAGAGATAACACCCCCCCATTACGTCATGCTTCAAAAATGTGGAAAATGGTCCGTTTTCAAATGTTTTATTTTTGAACGTCAGTTCACATTTGTAGGTGGATCATCAGTGTTAGAGCTAAAATTAGCATCTTTAAAGTGGTTTTCATGCTTCCAGGGGCCCTAAACACAAGATTTATGGAATGGTTAAAAGTGCATGAAAATGGCCAATTTACTCACTCTGAGTTCTCAAAAAGGGTTTCTTCACCCAGGGAAGTTAATTAAATACCATTTGGAGGCATTTAATGTTCGAGCAAAAACAGCTGATTTTCGACAAAAGAGATAACACCCCCCCCATTACGTCATGCTTCAGAAATGTGGAAAATGGTCCGTTTTCAAATGTTTTATTTTTGAACGTCAGTTCACATTTGTAGGTGGATCATCAGTGTTAGAGCTAAAATTAGCATGTTTAAAGTGATTTTCATGCTTCCAGGGGCTCGGGAAGTGAATTAAATACTATTTGGAGGCATTTAATTTTCAATCAAAAACAGCTGATTTTTGACAAAAGAGATAACACCCCCCCATTACGTCATGCTTCAGAAATGTGGAAAATGGTCAGTTTTCAAATGTTTTATTTTTGAACGTCAGTTCACATTTGTAGGTGGATCATCAGTGTTAGAGCTAAAATTAGCATGTTTAAAGTGATTTTCATGCTTCTAGGGGCCCTAAACACAAGATTTATGGAATGGTTAAAAGTGCATGAAAATGGCCAATTTACTCACTCTGAGTTCTCAAAAAGGGTTTCTTCACCCTGGGAAGTTAATTAAATACCATTTGGAGGCATTTAATGTTCGAGCAAAAACGGCTGATTTTCGACAAAAAAGATAACACCCCCCCCATTACGTCATGCTTGAGAAATGTGGAAAATGGTCCGTTTTCAAATGTTTTCTTTTTGAACGTCAGTTCACATTTGTAGGTGGATCATCAGTGTTAGAGCTAAAATTAGCATGTTTGAAGTGATTTTCATGCTTTCTGGGGCCCTAAACACAAGATTTATGGAATGGTTAAAAGTGCATGAAAATGGCCAATTTACTCACTCTGAGTTCTCAAAAAGGGTTTCTTCACCCCGGGAAGTTAATTAAATACCATTTGGAGGCATTTAATGTTCAAGCAAAAACGGCTGATTTTCGACAAAAGAGATAACACCCCCCCATTACGTCATGCTTCAGAAATGTGGAAAATGGTCCGTTTTCAAATGTTTTATTTTTGAACGTCAGTTCACATTTGTAGGTGGATCATCAGTGTTAGAGCTAAAATTAGCATGTTTAAAGTGATGTTCATGCTTCCAGGGGCTCGGGAAGTGAATTAAATACTATTTGGAGGCATTTAATGTTCAAGCAAAAACGGCTGATTTTCGACAAAAGAGATAACACCCCCCCATTACGTCATGCTTCAGAAATGTGGAAAATGGTTCGTTTTCAAATGTTTTATTTTTGAACGTCAGTTCACATTTGTAGGTGGATCATCAGTGTTAGAGCTAAAATTAGCATGTTTAAAGTGATTTTCATGCTTCCAGGGGCCCTAAACACAAGATTTATGGAATGGTTAAAAGTGCATGAAAATGGCCAATTTACTCACTCTGAGTTCTCAAAAAGGGTTTCTTCACCCCGGGAAGTTAATTAAATACCATTTGGAGGCATTTAATGTTCGAGCAAAAACGGCTGAATTTCAACAAAAGAGATAACACCCCCCCATTACGTCATGCTTCAGAAATGTGGAAAATGGTCCGTTTTCAAATGTTTTATTTTTGAACGTCAGTTCACATTTGTAGGTGGATCATCAGTGTTAGAGCTAAAATTAGCATGTTTAAAGTGAATTTCATGCTTCCAGGGTCTCGGGAAGTGAAATAAATACTATTTGGAGGCATTTAATGTTCAAGCAAAAACGGCTGATTTTCAACAAAAGAGATAACAACCCCCCATTACGTCATGCTTCAGAAATGTGGAAAATGGTCCGTTTTCAAATGTTTTATTTTTGAACATCAGTTCACATTTGTAGGTGGATCATCAGTGTTAGAGCTAAAATTAGCATGTTTAAAGTGGTTTTCATGCTTCCAGGGGCCCTAAACACAAGATTTATGGAATGGTTAAAAGTGCATGAAAATGGCCAATTTACTCACTCTGAGTTCTCAAAAAGGGTTTCTTCACCCAGGGAAGTTAATTAAATACCATTTGGAGGCATTTAATGTCCGAGCAAAAACGGATGATTTTCGACAAAAGAGATAACACCCCCCCCATTACGTCATGCTTCAGAAATGTGGAAAATGGTCCGTTTTCAAATGTTTTATTTTTGAACGTCAGTTCACATTTGTAGGTGGATCATCAGTGTTAGAGCTAAAATTAGCATGTTTAAAGTGATTTTCATGCTTCCAGGGGCTCAGGAAGTGAATTAAATACTATTTGGAGGCATTTAATGTTCAATCAAAAACAGCTGTTTTTTGACAAAAGAGATAACACCCCCCCATTACGTCATGCTTCAGAAATGTGGACAATGGTCCGTTTTCAAATGTTTTATTTTTGAACGCCAGTTCACATTTGTAGGTGGATCATCAGTGTTAGAGCTAAAATTAGCATGTTTAAAGTGATTTTCATGCTACCAGGGGCTCGGGACGAGAATAAAATACTATTTGGAGGCATTTAATGTTCAATCAAAAACAGCTGATTTTTGACAAAAGAGATAACACCCCCCCATTACGTCATGCTTCAGAAATGTGGAAAATGGTCCGTTTCCAAATGTTTTCTTTTTGAACGTCAGTTCACATTTGTAGGTGGATCATCAGTGTTAGAGCTAAAATTAGCATGTTTAAAGTGATTTTCATGCTTCCAGGGGCCCTAAACACAGGATTTATGGAATGGTTAAAAGTGCATGAAAATGGCCAATTTACTCACTCTGAGTTCTCAAAAAGGGTTTCTTCACCCCGGGAAGTTAATTAAATACCATTTGGAGGCATTTAATGTTCGAGCAAAAACAGCTGATTTTCGACAAAAGAGATAACACCCCCCCATTACGTCATGCTTCAGAAATCTGGAAAATGGTCCGTTTTCAAATGTTTTATTTTTGAACGTCAGTTCACATTTGTAGGTGGATCATCAGTGTTAGAGCTAAAATTAGCATGTTTAAAGTGATTTTCATGCTTCCAGGGGCTCGGGAAGTGAATTAAATACTATTTGGAGGCATTTAATTTTCAATCAAAAACAGCTGATTTTTGACAAAAGAGATAACACCCCCCCATTACGTCATGCTTCAGAAATGTGGAAAATGGTCCGTTTTCAAATGTTTTATTTTTGAACGTCAGTTCACATTTGTAGGTGGATCATCAGTGTTAGAGCTAAAATTAGCATGTTTAAAGTGATTTTCATGCTTCTAGGGGCCCTAAACACAAGATTTATGTATTGGTTAAAAGTGCATGAAAATGGCCAATTTACTCACTCTGAGTTCTCAAAAAGGGTTTCTTCACCCTGGGAAGTTAATTAAATACCATTTGGAGGCATTTAATGTTCGAGCAAAAACGGCTGATTTTCGACAAAAGAGATAACACCCCCCCATTACGTCATGCTTGAGAAATGTGGAAAATGGTCCGTTTTCAAATGTTTTCTTTTTGAACGTCAGTTCACATTTGTAGGTGGATCATCAGTGTTAGAGCTAAAATTAGCATGTTTGAAGTGATTTTCATGCTTCCTGGGGCCCTAAACACAAGATTTATGGAATGGTTAAAAGTGCATGAAAATGGCCAATTTACTCACTCTGAGTTCTCAAAAAGGGTTTCTTCACCCCGGGAAGTTAATTAAATACCATTTGGAGGCATTTAATGTTCGAGCAAAAACGGCTGATTTTCGACAAAAAAGATAACACCCCCCCATTACGTCATGCTTCAGAAATGTGGAAAATGGTCAGTTTTCAAATGTTTTATTTTTGAACGTCAGTTCACATTTGTAGGTGGATCATCAGTGTTAGAACTAAAATTAGCATGTTTAAAGTGATGTTCATGCTTCCAGGGGCTCGGGAAGTGAATTACATACTATTTGGAGGCATTTAATGTTCAAGCAAAAACGGCTGATTTTCGACAAAAGAGATAACACCCCCCCATTACGTCATGCTTCAGAAATGTGGAAAATGGTTCGTTTTCAAATGTTTTCTTTTTGAACGTCAGTTCACATTTGTAGGTGGATCATCAGTGTTAGAGCTAAAATTAGCATGTTTGAAGTGATTTTCATGCTTCCTGGGGCCCTAAACACAAGATTTATGGAATGGTTAAAAGTGCATGAAAATGGCCAATTTACTCACTCTGAGTTCTCAAAAAGGGTTTCTTCACCCCGGGAAGTTAATTAAATACCATTTGGAGGCATTTAATGTTCGAGCAAAAACGGCTGATTTCCGACAAAAAAGATAACACCCCCCCATTACGTCATGCTTCAGAAATGTGGAAAATGGTCCGTTTTCAAATGTTTTATTTTTGAACGTCAGTTCACATTTCTAGGTGGATCATCAGTGTTAGAGCTAAAATTAGCATGTTTAAAGTGATGTTCATGCTTCCAGGGGCTCTGGAAGTGAATTAAATACTATTTGGAGGCATTTAATGTTCAAGCAAAAACGGCTGATTTTCCACAAAAGAGATAACACCCCCCCATTACGTCATGCTTCAGAAATGTGGGAAATGGTTCGTTTTCAAATGTTTTATTTTTGAACGTCATTTCAAATTTGTAGGTGGATCATCAGTGTTAGAGCTAAAATTAGCATGTTTAAAGTGATTTTCATGCTTCCAGGGGCCCTAAACACAAGATTTATGGAATGGTTAAAAGTGCATGAAAATGGCCAATTTACTCACTCTGAGATCTCAAAAAGGGTTTCTTCACCTCGGGAAGTTAATTAAATACCATTTGGAGGCATTTAATGTTCGAGCAAAAACGGCTGATTTTCGACAAAAGAGATAACACCCCCCCATTACGTCATGCTTCAGAAATGTGGAAAATGGTTCGTTTTCAAATGTTTTATTTTTGAACGTCAGTTCACATTTGTAGGTGGATCATCAGTGTTAGAGCTAAAATTAGCATGTTTAAAGTGATTTTCATGCTTCCAGGGGCCCTAAACACAAGATTTATGGAATGGTTAAAAGTGCATGAAAATGGCCAATTTACTCACTCTGAGTTCTCAAAAAGGGTTTCTTCACCCCGGGAAGTTAATTAAATACCATTCGGAGGCATTTAATGTTCGAGCAAAAACGGCTGATTTTCGAAAAAAGAGATAACACCCCCCCATTACGTCATGCTTCAGAAATGTGGAAAATAGTCCGTTTTCAAATGTTTTATTTTTGAACGTCATTTCACATTTGTAGGTGGATCATCCGTGTTAGAGCTAAAATTAGCATGTTTAAAGTGATTTTCATGCTTCCAGGGGCTCGGGAAGTGAATTAAATACTATTTGGAGGCATTTAATGTTCAATCAAAAACAGCTGATTTTTGACAAAAGAGATAACACCCCCCCATTAAGTCATGCTTCAGAAATGTGGAAAATGGTCCGTTTTCAAATGTTTTCTTTTTGAACGTCAGTTCACATTTGTAGGTGGATCATCAGTGTTAGAGCTAAAATTAGCATGTTTAAAGTGATTTTCATGCTTCCAGGGGCCCTAAACACAAGATTTATGGAATGGTTAAAAGTGCATGAAAATGGCCAATTTACTCACTCTGAGTTCTCAAAAAGGGTTTCTTCACCCCGGGAAGTTAATTAAATACCATTTGGAGGCATTTAATGTTCGAGCAAAAACGGCTGATTTCCGACAAAAAAGATAACACCCCCCCATTACGTCATGCTTCAGAAATGTGGAAAATGGTCCGTTTTCAAATGTTTTATTTTTGAACGTCAGTTAACATTTCTAGGTGGATCATCAGTGTTAGAGCTAAAATTAGCATGTTTAAAGTGATGTTCATGCTTCCAGGGGCTCTGGAAGTGAATTAAATACTATTTGGAGGCATTTAATGTTCAAGCAAAAACGGCTGATTTTCGACAAAAGAGATAACACCCCCCCATTACGTCATGCTTCAGAAATGTGGGAAATGGTTCGTTTTCAAATGTTTTATTTTTGAACGTCAGTTCACATTTGTAGGTGGATCATCAGTGTTAGAGCTAAAATTAGCATGTTTAAAGTGATTTTCATGCTTCCAGGGGCCCTAAACACAAGATTTATGGAATGGTTAAAAGTGCATGAAAATGGCCAATTTACTCACTCTGAGTTCTCAAAAAGGGTTTCTTCACCCCGGGAAGTTAATTAAATACCATTCGGAGGCATTTAATGTTCGAGCAAAAACGGCTGATTTTCGACAAAAGAGATAACACCCCCCCATTACGTCATGCTTCAGAAATGTGGAAAATAGTCCGTTTTCAAATGTTTTATTTTTGAACGTCATTTCACATTTGTAGGTGGATCATCCGTGTTAGAGCTAAAATTAGCATGTTTAAAGTGATTTTCATGCTTCCAGGGGCTCGGGAAGTGAATTAAATACTATTTGGAGGCATTTAATGTTCAATCAAAAACAGCTGATTTTTGACAAAAGAGATAACACCCCCCCCATTACGTCATGCTTCAGAAATGTGGAAAATGGTCCGTTTTCAAATGTTTTCTTTTTGAACGTCAGTTCACATTTGTAGGTGGATCATCAGTGTTAGAGCTAAAATTAGCATGTTTAAAGTGATTTTCATGCTTCCAGGGGCCCTAAACACAAGATTTATGGAATGGTTAAAAGTGCATGAAAATGGCCAATTTACTCACTCTGAGTTCTCAAAAAGGGTTTCTTCACCCAGGGAAGTTAATTAAATACCATTTGGAGGCATTTAATGTCCGAGCAAAAACGGCTGATTTTCGACAAAAGAGATAACACCCCCCCATTACGTCATGCTTCAGAAATGTGGAAAATGGTCAGTTTTCAAATGTTTTATTTTTGAACGTCAGTTCACATTTGTAGGTGGATCATCAGTGTTAGAGCTAAAATTAGCATGTTTAAAGTGATTTTCATGCTTCCAGGGGCTCAGGAAGTGAATTAAATACTATTTGGAGGCATTTAATGTTCAATCAAAAACAGCTGATTTTTGACAAAAGAGATAACACCCCCCATTACGTCATGCTTCAGAAATGTGGACAATGGTCCGTTTTCAAATGTTTTATTTTTGAACGTCAGTTCACATTTGTAGGTGGATCATCAGTGTTAGAGCTAAAATTAGCATGTTTAAAGTGATTTTCATGCTACCAGGGGCTCGGGAAGTGAATTAAATACTATTTGGAGGCATTTAATGTTCAATCAAAAACAGCTGATTTTTGACAAAAGAGATAACACCCCCCCATTACGTCATGCTTCAGAAATGTGGAAAATGGTCCGTTTTCAAATGTTTTCTTTTTGAACGTCAGTTCACGTTTGTAGGTGGATCATCAGTGTTAGAGCTAAAATTAGCATGTTTGAAGTGATTTTCATGCTTCCTGGGGCCCTAAACACAAGATTTATGGAATGGTTAAAAGTGCATGAAAATGGCCAATTTACTCACTCTGAGTTCTCAAAAAGGGTTTCTTCACCCCGGGAAGTCAATTAAATACCATTTGGAGGCATTTAATGTTCGAGCAAAAACGGCTGATTTTCGACAAAAGAGATAACACCCCCCCATTACGTCATGCTTCAGAAATCTGGAAAATGGTCCGTTTTCAAATGTTTTATTTTTGAACGTCAGTTCACATTTGTAGGTGGATCATCAGTGTTAGAGCTAAAATTAGCATGTTTAAAGTGATTTTCATGCTTCCAGGGTCTCGGGAAGTGAATTAAATACTATTTGGAGGCATTTAATGTTCAAGCAAAAACGGCTGATTTTCGACAAAAGAGATAACACCCCCCCATTACATCATGCTTCAAAAATGTGGAAAATGGTCCGTTTTCAAATGTTTTATTTTTGAACGTCAGTTCACATTTGTAGGTGGATCATCAGTGTTAGAGCTAAAATTAGCATGTTTAAAGTGGTTTTCATGCTTCCAGGGGCCCTAAACACAAGATTTATGGAATGGTTAAAAGTGCATGAAAATGGCCAATTTACTCACTCTGAGTTCTCAAAAAGGGTTTCTTCACCCAGGGAAGTTAATTAAATACCATTTGGAGGCATTTAATGTTCGAGCAAAAACAGCTGATTTTCGACAAAAGAGATAACACCCCCCCATTACGTCATGCTTCAGAAATGTGGAAAATGGTCCGTTTTCAAATGTTTTATTTTTGAACGTCAGTTCACATTTGTAGGTGGATCATCAGTGTTAGAGCTAAAATTAGCATGTTTAAAGTGATTTTCATGCTTCCAGGGGCTCGGGAAGTGAATTAAATACTATTTGGAGGCATTTAATTTTCAATCAAAAACAGCTGATTTTTGACAAAAGAGATAACACCCCCCCATTACGTCATGCTTCAGAAATGTGGAAAATGGTCCGTTTTCAAATGTTTTATTTTTGAACGTCAGTTCACATTTGTAGGTGGATCATCAGTGTTAGAGCTAAAATGAGCATGTTTAAAGTGATTTTCATGCTTCTAGGGGCCCTAAACACAAGATTTATGTAATGGTTAAAAGTGCATGAAAATGGCCAATTTACTCACTCTGAGTTCTCAAAAAGGGTTTCTTCACCCCGGGAAGTTAATTAAATACCATTTGGAGGCATTTAATGTTCGAGCAAAAACGGCTGATTTTCTACAAAAAAGATAACACCCCCCCATTACGTCATGCTTCAGAAATGTGGAAAATGGTCCGTTTTCAAATGTTTTATTTTTGAACGTCAGTTCACATTTGTAGGTGGATCATCAGTGTTAGAGCTAAAATTAGCATGTTTAAAGTGATGTTCATGCTTCCAGGGGCTCGGGAAGTGAATTAAATACTATTTGGAGGCATTTAATGTTCAAGCAAAAACGGCTGATTTTCGACAAAAGAGATAACACCCCCCCATTACGTCATGCTTCAGAAATGTGGAAAATGGTTCGTTTTCAAATGTTTTCTTTTTGAACGTCAGTTCACATTTGTAGGTGGATCATCAGTGTTAGAGCTAAAATTAGCATGTTTGAAGTGATTTTCATGCTTCCTGGGGCCCTAAACACAAGATTTATGGAATGGTTAAAAGTGCATGAAAATGGCCAATTTACTCACTCTGAGTTCTCAAAAAGGGTTTCTTCACCCCGGGAAGTTAATTAAATACCATTTGGAGGCATTTAATGTTCGAGCAAAAACGGCTGATTTTCGACAAAAAAGATAACACCCCCCCATTACGTCATGCTTCAGAAATGTGGAAAATGGTCCGTTTTCAAATGTTTTATTTTTGAACGTCAGTTCACATTTGTAGGTGGATCATCAGTGTTAGAGCTAAAATTAGCATGTTTAAAGTGATGTTCATGCTTCCAGGGGCTCGGGAAGTGAATTAAATACTATTTGGAGGCATTTAATGTTCAAGCAAAAACGGCTGATTTTCGACAAAAGAGATAACACCCCCCCATTACGTCATGCTTCAGAAATGTGGAAAATGGTTCGTTTTCAAATGTTTTATTTTTGAACGTCAGTTCACATTTGTAGGTGGATCATCAGTGTTAGAGCTAAAATTAGCATGTTTAAAGTGATTTTCATGCTTCCAGGGGCCCTAAACACAAGATTTATGGAATGGTTAAAAGTGCATGAAAATGGCCAATTTACTCACTCTGAGTTCTCAAAAAGGGTTTCTTCACCTCGGGAAGTTAATTAAATACCATTTGGAGGCATTTAATGTTCGAGCAAAAACGGCTGATTTTCGACAAAAGAGATAACACCCCCCCATTACGTCATGCTTCAGAAATGTGGAAAATGGTCCGTTTTCAAATGTTTTATTTTTGAACGTCAGTTCACATTTGTAGGTGGATCATCAGTGTTAGAGCTAAAATTAGCATGTTTAAAGTGATTTTCATGCTTCCAGGGGCTCGGGAAGTGAATTAAATACTATTTGGAGGCATTTAATGTTCAATCAAAAACAGCTGATTTTTGACAAAAGAGATAACACCCCCCCATTACGTCATGCTTCAGAAATGTGGAAAATGGTCCGTTTTCAAATGTTTTCTTTTTGAACGTCAGTTCACATTTGTAGGTGGATTATCAGTGTTAGAGCTAAAATTAGCATGTTTAAAGTGATTTTCATGCTTCCAGGGGCCCTAAACACAAGATTTATGGAATGGTTAAAAGTGCATGAAAATGGCCAATTTACTCACTCTGAGTTCTCAAAAAGGGTGTCTTCACCCCTGGAAGTTAATTAAATACCATTCGGAGGCATTTAATGTTCGAGCAAAAACGGCTGATTTTCGACAAAAGAGATAACACCCCCCCCATTACGTCATGCTTCAGAAATGTGGAAAATAGTCCGTTTTCAAATGTTTTATTTTTGAACGTCATTTCACATTTGTAGGTGGATCATCCGTGTTAGAGCTAAAATTAGCATGTTTAAAGTGATTTTCATGCTTCCAGGGGCTCGGGAAGTGAATTAAATACTATTTGGAGGCATTTAATGTTCAATCAAAAACAGCTGATTTTTGACAAAAGAGATAACACCCCCCCATTACGTCATGCTTCAGAAATGTGGAAAATGGTCCGTTTTCAAATGTTTTCTTTTTGAACGTCAGTTCACATTTGTAGGTGGATCATCAGTGTTAGAGCTAAAATTAGCATGTTTAAAGTGATTTTCATGCTTCCAGGGGCCCTAAACACAAGATTTATGGAATGGTTAAAAGTGCATGAAAATGGCCAATTTACTCACTCTGAGTTCTCAAAAAGGGTTTCTTCACCCCGGGAAGTTAATTAAATACCATTTGGAGGCATTTAATGTTCGAGCAAAAACGGCTGATTTCCGACAAAAAAGATAACACCCCCCCATTACGTCATGCTTCAGAAATGTGGAAAATGGTCCGTTTTCAAATGTTTTATTTTTGAACGTCAGTTAACATTTCTAGGTGGATCATCAGTGTTAGAGCTAAAATTAGCATGTTTAAAGTGATGTTCATGCTTCCAGGGGCTCTGGAAGTGAATTAAATACTATTTGGAGGCATTTAATGTTCAAGCAAAAACGGCTGATTTTCGACAAAAGAGATAACACCCCCCCATTACGTCATGCTTCAGAAATGTGGGAAATGGTTCGTTTTCAAATGTTTTATTTTTGAACGTCAGTTCACATTTGTAGGTGGATCATCAGTGTTAGAGCTAAAATTAGCATGTTTAAAGTGATTTTCATGCTTCCAGGGGCCCTAAACACAAGATTTATGGAATGGTTAAAAGTGCATGAAAATGGCCAATTTACTCACTCTGAGTTCTCAAAAAGGGTTTCTTCACCCCGGGAAGTTAATTAAATACCATTCGGAGGCATTTAATGTTCGAGCAAAAACGGCTGATTTTCGACAAAAGAGATAACACCCCCCCATTACGTCATGCTTCAGAAATGTGGAAAATAGTCCGTTTTCAAATGTTTTATTTTTGAACGTCATTTCACATTTGTAGGTGGATCATCCGTGTTAGAGCTAAAATTAGCATGTTTAAAGTGATTTTCATGCTTCCAGGGGCTCGGGAAGTGAATTAAATACTATTTGGAGGCATTTAATGTTCAATCAAAAACAGCTGATTTTTGACAAAAGAGATAACACCCCCCCCATTACGTCATGCTTCAGAAATGTGGAAAATGGTCCGTTTTCAAATGTTTTCTTTTTGAACGTCAGTTCACATTTGTAGGTGGATCATCAGTGTTAGAGCTAAAATTAGCATGTTTAAAGTGATTTTCATGCTTCCAGGGGCCCTAAACACAAGATTTATGGAATGGTTAAAAGTGCATGAAAATGGCCAATTTACTCACTCTGAGTTCTCAAAAAGGGTTTCTTCACCCAGGGAAGTTAATTAAATACCATTTGGAGGCATTTAATGTCCGAGCAAAAACGGCTGATTTTCGACAAAAGAGATAACACCCCCCCATTACGTCATGCTTCAGAAATGTGGAAAATGGTCAGTTTTCAAATGTTTTATTTTTTAACGTCAGTTCACATTTGTAGGTGGATCATCAGTGTTAGAGCTAAAATTAGCATGTTTAAAGTGATTTTCATGCTTCCAGGGGCTCAGGAAGTGAATTAAATACTATTTGGAGGCATTTAATGTTCAATCAGAAACAGCTGATTTTTGACAAAAGAGATAACACCCCCCATTACGTCATGCTTCAGAAATGTGGACAATGGTCCGTTTTCAAATGTTTTATTTTTGAACGTCAGTTCACATTTGTAGGTGGATCATCAGTGTTAGAGCTAAAATTAGCATGTTTAAAGTGATTTTCATGCTACCAGGGGCTCGGGAAGTGAATTAAATACTATTTGGAGGCATTTAATGTTCAATCAAAAACAGCTGATTTTTGACAAAAGAGATAACACCCCCCCATTACGTCATGCTTCAGAAATGTGGAAAATGGTCCGTTTTCAAATGTTTTCTTTTTGAACGTCAGTTCACGTTTGTAGGTGGATCATCAGTGTTAGAGCTAAAATTAGCATGTTTGAAGTGATTTTCATGCTTCCTGGGGCCCTAAACACAAGATTTATGGAATGGTTAAAAGTGCATGAAAATGGCCAATTTACTCACTCTGAGTTCTCAAAAAGGGTTTCTTCACCCCGGGAAGTCAATTAAATACCATTTGGAGGCATTTAATGTTCGAGCAAAAACGGCTGATTTTCGACAAAAGAGATAACACCCCCCCATTACGTCATGCTTCAGAAATCTGGAAAATGGTCCGTTTTCAAATGTTTTATTTTTGAACGTCAGTTCACATTTGTAGGTGGATCATCAGTGTTAGAGCTAAAATTAGCATGTTTAAAGTGATTTTCATGCTTCCAGGGTCTCGGGAAGTGAATTAAATACTATTTGGAGGCATTTAATGTTCAAGCAAAAACGGCTGATTTTCGACAAAAGAGATAACACCCCCCATTACATCATGCTTCAAAAATGTGGAAAATGGTCCGTTTTCAAATGTTTTATTTTTGAACGTCAGTTCACATTTGTAGGTGGATCATCAGTGTTAGAGCTAAAATTAGCATGTTTAAAGTGGTTTTCATGCTTCCAGGGGCCCTAAACACAAGATTTATGGAATGGTTAAAAGTGCATGAAAATGGCCAATTTACTCACTCTGAGTTCTCAAAAAGGGTTTCTTCACCCAGGGAAGTTAATTAAATACCATTTGGAGGCATTTAATGTTCGAGCAAAAACAGCTGATTTTCGACAAAAGAGATAACACCCCCCCATTACGTCATGCTTCAGAAATGTGGAAAATGGTCCGTTTTCAAATGTTTTATTTTTGAACGTCAGTTCACATTTGTAGGTGGATCATCAGTGTTAGAGCTAAAATTAGCATGTTTAAAGTGATTTTCATGCTTCCAGGGGCTCGGGAAGTGAATTAAATACTATTTGGAGGCATTTAATTTTCAATCAAAAACAGCTGATTTTTGACAAAAGAGATAACACCCCCCCATTACGTCATGCTTCAGAAATGTGGAAAATGGTCCGTTTTCAAATGTTTTATTTTTGAACGTCAGTTCACATTTGTAGGTGGATCATCAGTGTTAGAGCTAAAATGAGCATGTTTAAAGTGATTTTCATGCTTCTAGGGGCCCTAAACACAAGATTTATGTAATGGTTAAAAGTGCATGAAAATGGCCAATTTACTCACTCTGAGTTCTCAAAAAGGGTTTCTTCACCCCGGGAAGTTAATTAAATACCATTTGGAGGCATTTAATGTTCGAGCAAAAACGGCTGATTTTCTACAAAAAAGATAACACCCCCCCATTACGTCATGCTTCAGAAATGTGGAAAATGGTCCGTTTTCAAATGTTTTATTTTTGAACGTCAGTTCACATTTGTAGGTGGATCATCAGTGTTAGAGCTAAAATTAGCATGTTTAAAGTGATGTTCATGCTTCCAGGGGCTCGGGAAGTGAATTAAATACTATTTGGAGGCATTTAATGTTCAAGCAAAAACGGCTGATTTTCGACAAAAGAGATAACACCCCCCCATTACGTCATGCTTCAGAAATGTGGAAAATGGTTCGTTTTCAAATGTTTTCTTTTTGAACGTCAGTTCACATTTGTAGGTGGATCATCAGTGTTAGAGCTAAAATTAGCATGTTTGAAGTGATTTTCATGCTTCCTGGGGCCCTAAACACAAGATTTATGGAATGGTTAAAAGTGCATGAAAATGGCCAATTTACTCACTCTGAGTTCTCAAAAAGGGTTTCTTCACCCCGGGAAGTTAATTAAATACCATTTGGAGGCATTTAATGTTCGAGCAAAAACGGCTGATTTTCGACAAAAAAGATAACACCCCCCCATTACGTCATGCTTCAGAAATGTGGAAAATGGTCCGTTTTCAAATGTTTTATTTTTGAACGTCAGTTCACATTTGTAGGTGGATCATCAGTGTTAGAGCTAAAATTAGCATGTTTAAAGTGATGTTCATGCTTCCAGGGGCTCGGGAAGTGAATTAAATACTATTTGGAGGCATTTAATGTTCAAGCAAAAACGGCTGATTTTCGACAAAAGAGATAACACCCCCCCATTACGTCATGCTTCAGAAATGTGGAAAATGGTTCGTTTTCAAATGTTTTATTTTTGAACGTCAGTTCACATTTGTAGGTGGATCATCAGTGTTAGAGCTAAAATTAGCATGTTTAAAGTGATTTTCATGCTTCCAGGGGCCCTAAACACAAGATTTATGGAATGGTTAAAAGTGCATGAAAATGGCCAATTTACTCACTCTGAGTTCTCAAAAAGGGTTTCTTCACCTCGGGAAGTTAATTAAATACCATTTGGAGGCATTTAATGTTCGAGCAAAAACGGCTGATTTTCGACAAAAGAGATAACACCCCCCCATTACGTCATGCTTCAGAAATGTGGAAAATGGTCCGTTTTCAAATGTTTTATTTTTGAACGTCAGTTCACATTTGTAGGTGGATCATCAGTGTTAGAGCTAAAATTAGCATGTTTAAAGTGATTTTCATGCTTCCAGGGGCTCGGGAAGTGAATTAAATACTATTTGGAGGCATTTAATGTTCAATCAAAAACAGCTGATTTTTGACAAAAGAGATAACACCCCCCCATTACGTCATGCTTCAGAAATGTGGAAAATGGTCCGTTTTCAAATGTTTTCTTTTTGAACGTCAGTTCACATTTGTAGGTGGATTATCAGTGTTAGAGCTAAAATTAGCATGTTTAAAGTGATTTTCATGCTTCCAGGGGCCCTAAACACAAGATTTATGGAATGGTTAAAAGTGCATGAAAATGGCCAATTTACTCACTCTGAGTTCTCAAAAAGGGTTTCTTCACCCCGGGAAGTTAATTAAATACCATTTGGAGGCATTTAATGTTCGAGCAAAAACGGCTGATTTTCGACAAAAGAGATAACACCCCCCCCATTACGTCATGCTTCAGAAATGTGGAAAATGGTCCGTTTTCAAATGTTTTATTTTTGAACGTCAGTTCACATTTGTAGGTGGATCATCAGTGTTAGAGCTAAAATTAGCATGTTTAAAGTGATTTTCATGCTTCCAGGGTCTCGGGAAGTGAATTAAATACTATTTGGAGGCATTTAATGTTCAAGCAAAAACGGCTGATTTTCAACAAAAGAGATAACAACCCCCCATTACGTCATGCTTCAGAAATGTGGAAAATGGTCCGTTTTCAAATGTTTTATTTTTGAACATCAGTTCACATTTGTAGGTGGATCATCAGTGTTAGAGCTAAAATTAGCATGTTTAAAGTGGTTTTCATGCTTCCAGGGGCCCTAAACACAAGATTTATGGAATGGTTAAAAGTGCATGAAAATGGCCAATTTACTCACTCTGAGTTCTCAAAAAGGGTTTCTTCACCCAGGGAAGTTAATTAAATACCATTTGGAGGCATTTAATGTCCGAGCAAAAACGGCTGATTTTCGACAAAAGAGATAACACCCCCCCATTACGTCATGCTTCAGAAATGTGGAAAATGGTCCGTTTTCAAATGTTTTATTTTTGAACGTCAGTTCACATTTGTAGGTGGATCATCAGTGTTAGAGCTAAAATTAGCATGTTTAAAGTGATTTTCATGCTTCCAGGGGCTCAGGAAGTGAATTAAATACTATTTGGAGGCATTTAATGTTCAATCAAAAACAGCTGATTTTTGACAAAAGAGATAACACCCCCCCCATTACGTCATGCTTCAGAAATGTGGACAATGGTCCATTTTCAAATGTTTTATTTTTGAACGTCAGTTCACATATGTAGGTGGATCATCAGTGTTAGAGCTAAAATTAGCATGTTTAAAGTGATTTTCATGCTACCAGGGGCTCGGGAAGTGAATAAAATACTATTTGGAAGCATTTAATGTTCAATCAAAAACAGCTGATTTTTGACAAAAGAGATAACACCCCCCCCCCATTACGTCATGCTTCAGAAATGTGGAAAATGGTCCGTTTTCAAATGTTTTCTTTTTGAACGTCAGTTCACATTTGTAGGTGGATCATCAGTGTTAGAGCTAAAATTAGCATGTTTAAAGTGATTTTCATGCTTCCAGGGGCTCAGGAAGTGAATTAAATACTATTTGGAGGCATTTAATGTTCAATCAAAAACAGCTGATTTTTGACAAAAGAGATAACACCCCCCATTACGTCATGCTTCAGAAATGTGGACAATGGTCCGTTTTCAAATGTTTTATTTTTGAACGTCAGTTCACATTTGTAGGTGGATCATCAGTGTTAGAGCTAAAATTAGCATGTTTAAAGTGATTTTCATGCTACCAGGGGCTCGGGAAGTGAATTAAATACTATTTGGAGGCATTTAATGTTCAATCAAAAACAGCTGATTTTTGACAAAAGAGATAACACCCCCCCATTACGTCATGCTTCAGAAATGTGGAAAATGGTCCGTTTTCAAATGTTTTCTTTTTGAACGTCAGTTCACGTTTGTAGGTGGATCATCAGTGTTAGAGCTAAAATTAGCATGTTTGAAGTGATTTTCATGCTTCCTGGGGCCCTAAACACAAGATTTATGGAATGGTTAAAAGTGCATGAAAATGGCCAATTTACTCACTCTGAGTTCTCAAAAAGGGTTTCTTCACCCCGGGAAGTCAATTAAATACCATTTGGAGGCATTTAATGTTCGAGCAAAAACGGCTGATTTTCGACAAAAGAGATAACACCCCCCCATTACGTCATGCTTCAGAAATCTGGAAAATGGTCCGTTTTCAAATGTTTTATTTTTGAACGTCAGTTCACATTTGTAGGTGGATCATCAGTGTTAGAGCTAAAATTAGCATGTTTAAAGTGATTTTCATGCTTCCAGGGTCTCGGGAAGTGAATTAAATACTATTTGGAGGCATTTAATGTTCGAGCAAAAACAGCTGATTTTCGACAAAAGAGATAACACCCCCCCATTACGTCATGCTTCAGAAATGTGGAAAATGGTCCGTTTTCAAATGTTTTATTTTTGAACGTCATTTCACATTTGTAGGTGGATCATCAGTGTTAGAGCTAAAATTAGCATGTTTAAAGTGATTTTCATGCTTCCAGGGGCTCGGGAAGTGAATTAAATACTATTTGGAGGCATTTAATTTTCAATCAAAAACAGCTGATTTTTGACAAAAGAGATAACACCCCCCCATTACGTCATGCTTCAGAAATGTGGAAAATGGTCCGTTTTCAAATGTTTTATTTTTGAACGTCAGTTCACATTTGTAGGTGGATCATCAGTGTTAGAGCTAAAATGAGCATGTTTAAAGTGATTTTCATGCTTCTAGGGGCCCTAAACACAAGATTTATGTAATGGTTAAAAGTGCATGAAAATGGCCAATTTACTCACTCTGAGTTCTCAAAAAGGGTTTCTTCACCCCGGGAAGTTAATTAAATACCATTTGGAGGCATTTAATGTTCGAGCAAAAACGGCTGATTTTCTACAAAAAAGATAACACCCCCCCATTACGTCATGCTTCAGAAATGTGGAAAATGGTCCGTTTTCAAATGTTTTATTTTTGAACGTCAGTTCACATTTGTAGGTGGATCATCAGTGTTAGAGCTAAAATTAGCATGTTTAAAGTGATGTTCATGCTTCCAGGGGCTCGGGAAGTGAATTAAATACTATTTGGAGGCATTTAATGTTCAAGCAAAAACGGCTGATTTTCGACAAAAGAGATAACACCCCCCCATTACGTCATGCTTCAGAAATGTGGAAAATGGTTCGTTTTCAAATGTTTTCTTTTTGAACGTCAGTTCACATTTGTAGGTGGATCATCAGTGTTAGAGCTAAAATTAGCATGTTTGAAGTGATTTTCATGCTTCCTGGGGCCCTAAACACAAGATTTATGGAATGGTTAAAAGTGCATGAAAATGGCCAATTTACTCACTCTGAGTTCTCAAAAAGGGTTTCTTCACCCCGGGAAGTTAATTAAATACCATTTGGAGGCATTTAATGTTCGAGCAAAAACGGCTGATTTTCGACAAAAAAGATAACACCCCCCCATTACGTCATGCTTCAGAAATGTGGAAAATGGTCCGTTTTCAAATGTTTTATTTTTGAACGTCAGTTCACATTTGTAGGTGGATCATCAGTGTTAGAGCTAAAATTAGCATGTTTAAAGTGATGTTCATGCTTCCAGGGGCTCGGGAAGTGAATTAAATACTATTTGGAGGCATTTAATGTTCAAGCAAAAACGGCTGATTTTCGACAAAAGAGATAACACCCCCCCATTACGTCATGCTTCAGAAATGTGGAAAATGGTTCGTTTTCAAATGTTTTATTTTTGAACGTCAGTTCACATTTGTAGGTGGATCATCAGTGTTAGAGCTAAAATTAGCATGTTTAAAGTGATTTTCATGCTTCCAGGGGCCCTAAACACAAGATTTATGGAATGGTTAAAAGTGCATGAAAATGGCTAATTTACTCACTCTGAGTTCTCAAAAAGGGTTTCTTCACCTCGGGAAGTTAATTAAATACCATTTGGAGGCATTTAATGTTCGAGCAAAAACGGCTGATTTTCGACAAAAGAGATAACACCCCCCCATTACGTCATGCTTCAGAAATGTGGAAAATGGTCCGTTTTCAAATGTTTTATTTTTGAACGTCAGTTCACATTTGTAGGTGGATCATCAGTGTTAGAGCTAAAATTAGCATGTTTAAAGTGATTTTCATGCTTCCAGGGGCTCGGGAAGTGAATTAAATACTATTTGGAGGCATTTAATGTTCAATCAAAAACAGCTGATTTTTGACAAAAGAGATAACACCCCCCCATTACGTCATGCTTCAGAAATGTGGAAAATGGTCCGTTTTCAAATGTTTTCTTTTTGAACGTCAGTTCACATTTGTAGGTGGATTATCAGTGTTAGAGCTAAAATTAGCATGTTTAAAGTGATTTTCATGCTTCCAGGGGCCCTAAACACAAGATTTATGGAATGGTTAAAAGTGCATGAAAATGGCCAATTTACTCACTCTGAGTTCTCAAAAAGGGTTTCTTCACCCCGGGAAGTTAATTAAATACCATTTGGAGGCATTTAATGTTCGAGCAAAAACGGCTGATTTTCGACAAAAGAGATAACACCCCCCCCATTACGTCATGCTTCAGAAATGTGGAAAATGGTCCGTTTTCAAATGTTTTATTTTTGAACGTCAGTTCACATTTGTAGGTGGATCATCAGTGTTAGAGCTAAAATTAGCATGTTTAAAGTGATTTTCATGCTTCCAGGGTCTCGGGAAGTGAATTAAATACTATTTGGAGGCATTTAATGTTCAAGCAAAAACGGCTGATTTTCAACAAAAGAGATAACAACCCCCCATTACGTCATGCTTCAGAAATGTGGAAAATGGTCCGTTTTCAAATGTTTTATTTTTGAACATCAGTTCACATTTGTAGGTGGATCATCAGTGTTAGAGCTAAAATTAGCATGTTTAAAGTGGTTTTCATGCTTCCAGGGGCCCTAAACACAAGATTTATGGAATGGTTAAAAGTGCATGAAAATGGCCAATTTACTCACTCTGAGTTCTCAAAAAGGGTTTCTTCACCCAGGGAAGTTAATTAAATACCATTTGGAGGCATTTAATGTCCGAGCAAAAACGGCTGATTTTCGACAAAAGAGATAACACCCCCCCATTACGTCATGCTTCAGAAATGTGGAAAATGGTCCGTTTTCAAATGTTTTATTTTTGAACGTCAGTTCACATTTGTAGGTGGATCATCAGTGTTAGAGCTAAAATTAGCATGTTTAAAGTGATTTTCATGCTTCCAGGGGCTCAGGAAGTGAATTAAATACTATTTGGAGGCATTTAATGTTCAATCAAAAACAGCTGATTTTTGACAAAAGAGATAACACCCCCCCCATTACGTCATTCTTCAGAAATGTGGACAATGGTCCGTTTTCAAATGTTTTATTTTTGAACGTCAGTTCACATATGTAGGTGGATCATCAGTGTTAGAGCTAAAATTAGCATGTTTAAAGTGATTTTCATGCTACCAGGGGCTCGGGAAGTGAATAAAATACTATTTGGAAGCATTTAATGTTCAATCAAAAACAGCTGATTTTTGACAAAAGAGATAACACCCCCCCCCATTACGTCATGCTTCAGAAATGTGGAAAATGGTCCGTTTTCAAATGTTTTCTTTTTGAACGTCAGTTCACATTTGTAGGTGGATCATCAGTGTTAGAGCTAAAATTAGCATGTTTAAAGTGATTTTCATGCTTCCAGGGGCCCTAAACACAGGATTTATGGAATGGTTAAAAGTGCATGAAAATGGCCAATTTACTCACTCTGAGTTCTCAAAAAGGGTTTCTTCACCCCGGGAAGTTAATTAAATACCATTTGGAGGCATTTAATGTTCGAGCAAAAACGGCTGATTTTCGACAAAAGAGATAACACCCCCCATTACGTCATGCTTCAGAAATGTGGAAAATGGTCCGTTTTCAAATGTTTTATTTTTGAACGTCAGTTCACATTTGTAGGTGGATCATCAGTGTTAGAGCTAAAATTAGCATGTTTAAAGTGATTTTCATGCTTCCAGGGTCTCGGGAAGTGAATTAAATACTATTTGGAGGCATTTAATGTTCAAGCAAAAACGGCTGATTTTTGACAAAAGAGATAACACCCCCCCCCATTACGTCATGCTTCAAAAATGTGGAAAATGGTCCGTTTTCAAATGTTTCATTTTTGAACGTCAGTTCACATTTGTAGGTGGATCATCAGTGTTAGAGCTAAAATTAGCATGTTTAAAGTGGTTTTCATTCTTCAAGGGGCCCTAAACACAAGATTTATGGAATGGTTAAAAGTGCATGAAAATGGCCAATTTACTCACTCTGAGTTCTCAAAAAGGGTTTCTTCACCCAGGGAAGTTAATTAAATACCATTTGGAGGCATTTAATGTTCGAGCAAAAACAGCTAATTTTCGACAAAAGAGATAACACCCCCCCATTACGTCATGCTTCAGAAATGTGGAAAATGGTCCGTTTTCAAATGTTTTATTTTTGAACGTCAGTTCACATTTGTAGGTGGATCATCAGTGTTAGAGCTAAAATTAGCATGTTTAAAGTGATTTTCATGCTTCCAGGGGCTCGGGAAGTGAATTAAATACTATTTGGAGGCATTTAATTTTCAATCAAAAACAGCTGATTTTTGACAAAAGAGATAACACCCCCCCCCCCATTACGTCATGCTTCAGAAATGTGGAAAATGGTCCGTTTTCAAATGTTTTCTTTTTGAACGTCAGTTCTCATTTGTAGGTGGATCATCAGTGTTAGAGCTAAAATTAGCATGTTTAAAGTGATTTTCATGCTTCCTAGGGGCCCTAAACACAAGATTTATGGAATGGTTAAAAGTGCATGAAAATGGCCAATTTACTCACTCTGAGTTCTCAAAAAGGGTTTATTCACCCCGGGAAGTTAATGAAATACCATTTGGAGGCATTTAATGTTCGAGCAAAAACGGCTAATTTTCGACAAAAGACATAACACCCCCCCCATTACGTCATGCTTCAGAAATGTGGAAAATGGTCCGTTTTCAAATGTTTTATTTTTGAACGTCAGTTCACATTTGTAGGTGGATCATCAGTGTTAGAGCTAAAATTAGCATGTTTAAAGTGATTTTCATGCTTCCAGGGTCTCGGGAAGTGAATTAAATACTATTTGGAGGCATTTAATGGTCAAGCAAAAACGGCTGATTTTCAACAAAAGAGATAACACCCCCCCATTACGTCATGCTTCAGAAATGTGGAAAATGGTCCGTTTTCAAATGTTTTATTTTTGAACGTCAGTTCACATTTGTAGGTGGATCATCAGTGTTAGAGCTAAAATTAGCATGTTTAAAGTGGTTTTCATGCTTCCAGGGGCCCTAAACACAAGATTTATGGAATGGTTAAAAGTGCATGAAAATGGCCAATTTGCTCACTCTGAGTTCTCAAAAAGGGTTTCATCACCCAGGGAAGTTAATTAAATACCATTTGGAGGCATTTAATGTTCGAGCAAAAACGGCTGATTTTCGACAAAAGAGATAACACCCCCCCATTACGTCATGCTTCAGAAATGTGGAAAATGGTCCGTTTTCAAATGTTTTATTTTTGAACGTCAGTTCACATTTGTAGGTGGATCATCAGTGTTAGAGCTAAAAATAGCATGTTTAAAGTGATTTTCATGCTTCCAGTGGCTCGGGAAGTGAATTAAATACTATTTGGAGGCATTTAATTTTCAATCAAAAACAGCTGATTTTTGACAAAAGAGATAACACCCCCCCATTACATCATGCTTCAGAAATGTGGAAAATGGTCCGTTTTCAAATGTTTTATTTTTGAACGTCAGTTCACATTTGTAGGTGGATCATCAGTGTTAGAGCTAAAATTAGCATGTTTAAAGTGATTTTCATGCTTCCAGGGGCTCGGGAAGTGAATTAAATACTATTTGGAGGCATTTAATGTTCAATCAAAAACAGCTGATTTTTGACAAAAGAGATAACACCCCCCCATTTCGTCATGCTTCAGAAATGTGGAAAATGGTCCGTTTTCAAATGTTTTTTTTTTTGAACGTCAGTTCACATTTGTAGGTGGATCATCAGTGTTAGAGCTAAAATTAGCATGTTTAAAGTGATTTTCATGCTTCCAGGGGCTCGGGAAGTGAATTAAATACTATTTGGAGGCATTTAATGTTCAATCAAAAACAGCTGATTTTTGACAAAAGAGATAACACCCCCCCATTTCGTCATGCTTCAGAAATGTGGAAAATGGTCCGTTTTCAAATGTTTTTTTTTTTAACGTCAGTTCACATTTGTAGGTGGATCATCAGTGTTAGAGCTAAAATTAGCATGTTTAAAGTGATTTTCATGCTTCCAGGGGCCCTAAACACAAGATTTATGGAATGGTTAAAAGTGCATGAAAATGGCCAATTTACTCACTCTGAGTTCTCAAAAAGGTTTTCTTCACCCCGGGAAGTTAATTAAATACCATTTGGAGGCATTTAATGTTCGAGCAAAAACGGCTGATTTTCGACAAAAGAGATAACACCCCCCCATTACGTCATGCTTCAGAAATCTGGAAAATGGTCCGTTTTCAAATGTTTTATTTTTGAACGTCAGTTCACATTTGTAGGTGGATCATCAGTGTTAGAGCTAAAATTAGCATGTTTAAAGTGATTTTCATGCTTCCAGGGTCTCGGGAAGTGAATTAAATACTATTTGGAGGCATTTAATGTTCAAGCAAAAACGGCTGATTTTCGACAAAAGAGATAACACCCCCCCATTACGTCATGCTTCAAAAATGTGGAAAATGGTCCGTTTTCAAATGTTTTTTTTTTTAACGTCAGTTCACATTTGTAGGTGGATCATCAGTGTTAGAGCTAAAATTAGCATGTTTAAAGTGATTTTCATGCTTCCAGGGGCCCTAAACACAAGATTTATGGAATGGTTAAAAGTGCATGAAAATGGCCAATTTACTCACTCTGAGTTCTCAAAAAGGGTTTTTTCACCCAGGGAAGTTAATTAAATACCATTTGGAGGCATTTAATGTTCGAGCAAAAACGGCTGATTTTCGACAAAAGAGATAACACCCCCCCATTACGTCATGCTTCAGAAATGTGGAAAATAGTCAGTTTTCAAATGTTTTATTTTTGAACGTCATTTCACATTTGTAGGTGGATCATCCGTGTTAGAGCTAAAATTAGCATGTTTAAAGTGATTTTCATGCTTCCAGGGGCTCGGGAAGTGAATTAAATACTATTTGGAGGCATTTAATGTTCAATCAAAAACAGCTGATTTTTGACAAAAGAGATAACACCCCCCCATTACGTCATGCTTCAGAAATGTGGAAAATGGTCCGTTTTCAAATGTTTTCTTTTTGAACGTCAGTTCACATTTGTAGGTGGATCATCAGTGTTAGAGCTAAAATTAGCATGTTTAAAGTGATTTTCATGCTTCCAGGGGCCCTAAACACAAGATTTATGGTATGGTTAAAAGTGCATGAAAATGGCCAATTTACTCACTCTGAGTTCTCAAAAAGGGTTTCTTCACCCAGGGAAGTTAATTAAATACCATTTGGAGGCATTTAATGTCCGAGCAAAAACGGCTGATTTTCGACAAAAGAGATAACACCCCCCCATTACGTCATGCTTCAGAAATGTGGAAAATGGTCAGTTTTCAAATGTTTTATTTTTGAACGTCAGTTCACATTTGTAGGTGGATCATCAGTGTTAGAGCTAAAATTAGCATGTTTAAAGTGATTTTCATGGTTCCAGGGGCTCAGGAAGTGAATTAAATACTATTTGGAGGCATTTAATGTTCAATCAAAAACAGCTGATTTTTGACAAAAGAGATAACACCCCCCATTACGTCATGCTTCAGAAATGTGGAAAATGGTCCGTTTTCAAATGTTTTCTTTTTGAACGTCAGTTCACGTTTGTAGGTGGATCATCAGTGTTAGAGCTAAAATTAGCATGTTTGAAGTGATTTTCATGCTTCCAGGGGCCCTAAACACAAGATTTATGGAATGGTTAAAAGTGCATGAAAATGGCCAATTTACTCACTCTGAGTTCTCAAAAAGGGTTTCTTCACCCAGGGAAGTTAATTAAATACCATTTGGAGGCATTTAATGTTCGAGCAAAAACAGCTGATTTTCGACAAAAGAGATAACACCCCCCCATTACGTCATGCTTCAGAAATGTGGAAAATGGTCCGTTTTCAAATGTTTTATTTTTGAACGTCAGTTCACATTTGTAGGTGGATCATCAGTGTTAGAGCTAAAATTAGCATGTTTAAAGTGATTTTCATGCTTCCAGGGGCTCGGGAAGTGAATTAAATACTATTTGGAGGCATTTAATTTTCAATCAAAAACAGCTGATTTTTGACAAAAGAGATAACACCCCCCCATTACGTCATGCTTCAGAAATGTGGAAAATGGTCCGTTTTCAAATGTTTTATTTTTGAACGTCAGTTCACATTTGTAGGTGGATCATCAGTGTTAGAGCTAAAATGAGCATGTTTAAAGTGATTTTCATGCTTCTAGGGGCCCTAAACACAAGATTTATGTAATGGTTAAAAGTGCATGAAAATGGCCAATTTACTCACTCTGAGTTCTCAAAAAGGGTTTCTTCACCCTGGGAAGTTAATTAAATACCATTTGGAGGCATTTAATGTTCTAGCAAAAACGGCTGATTTTCGACAAAAGAGATAACACCCCCCCATTACGTCATGCTTGAGAAATGTGGAAAATGGTCCGTTTTCAAATGTTTTCTTTTTGAACGTCAGTTCACATTTGTAGGTGGATCATCAGTGTTAGAGCTAAAATTAGCATGTTTGAAGTGATTTTCATGCTTCCAGGGGCTCAGGAAGTGAATTAAATACTATTTGGAGGCATTTAATGTTCAATCAAAAACAGCTGATTTTTGACAAAAGAGATAACACCCCCCCCATTACGTCATGCTTCAGAAATGTGGACAATGGTCCGTTTTCAAATGTTTTATTTTTGAACGTCAGTTCACATATGTAGGTGGATCATCAGTGTTAGAGCTAAAATTAGCATGTTTAAAGTGATTTTCATGCTACCAGGGGCTCGGGAAGTGAATAAAATACTATTTGGAAGCATTTAATGTTCAATCAAAAACAGCTGATTTTTGACAAAAGAGATAACACCCCCCCCCATTACGTCATGCTTCAGAAATGTGGAAAATGGTCCGTTTTCAAATGTTTTCTTTTTGAACGTCAGTTCACATTTGTAGGTGGATCATCAGTGTTAGAGCTAAAATTAGCATGTTTAAAGTGATTTTCATGCTTCCAGGGGCCCTAAACACAGGATTTATGGAATGGTTAAAAGTGCATGAAAATGGCCAATTTACTCACTCTGAGTTCTCAAAAAGGGTTTCTTCACCCCGGGAAGTTAATTAAATACCATTTGGAGGCATTTAATGTTCGAGCAAAAACGGCTGATTTTCGACAAAAGAGATAACACCCCCCATTACGTCATGCTTCAAAAATGTGGAAAATGGTCCGTTTTCAAATGTTTTATTTTTGAACGTCAGTTCACATTTGTAGGTGGATCATCAGTGTTAGAGCTAAAATTAGCATGTTTAAAGTGATTTTCATGCTTCCAGGGTCTCGGGAAGTGAATTAAATACTATTTGGAGGCATTTAATGTTCAAGCAAAAACGGCTGATTTTTGACAAAAGAGATAACACCCCCCCCCATTACGTCATGCTTCAAAAATGTGGAAAATGGTCCGTTTTCAAATGTTTCATTTTTGAACGTCAGTTCACATTTGTAGGTGGATCATCAGTGTTAGAGCTAAAATTAGCATGTTTAAAGTGGTTTTCATTCTTCAAGGGGCCCTAAACACAAGATTTATGGAATGGTTAAAAGTGCATGAAAATGGCCAATTTACTCACTCTGAGTTCTCAAAAAGGGTTTCTTCACCCAGGGAAGTTAATTAAATACCATTTGGAGGCATTTAATGTTCGAGCAAAAACAGCTAATTTTCGACAAAAGAGATAACACCCCCCCATTATGGCTGAGATACCCGCCACCCCCTCTCAACATAATCCCCAAAGGAGGGAAACCGGAAACAGTTCTTGAAGTTTTTGGAAGTGGGAGGGAGTGACCCTCCCGGCCGTATTTATTAAAACAAAATTTAAAAACATTTAACAGTTTCATATTAATGTACAATTTCATTACCACATTGCAATGTTTGGCTAACCTTAACAGATTCTCTAATACAGAGGTTCTCCTAGCCGAACTAACATCCTACAAAACATTTTCTTGAAATATTGAAATTGTACATCCTAACGTTTAAGGGCCAACGGCAAGGTCGTAACCGGTGTCAAGATCCCTAACCAGACATACCCCCCCCACTTGGGAGGGGCGACAGCACTGAGGCGTACTCAAGTGCAACTACTACCAATTTCCCTTGACTTGACGGGGGCACCTATAAACTCGACGCCAGTTAAAGGTCGTTCGAAGACTCGTGTGAGGTATCTAGAAGGTATCGTAGACCTCCCCCCAACCCCACACAACTTACCGCATCTGCCGTCGCAGATGTCACTGGCCCCGGGAAATTCCCCAGGAGGGGGCTGTAACCCCTCCTACACAGGAAGGGGCCTTGACCGCCTTTCCTTTTCTTTCGGCGACCCATCCTTAGGAGGGACCGCCTCCCCGTTGAGGGGCCAAAGGCCACCTCTCCCGAGCGCTCCCATCCGTGTTGGGTGACGCCCACTCATAGGGATCTTCCAATTAGTGCTCACCGATCATGACCTTACCGCCCGACCAAAATAAATACGACAAATGCTAATTAAACTAAAAACCAACATTGGCCATTATGGCCGAAAAGCACATTAATAAATGGACGTTAAATCCGAATTTCTTTAATCACCAAACTTACAAAATTAGACCATTCTTTATTACACATTCAACATCAACACGATACTAACACAACCTGTAACGAAATAGAATTATCGATCAATTTTATTAAAACAACTGGCTGTCTTCAGGGGCTGGTGGGTGGGTCAAAATTGGCTCTTCGTTCCGTCTCGAGCTCACGGGCAGCGAGGAGGTGCAGCTTCAGAGCACAGGAACAAGAGGATGTCTTCTGGTCTTGCGTCCCTTTTTATCCATCTTCAGTGCGGGCGTAAACCCGCCCCTGCCTGCCCCGAGGGCGTGGTCGGCCGCGTCAGTGTCTAGGCCAGCCCACTCTAGGGCGGGAAAAAGCGCGCCCCGGCTACGCCACTTCGGGCATACCAGCCGAGACGCGCCTCCCGCCCAAAATGGCTTCCCGGGGGGATCGAGGCACTCTGCCATACGTTCGGGGGGACCGAGTGGTCGCCCCTTTCCATATGGCTGAGATACCCGCCACCCCCTCTCAACACAATCCCCAAAGGAGGGAAACCGGAAACAGTTCTTGAAGTTTTTGGAAGTGGGATGGAGTGACCCTCCCGGCCGTATTTATTAAAACAAAATTTAAAAACATTAAACAGTTTCATATTAATGTACAATTTCATTACCACATTGCGATGTTTGGCTAACCTTAACAGATTCTCTAATACAGAGGTTCTCCTAGCCGAACTAACATCCTACAAAACATTTTCTTGAAATATTGAAATTGTACATCCTAACGTTTAAGGGCCAACGGCAAGGTCGTAACCGGTGTCAAGATCCCTAACCAGACATACCCCCCCCACTTGGGAGGGGCGACAGCACTGAGGCGTACTCAAGTGCAACTACTACCAATTTCCCTTGACTTGACGGGGGCACCTATAAACTCGACGCCAGTTAAAGGTCGTTCGAAGACTCGTGTGAGGTATCTAGAAGGTATCGTAGACCTCCCCCCAACCCCACACAACTTACCGCATCTGCCGTCGCAGATGTCACTGGCCCCGGGAAATTCCCCAGGAGGGGGCTGTAACCCCTCCTACACAGGAAGGGGCCTTGACCGCCTTTCCTTTTCTTTCGGCGACCCATCCTTAGAAGGGACCGCCTCCCCGTTGAGGGGCCAAAGGCCACCTCTCCCGAGCGCTCCCATCCGTGTTGGGTGACGCCCACTCATAGGGATCTTCCAATTAGTGCTCACCGATCATGACCTTACCGCCACAGGCCGGATAGTTGACCGGCTATCCGGACCCCCCACAAAACTCCTACCTAAAGGTCATGTTTTAACGTTTTCAACCATGCTAAGAAGTCTCCTATGAGTAACT